>NC_034612.1:18468425-18493261 GCF_900095145.1 Mus pahari
TGATGGACAAGATGATGGGTGGGATGATGGACAAGATGATGGGTGGGATGATGGACAAGATGATGGGTGAGATGATGGACAAGATGATGGGTGGGATGATGGTCGAGATGATGGTTGGGATGATAGAAGGGATGATGGGTGAGATGATGGAAGGGATGATAGAAGGGATGATGGACTGGATGATGGGTGGTATGATGGATGGTATGATGGATGGTATGATGGATGGTATGATGGATGGTATGATGGATGGTATGATGGGTGTGATGATGGATGGTATGATGGGTAGGATGATAGAAGGAATGAGGGATAGGATGATGGGTGGTATGATGGATAGAATGATGGACAGGATAAGATGTGGGATAATAGGAGGGATAATGGGTGGGATGATAGAAGGGATGATGGATGGAATGATGGATGGGATAATGGACAGAATGGTGGGCAGGAACATGGTGAGTTTCTGAGGATTGAGTAAAAGTGAGATATCTAGGAGTCTGCCTGCCTCAAAAGAGCACTTGGTAAGCAGCAAGACTACTTTATGTGTGGCTGACACTCAACAAGCAAAAAGACCTAATGGAATCCTCCTCTGGCATCTGGTCACCTCCTACCATTCTCGAGGCCCTGGAAACAGGCACCTCCTTCCTGGCAGAAGCTGTGAAGGGTGAAAATGGTCTCCATAGTCAGCACCACATAACTCCCACAACTGGCCACAACCACATGAGAGATAGCAGTGTCTCCTCCTCAGATTACTGTATATCCCCAGCCTTGGCCTTGATCCTTCTTATATGCACCTGCACTTCCACTGGCCACCCCAAAAAAAACAACCTGCAGTGCTAACACTATGCTACCCATTAACCTGACAGAACACCCGCTCTGCTGCTCCAGCGGCCTGGGGTAGGTTCTTACTACACAGGAGATGCAGGCTCTTCCACTGTCACACTCACTTGTAGGGACATTATCTTCAAAGCACACCCACATCTGGGCCTTCTCTGAATTTCCACCCTTTTCCCAGGAAAACTATCACTTTACTCAGTAAAGCAAGTGGACACGGGCCAGAAAGCCACATGCGCAGGGACATATGTGTTTCCCAGGCTTTCTCTCTTCTGATGCATTTTGGCTTTTGAGTTCTCTAGCCTAAGCTTTGGGTTAGAGCAGGAGGCTGCAGCTGTCTTGCTGTGCACCTGCCTGCTGTCATGCTGTGCACCTGCCACCCCTCACACCTGCCAAAGAAGTGGCTGCTGGGAACAGGGACCGGGTGTTAGGGCAAGAGAAGGCCGGCTTTGAAACTAAATTAGTCTACTGCTCTGGTGACTTGAGATTGTCACATAGGTTTCCAATCTCGGTTGGGGATTTACCCTCTCCTCCTCCCACTCCCAAAGCAAGCAAGCAAATAAAAACAAAAAACAATACCGTGTGACCAACACCAGGTGGATGCAGAGTCTCCAAAACGTGACAATTTAATGCCACCTGCATAAAAATCTCAATGCCACTAAAAGCCCTCCCATCCCCTCTCTCCTGAGTGTGCTATATGAGTCACGTGCTTGAGACCAGAGAAAGAGTCAAGAAATGGGACTTTGAGCCCTCCTTCCAAAAGCTGACTTTTCCATGGCAGCTGCCAGCTTCCCTGTTCTGAGCACAAGCCTTTGATCCCCTTCTCAATCATTTACCACAAGTGTACTCACTTTCAAGTTTGGGGGCCTCTCCACCCTGTATAGATTCTTAAATTCTGGAGCCGAGGTAAGGTATGGGATGGCGTGTCTCTATAAATAAAATACAGCCCCCCTTAAAGACCAACAGTTTAAGGGGCTGGGGAGATGGCTCAGCAGTTCATAGTGCTTGCTGCTCTTGCAGAGGACTCTAGTTCAGTTCTGAGAGTCCACACCAGGCGGCTCACACCCACCTGTAACTCCCCCCCACTGCAAAGGATCTAACGCCCTCTTCTGGTCTCCACAGGCACTGCACTCATGTGCATATACACCCTTAGAGACAACATCGATACATTTTTTTTTAATATTTTTTTTTATAAAAGCCAGCATTTAAGATTTGTGGCAGCGTATTTTGTAGATAAATGACAAACTTGCATATTGTAACCTGCGTCTCGGGTCTCATTTCCTGACAGACTGGCTCCCTGATCTTTTTGCTTGAGTCCCCACAATATTATTTCCATAGCTCACCCAAACTGGATTCTAGCATCTAAAGTCCAACTCACAGATCCATATGCTCACAGACTCCCACACCCACCTCTCACAAATGGGAATACCACGTGTCTATCTTCAGCCCGTGTGTTTCTCCCCCTTTCTTCTCAGCTTCCCAGCAGTCACCAAAGCTCATCTTTGAACGAGTGGAGGTCACCTGTCGACCTTGTGTTATGCCAGGGAGCCGTGTGCACGAGCACAACACACACACACACACACAAATGTACCCGCGAACCCCTGTTTTCATCTGCAAATCACTATTATTTTCTTGCTGTGCATCCCTATGTGTGTATGTGTGCATGCATTGGAAAGCTGGAGGACCACTTTAAGTGCTATTCCTCAGGACGCCATCCATCTAACTTGCTATTTGAGACAGAGTCTTTTAGGAGCCCAGAATGCACAAGTTCAGCTAGGCTGGCTAACAGCAAACGAAAGAAGATCCACTCCCCGCCACCTCCCAAGCACTTGGAAGACAAACACATGTAATCACATACCTTTCACACAGCAGGCACTTAACTGACTGAGCCAACCCCCACCCCAGCTCCATAGTCTTCCAGGAGCTGTCCTAGGTAGCCCACTGTCTTGTCTTAGGACATCATAGAACTGCCTCAACAGCCCAGAGCATTCACCCCTAGATCTCAGTCAACTTGAGCTATTATTATTCCTGATCACCACTGATAAAGTAAAATGCGAGAAAATTAAACAGCACGCTGCATTTCTATTAAATGTGCCCAGCACATATGGAGCATCTACTCTGTCCTGGGCTCAGAGCTTACACTAAAGACAAAGAGACTCTGCATTGAAACCCTCAAGGGCACTCCCGCTGCACATATAGCTTAAAAATACAATCACAGCCAACAGAGGGCACCGCTAAGAGGGGGCAGAGACATCGGAAGTCAGACCCTGCCGCTCTCCCTGGTCAGATCCTGAACCAGCTTCTCTGAGCTTCGAGTTCATCATCAGCCTCACTGGGCTTGTCTGCAAGTTTGTGAATATCACCGGGATAAATCTCTCGGCACAGTTCCTGCCACCGAAAGCTTGCTGGGAAAATTAACCGTTATGACTATTAGCCAATGTACCCCAGTAGCCATTTAAATTACTGGGAAAAGGCACTGAGCCTTTTACTGCCAGGCGAAGGTTCTTTGGGCAATATTTTATACTCTTAAGCACACTTAAAAATTTTTATTGACCCTCCGTAATGTCCAAAATGCTATGCTAAATACTAAAGAGAAGTCAAAGATAGAAAATAGTTATTTGTTACTCTAGGGGAACTTAAAATTTTGAAGAAGGGATACAAAATGGGTTTTGAAGGTCACACCTATGGACTTGTGGAAGGTGGGGGGGGGGGAAATGTCCCCAACCTCTCAGAATTATTAGCATTCAAATCCCCGGGCCCTAAGACTTTGATCACCTCGTTTGGAGATAAAAAAAAAAGCTGGGATGAAAGTAAATGAAGTCTTGGATCATTTGGGTCGCTATAAAAGCAACTGCATGTACTGTAGTGGGTGGGGGTGGGGAGGGGGGATATGCACAAGGTACACAGAGCAGGATGGAGGCCTAAGGTGGAAACAAGGGAGATGGGAGATGCTGCCGGGTAAAAAGCATAAAGAGAAAGGGAGGAGGGACAGAGGACCGTGGGAGCAGCCTTGGCAACCTAGAACACTGGGTAAGGAAAAACCCCAAAATAGCTGGCTAGTGGCCACAAGGACTGTGAGGGCCAGAAGCAGCCTCCCCAGTTTCCCGCCACTGGGCTCCTAGCCTCCAGAGTCTCTGCTGTCTGAAGCCATAATGTTGGGGACCATTTGTTATAGTAGCCATGGGGAACTCATACTCACTTGGACTAACATCCATCCTTGTCCCTTGGACTTTTGTCCCTGGTGGCTTTGTTGCTTGGTTTTGTCTTTGTTTAGTTCTCACTATAGAGCTGAGGATGACCTCAAATGCTTTTTAATTTTTTTTTCATTACATTTATGTATGTATATTTGTATGCAGGCATACATGTGTGGACATGACACGCCATGGCTTACAGGTAGAGGTCAGAGGACAACCTGTGGGAGTCAGTCCTCTCCTTCCACTGTGTGAGTCTCAGCAATCAATTAGCAGTAAATGGCTTAACTACAGAGCTATCTTACTGGCACCAACGTTCGGGGTTTTTGTTTGTTTGTTTGTTTGTTTGTTTACCACTTAAGCCCTTCACACAGGACATCAAAAAGAGACCACCAGGTTTCCCATCCGCTTGGATGGTTTTGAGAGGTGAGGTTGATGCTGTCCACCCAGTTCTCCCTAGCCCACTGTTCCCCCTGCTCCATGCAGCAATGTGACCTCCATCACTCCTCTGTCCCACTTATACCAACTTTCTTTAGCCCGCCATGGTCCAGACTCTTCCCCTCTTTTTGCACAGCTCGCTCCCCGGGCTATCCTCACAGCTGGCATTAAGCACTGGAAGAAAGCTCCCGGGCAGCCAGTGACTCTGGTCAAATGCTGACACACCTGCTGGGAGAGACAGCAGTCCTGACCCTCAGAGGATGTGCCACACCCCTTCCTTTGGGTATGCTTTCTCTCATCGCCCCATACACCACAGGCTCAGAGGAGACAGCAGACCTGTGTCCTCCCTTACTGTATCCCCTGCAGTACAGTGTGGGGTGAACAGAGCCACTGTGGCAAGGGCATTACTATCATGAGTTAGAAAAGGTGGGGATGAAGCAAGCCATAAGACAGAAGGAAGCGGGTTGCTGAACATACAGAGTCACCAAGGCTTACCCCCGCCACGTAAAACAAAGTGACTTGTGGCACTTTGAAACTGAGAGAAAAGACAGCCATAAACTTCTTCAGTGTGAGGACTCTTGAGGACCTAGCCCTATGTCCCCAGAACTTTGACAAATACTTGCTGTGCGGGTCTGAGGGTCACTAAAAGGTGGCCTTCGGTATTTGTTTGGTGGATGAATGGTAGAGAATGGATGAGTGGGTGATAAGTGGGAGGATAAACAGGGTTTAGATAGGCCAATGTACAGATAGAAGACTGGATTGGTTGGATGGATGGATAGATGGATGAATGGATGGATGGATCGACCAGATTGGATGAGCAGATGGATGGATAGATGGATAAACAGATGAACTAGAAGTATTATAATGATATATGTTTTCATAATAATGTTTTTTTCTAATATTTAGTGCAGTCCTTTATCTTGGCTTCTTAAGAGTAGAATTTGTGTAAACAGACCTCCCAACTCATAAAAACTTGGGCATATAAGTTGTTTTGTTTTAAAAACATGGTCTTATCATGTAGCCCAGGCTTGCCTGGAACTTAAGAGCCTCCTGCTTTGGCGTCTGGAGATTACAGGCATGTACCACACCTAATCACATGTAAGCATTTCTTAAATGAAATCATATTCCATTTACATCATCAAATCAAAGAAACGAAGGCTTCCTGCCACCTTAGTCCCCTACAGCCTGATTTTTACAGCATTTGAACATGAGCAGTAAAGTCAGTTCCCCACTTTCTTTCTTCTTCCCTACCCCCATACGTCGATACGCACTTCCTTGCTGTCTATGTCTCTCATGCCTTGAAAGTGACCCCCTTGATGGGATGATCACTATAAACTGAGTCACACTCACTACCACCCCAAGCTGCAGGAGCCCTTAGCAGAAGCCGCTCCCACTGCCCTGAGACTTCCTCCTCTGGAGCAGAGTAGAGGCTCTTGAAGCAATCACTTCAGGATGAGAACTCCCCACACACACACACAGGATGTCCTGTGCACCCAGCTGGCAGCAAGCATTGCACATGACCATCCAGGCCCAGGCACAAATGCCACAACTCTGCAGAGGCTCCCCCTCCAGCATCCTGAGTATCAGCATCTGCTTCTCAGGGGGATGCAGCAGAGAACGGCATGCAGAGTGACTAGTGAGAGAGAAGGTGGGGACAGGTGGCAGTTTTCCAGATGTTGGATTTAAACCCTCCTCCGTCTCTGACTGTCTCCAGTCTGCCCACAGGTTTTTGGTTTTGGGGTGGTTTTTTTTTTTCCCTTCTCAGCTAAGTGTCCTTATACCTGCCCCACTCAAAAAGCTCAGAGCCATATACTGGAGCATCTGCATCACGTTTCTAACCAGGACTCTGGTGTAAACACAAGGCATAAGCTCCCTAACCTGGTAAGGTCACTCTGCAGAGAAGTTTGGGGCCACAAGCCAAGGGCAACCACAAATGGTGTTTCATAGCATGGCCCCCTAGATCCCAAGGAGACAGAAATACAAGACAGAACATTCTACTTCTTTCCTAAGAGCCAGGTGAGGGTAGGTTTGTAGTATTCACTCATGAAACTGACTCATTTACAAAGTCCAAGGTCACTGGGCTGATTAGCCAAGGTTGTTAACATATGAAAATATGTGTTCTATTGTGTTTAAGGGTTTCTATTGCATTTAAGGGTTCCTATGGGTGGAAGGGTGTAAAAACAGTAACACAGTACAGTAGATATTTAGTATTTGATACCAACTCCATTTTCCTTTCAGCCCCAGACAAGTTAAACATTTTAAGAGTGTGTGTTTACTTGGTTGAAATACTCTCCAGTATAGCCCATACTGGACGTCAAGAAAGTCAGAACCTGCAGACATGAGTAGGGAGATCGTGCTATGGATAAAGTATTTGCCTTGTTAAGGCGAGGACATGAGTTCTAATCCCCAACACCCATGTAAATGCTAGGCCGGCATGGCAGCCACCTATAAACACATCAAAATGGACTCAGGGAATCCCCGAGGTATGTTGGGTAGGGAGGCCAGCCAGATCCAGAGGGCACTGGGTTCAGCGAGAGTCCACGCCTTGATATGTAAAGTGGAGAATAATCAAAGAAGAAGCACTTGATGCCGACTTCCAGCCTCCACATGCACGCCCACACACATTCCCATCTACCCACACACACATATGTGCACTCATGCCAACATGCAAACTACACATACACACACTCGCTACACACATTAAGACAGGTATGTTTGTGGAAAGCACTTACATACAGGTCATCACACAACTTGAGAGGGAATTAGGGGGGAAAAAATGGAACAAACACCAGACTGTCCTTGGGTGCGTGTCTCTGTCTCATCTGCCCCTATGAAGTCCCCTTTTACACTGTTTGATACCATTCCATCAATCCCCATCCTTCCCAGCTCAGATCCACAGCTATGTTACTTCACAGGGGCTCAGCCTTTAACCTTGCTCACAGCTGCGTGAAGGTTCCCCACATTCCAACTGGGCTTCAACAGTCTGCCCCAAGCCAGGCTCCCCGGTCTTCAGAGTTCGAGCAAAGAACCTCACGGGACATCAATATTACTGACAAGCTGGGTTCTAGCCATTCGGAAAAGAGAGGCTCCCCCTCCCTCCAGGACACACAGTACCTTGTTTAAGGACGAGTTCGAAAGCACCCAGGGCAAGGTGGCACTCATCAACACAGCTGCTCATAATGAAGGAATCAGTAAGGGAGTGAGATGGAACACCATCGTTAGTGTAGAGTCAGTCCAAAGCCTCGATTAATAAAGCCCTGCTATTAAGGAATAAAAACAAAGACATCTACTCTTATCAAACCAAGCAACAAGGACACAGCACACCTCCCAGCTATGCTGGAGTGGCATCGTGGCCCTGAAGACCTAGGGTCTGCCTTTTTGGTTTTTTGTTTTTGTTTTTGTTTTTGTTTTTGTTTTTGTTTTAACCAACCTCCTCTTTGGTTTCCAGTGTATTCTATACCCCCAAAGCTGTGGCTCCTTCCCAGGAAGGGGGCTACTCCTCCTCATTAGCTTACCTGAGCCCCCTTGGACAGACAGCACTTGAAAGCACAGTGACATAGATAAACACCTAGCACGCCCCCACAACCATTCCCACGCAAAAGAAAAAAAAAAAAAAAAGCCCAGCAATCAATCTGTCTAACTCTGCAAGACTCTAAGCAATTCTAGATTGCCAGCTACCAGAAAAGCCAGAAACCCAAATCAACATATCATTAAAAGATTGTGCTTGTCAACTGGCTAGGAAGTTTCAGAGAGATGTTGCCTGATAAATATTCGCAGAAAAAAAATAGGTTTACAGGGTTTTTTTTTTTCCAGCCCACGGGAGACCGCAAAGAATCTTGACTTTTGCTGTAGACAGGGGGTGTAGGGGAGAAAACTACCCACAAATAGAAACCTCCTGCTCGGTCAGGAAGATGTGTGGAGTCCATCTACCGTGTCCTGTGGATATCGATCGATCGCTCTGCGAGGCATTTCCGTCCCAAGCTCTCACATTCGCTTGTACCAGGCAGGGAGTTGAAGGAGATGGCAATAGCAGGTAAATGGGGGCTTCCCGCTTCTACTCACAGCCCCAGGTCAGGACCCCACTGGGAAGTCTTGGGTCAGATAGACAGGAGAGCATCCTGTGGAGGTATTCTCCTATTCTCTCTCCTCCCCAACCCCCATACACACACAACAGCTGCAGAAGGCTGACCCAGGAGACCCCTGGGCTGAAAGGGACTCTGGCCAACTGTGTTCTTAACGGGCCCGTGGTACATACACTAGCTGACATTCTCACACAGCAGGGTTGTTGAGGATTATTTCTAAACCGGTTAGGGCCAGTTAGGAAGTCCACACCAAATTCTAGGAAGCTTCCAGGGCTAGAGCAGGCTAGGCTTCCCCGTTTCCCTTCGTCGCTTAGGCACACTTTCCTAGGGCATCATACCAAGACTTCCAGGGAAATCACCTGCTGCCAAGGTGTCTGCCCCAGACCTTGGCTCCGCAAGCCTGCTGCACGCACACGCGCGCGCGCGCGCTCACACACACACACACACACACACACACACACACACGCCCGCCCTCTCTGGGCCGCCCACATCCACATCCATAATCACATCTACTCTCGGCAAAGTTAAGTCCCCGGGCCCAGATAGCCCCCGAGTCCTCACCTTTGGAGAAAAGGGCAGCTAGGCTGATGAGCACGGGAGACCAGAGGTACCACAGCGTCCCCATCTCAGATGGGCACATCCTGGAGACTCGGAGCGCGGGTCTTCTGCTCCTCCGTGGTGTCCTCTGGCTGAAGAAGGGATGTCGCCAGATCCCCGGAGAAGAGAAGCTGAGCTGGATGACCAAGACGCATCTGGCTAGGGACCCGAGCAGCAGGGCCGCCCTGTGCCGGGTCCCCACAGGTCCATAGCCAGGCCGCTCAGGCTCCGGGGTCCCGCAGCGCAGGCCGAGGCTCACCTCAGTGTTTCGACTGCGCTGAGGACTGGCTCGTGAATTGAATTTCACTCCACAAGGGGGGTCTCTGGTGTTGTGTCCCCAAGCACGGAGAGCGCTCTGAGGACTCCGGCTGGGAAGCTGCGGTGGGCTAGTGCGCGCGGGCGGCTGCGGGGCTGCGAGGTTGCGGGGCCCGGGGCGCGGGCAGAGGCGGCGCGGGGGTCCCCGGGCTGGTGGCCAGGCGCGCGTGGGGACCCGGGGCACATAGCCTCGCCGCCCCCATCCCGCGCTACGGGGCTTCGGCGCGCGCGCTCCGCCGCCCAAAGTTTGCGGGGCGCTGCGGCTCCACCCCAGCCCGCCCCGGCTCCCCACGCGCGCCCGGCGCACAGCCGGCTCCGGAGACGAGCGGCGCTCGGGGCGGAGGGCGAGCGGCGCGCGGACGAGGAGGCGCGAGCCCGGGGCGGCTGCATCCGAGCGCACCCAGAGCAGTGTGCCCAGGCGGGCTGGAGCTGTTGCTTCCTAATTTCTCTCTCTCTTCCTCTCTCCCTCTCTCTCTCTCTTTTTAAGCCCCACCCTTCTGGAGTGACAGCTGTGAGCCCCAATCCGCAAAGTAGGTCCCACCTTCCTGGTTGCGGGGCGCCCAGCCTCGCGGTCGCCCTCTCTATGTGCTCGAATAGGAGGGAGATGTTCAAAGGAGGTTATGGACACCCCACAAGCCCCGGGGAGCGCGCACGAGGACCAACGTGGATGTCCACACTCACAACAGGTGTGGAAAGGCCATCTGCCCTGCCTTCTTAAAGCCTCTGATTGTAGGCGGCCTTCAGGCAAGGACAGCTCAGGAACCCCTAAGATAAGCTGAAGTGTTTCCAGGTGATCTCTAGATTGTGACCCTGGGATGCCAAAATGACCCCCAAATTCCTGTCCCTGAAAGATTTCCATCCTGGCTCCCCGCTGGGCTTTGGGCATTAGGGAATTGGCATTAGGGAAGATATTTCATTGAAAAGCTAATAGGTACAGCTCTCCACTCATGCCTTCCAAGGTGTCTAAGGCAAACTCACACAAAGATACATAATTCCCATGCTAGGGTCCTGAGCCAAAGCCCTCCTCACTGCTCCGCAGAGCCCTGGAAACAAGCAAGCTCTGTGGGGATTCAGAGAGGAAACCCAGCATCACTCCAACGAGTGAATTCACTTCTGCGGATAAAAATGGACTGGATTAGTTCATTCTCTTTGTGCCGTGACAAAATACTTAACAAAAGTAACTTAAGGGAAAGAGAGTCCGTTTTGGGCTCACAGAAAGAGAAGGCATGTGATGAATTGGTTAGTTTTTGTCCAGTTGACGTGAGCTAGAGTCCTCTGGGAAGAGGAAACCTCCGCTGATTAAATGCCTCTGTCAGATTGCCCTGTAGGGAGCCTGTGGGCATTTTCTTGATCAATGATTGCTGTGGGAGGAGCCACTGGAGGTAGTGCCGCCCCCTGGGCGGGTGGTCCTGGGTTGTAGAAGAAAGGAAAGCTACAAAGGCCATGAAAAGCAAGTCAGTGGGCAGCTTCCTTCCACTGCTTCTGTGTGTCTGTACCTGTCTCCGGATTCCAACTCTAACTTCCCTCCATGATGGATTTAAACTGGAGGATGAAACCAACCCGCTCCTCCCCCAAGTTGCTTTTGATCTTTGTTTTTATCACAGCATGGCAGCAAAGAGCATGAGGCAGCTGGTCACATGGCATCTGCAGTCAGGAAATGGGGGCGAGGGCGCCAGGCTGGTGCTCAACATACTTTCTCCTTTGTATTTAGTGTGGGGCCTCCGTCCATCCATGGTAGCACCCACATTCAGGATGAGCCTTCCTCTTCAGTTAAACTGTTGGGGGAACCCCCAGAGGTGGATCTTCACGATGAGTCTTCAGTTAGGACATGATGAACTATGGCAGGACTCACAGAATCTGGCTAAGGAGGCAATCCACATCTGGGAGCTACAAAACCATCCCCAGCTTTAAGCATTTTCAGCTCCCTGACTTCCAAGGGAAGATCAGAGGAGCCGGGGCTGCTCTGCCAAAAACAGCCCAAAGGCCTCTGTCTTCCTGGGTGTTTTTCATCTTTGGGGTACCAGCTCCTGCTTTGTCCTCTGTGCCTCTCTTAAATTTTGTCTTTCTGGTGTTCTCTCTGTCTGTCTCTGTCTCTCTCTGTCTCTCTCTGTCTCTCTCTTTCTGTGTGTGCATGAGCACACACACACACATACACACACACACACACATTTTCTGTTTTCTAAAAACTTTACAGAGTGAGTGATACAAAGAACCTGGTTGAAATGACTGCTGTGCCCATCCCTGAAGCTGATGTAATGAGGCAGGTGGGACTCCAGGCTGCCTTACTGACCTTTTCCCCCGACAGAAAGGAGAAAAGGAGGTTCCATCTCTGGCACACATTTCTCTGAATGACACTTCACACCTCCCCAAGCTTCCCCCTTATCTATTTCTCAGTGGCTGACCCAATTGAGTGTATTCACGTACATTTTTAAAGTTTTATTTATATTTATGTTGTGTATGTGAGTGCTTTGCCAACATGTATGTAAATACCTAGTGTGTGTACAGTAGTAACCATGGAGACCAGGAGAGGCCAATCGCCTGGAACTGGAGTTACAGACAGTGGTGAACCACCATGTGAGTGCTAGGACTCGAACTTCGAGTTCACAGCAAGGGCAGCTGGGATTCTTAAACACTGAGCCATCTCTAGAGAGATGGCTCACACACACACACACACACCCCTGGCTGTCCTGCCTCTGCCTCCAAGTACTAAGTACTAAGTTGAGTACTGGGATTAAAAGGATGCATCCACCAGTGGCCAGCTCAAGTCTATTTTTAGGACAATCCTTAAGTTCATCTCCTAGAAGTTAATGGCCTCTATTTTTTTTTTTTATTTTAAAAATGACTTTGGGCTGGTGAGATGGCTCAGTGGGTAAGAGCACCCGACTGCTCTTCCGAAGGTCCTGAGTTCAAATCCCAGCAACCACATGGTGGCTCACAACCATCTGTAACAAGATCTGCCGCCCTCTTCTGGAGTGTCTGAAGACAGCTACAGTGTACTTACATATAATAAATAAATAAATCTTTAAAAAAAAAAAAAAAAAAAAACTTAAAAAAAAAAAAAAAGAATACCAAAAATTAAACATCAAAAACCAAATTACTTAATAAATGGTCTAATGAAATGAACATAGAGCTCTATTAAAAAAAAATGACTTTATGGTTCTTTTTTTTTTCTTTCTAAATCATCGTCCCCCTGAATCATAAGCAGCAGGCAACTCTTTTAAGGTATAAAACCGCACAAGGCTTCTCTATGTCCTTAAGATCAAAGAGTTGAGCAGCTGCCTGCGATTTCTTCATCATACGTAGTTACCTGGCAAACATTTTCTCTGTTCAAACTGTGCAGACCCAATGAGTGGCTAAAATAAGAGGTAAGAACGAGTCCCCCTCCAACTCCCTTCATGGGGCTGCTGGAATGTGTGCGCCCACTCCTCCACAGGCAATTAGCAGAGCTGATGGTGGGGGAGCCAGCCCTTGGGAAGACCTGCGACTCTTCATGGCTGGCTGCCTGCCAGGGCCTAGGCTACAACCTGGGGCCAGAGGGACCCCCTTCCTATTGGATCCACCAGGCCCGTCACTCTCAACGGTCAGAAGTGTGCGCTCCTCCAAGAATATGTGTTTTATCCGCAAAGCTATAAATCAATTGGAAGCCAAACTCCTACCGATGATTAAATAGCATTATCTGTTCATGCTGAGTGGCGAGCCCAACACTGGGCGGGTTTGCCGTATTTTACAGAAAGACGCCATCCTCCGGCCAGTTTAAAGAAATATCAGCTGTGTCCGAGATCCGGTAAAGACAGCAAGGAGGCTGGGTTTCCAAGCCCCCTGATGAATGTCCACAGTTGAATGCACTTGTGCCCATTTTGTGCGTGAAGACATTACAGATACTAGAGACCACAATACCGTAAAGCTGAATCCCACTCCTTCCATCCTTCCAGGATGATGAAAGGAGAAACTCAAGTGAGGACCACTATGAAGCATCCTTTGAGCAACTCCAGTGTGCTTATATCAAAATGGCATAACTCAGTGGTAAATATTGTAAGCAGGAGTGAGGGTTCAGTCCACAGCACACAGGGAAGTAAGGTGAAGAAATAAAGTAAACACAGAGGGCGCACCTTTCCATGCAAAATGCAGTGCCTAGCTGGAATTCGCTCACAATTTTGACAATATTAATATTCGTGCTTTCCCGTGTGCACCTCGTCTCTTCAGCCGTGTCTCTCTTGAAATTAAGTTCCGTCAGTTTCGGAAGCATGGGAAATTCTAAATCGCAAACTGGCACCAAAGAACCCTGGAACTGGCAGTCACCTGCCCGTGAACTTCCTTTTTTAATATAATTCCCCAGATTTCACAATATGGTTATGCAATCAGTCAGGGACAGATCGGCTCATGACCTCTTTGGTGAGCAGAGACAGCAGCCATGTGACACACTGCATGAGACGCACTGCCCTCCAGAGAGGGTGCTATGTAGGGGGAGGGGGAAGGGAGGGCCAATCCTGTCCATCTGTCACTCAGTCCTTCCCAGCATTCAGGTGACTGGACTTTGCAGCTGGCTGACTGGATTTGAGCGCAGGTGCCAGAGATCTCCACTAAGTTGAGGCAGCCAATGGCCACCTGTAGCTCTGCACGCTGCACCTGCCCTGCCATGGAACTTGTTCAAGAAGCCGCGGCTGTTGTAGGCTGGTGGCGCCCCCTAGAGTCAGCAGCCCAGCATGATGGAGATGAGCGAAGCGAAGCCTTTGCCGCCTTCTACAAGGCAATTCGGCAGGAAATGTGGCGTCTCCACCATCCTCTCTCTATTCTTCCCAGTGACTGTAGGCTCAGATCAACACTGTTCTTGGCTCTCCCTTCTGTCTGTCCCAGACTCGCTCCTCCCGAGGCTCCGGGGTGTCGGAGATTTCTCACGTGGCCCTTTAAGTGATCATTGCATTGGCCTCTGATTGCCATCACATGCTGACTTCCAGAACAGAGCAGAAAATCAGATCCCAAACAATCTCCCTGAGCTCAGTGTGAGGACCACTATCAAACCCTGCTTCCGCCACTGAAGCCTTGATGGGGTAAGGATTCTCTCAGGTGGTTAGCTAGCACCACAAGTCTGCTGTCTAAAATCCACCTTAGCTTTCCAGTTGTCCCTAAGACTCTGACAGAAGCTATCTATGTGCCCCCTGAATCTGGCTATTCCTATCTGCTAGAAAGTCACATAACACCATAGCCTTCGTGAGGTGACATGTGCCGGTGGGAGATTATATGTGGTTTTCAAGTGGAGCCCGGGACACCTCTGGGTGACCCTCCAACCTTGCTATTCTTCCTGAAGTTTCCAGCTCAATGCAGGGAGACAACCCTTCCCTCCCCCCCCCCCANATTCCCATTTTATACCAAAGTCTGTGTTTCCTTGGCATACATGTCGATCAATATGAGATGAAGCCAAAGTGATTCCATATGGCAGCAACCACGCGGGGGCTCCCTGGATGGCGAGAGATGAGATGGAATCGTGTTCCGTTGGGAAGACTTGGAGTTACTGTGCCATGACGGCGTCTTGTACGCCCCGCCCACAAAAAGAGAATTAGAGGGTTCCTGTCATGGTATCCTATCAGAGTGCCGGGGCTGCAGGCTTTCCTGGTGCAAGCAGAGGAACCCTAATTCTTTTTATCCTCAAATTCTTACTTGCTCGCTCTGAATTTTTAGTCTCTGGCATAGAGCTGACCAGCTCTCTGCAGATGAGTGATGTGTTTCCACAAGGGTCCCACGCCGGCTACTGTTGTTACTGCTCAGGACTCTGGCCGTTCCTGCGATGTGTGTTTGTTAGAGCGTCATTCTGGTGTCTGAAGCCAAGGAGCCCGTTCGGAGAGCTTGCCTCCTCTGTGAGACTGGAAGGGCTACTTTGCAAGCTTGACGGGCTGAAGTTGGGCCACTTTCTGTAAAGCTCTCTGCCAGCACGGAGGAGTTGGGAGGTCAGCCGAAACCTAACTTTCCCAGAACAAGACAGCAGCTGCCATTTCTCCAGCCAGTGGGTCACAAGCACCAGTGAGCCCTGACACGCAGAGGGGACCTGAGCCACCGTCCCGTAATGAGTCCAACGTTTGACATGAGTCGGAAGGATCAATTCGTTTCCCCGGCTAAGCATCCAAATGGCTTGATTTCTTTTGTTTGTTCAAAAAATCAAATCTTCTAATGGGCCTGAAAAGCTTTGTGCTTTGGGGGGGAGGGGGGGATCTCATGACCTAGCATGCAATGCGGGCTTACCAGAATGCAAAAATCCTCCCTCATCCGCATCCTCACATCAAAAAACATATCACTTACGAAATGGATACCGGGGAGTTAATCCTGCCCTGGAGGAAAAGGCTTAACCACCACAAAGAAGGAAGTTCCAGCCACCAATTTGTGAGAGTCTAACATCAAAGGCAACTGTAAATATATGCCACGCCACGTTGTGGTCATTCACAGTGTGAGTCTGAGTGTCGTTCCTATGGCCCAGTTTGGAGTGACTTAAAAAGGAGCGTCTTGGGAATGAGCCTATTGAAGTGATAAGGCTGAAGGTAGTTCTCACTTAAAGGGACTCCACATGTTGCTTAGCACAAGCCTGCCAACACCACCAAGTTAAATAGCAGGGTCGTTCTGTGGAGGTGGAACTGTCTCCCCAGCACAGAGTAGTCATCTATGTGAGCTTTAGGGGATGCACCTGGTTGGCCACTGTCGCTACCGTCTCCAACCAGCAGAAAAGAAATGACGAAACCGATGTCCTTCTCAAAGCAGTTTATTCAGGAACATAACTATGTGCACTAAAAAGATCCCCCCGAACCTCTCTTGGCCATCCCCTTTTATACCCTCTAGTCCATTCCCCATCACCCTGTTCCACGTAGTTCATTGGCACAGGACTGCATTCGTCACATCATCTGATCTTTGGTCGTGGTGCATCTGTGCAGTGCAGTTTAAGGGACGTGGCTATCTTGAGGGATATGAGGAAGTCAGTTGTTAGCCCTTAGACTTGGCGGCAGTCCCGGGCGCCATCTTGGGGCTGCGGCCAAACCCGCTCCTCACAGGCCACTTATTCAGCGCCGACCCATCACTCAAAGTCAGGCTGGCCCCACCTACACAAACACATCCTCATCTTCAGGAAAAGTCTGTCAAGTCTGCGCCCGCTCTTCAGTTTATTACAAGGTCTGTGTTTGCTTGGCGCTTAAGCCGATCAATAGGGGAAGGCATCCGGTGTGCTTCCACCCAGCCAGTTGCTTGAAAGCTCTGATTTGACTTGCCACATGAGTGACGTCAGTCTCAGGAAGAAAAAGAAAGAAAAAAAGTGACTGGGTTAGTAAAGATTCACTCGGGAGTTCTCTGGGTCTGAAAATAAAATAGATTTGCAGCGACCAAGTGGTATTGCAACTGATGTGTGCCTTCGCTTGGTGGGGACAAGAACAAGCATCCATTCACCCCAGATAGGGTCTGTCAAATGTCAGACCACAGAGATGGCCCCGCCCTTGGGAATCTGTGTGTTTGCTGTGGTTACTTCCAGGAGCATGCTTGACTCAAGAGAGTTGCATCCCTGCAAAGCATAAGCAACAATTCCCCAATGAGAATCACGAGAGCTCCCATACAACTTGAAGATCCGCGAGTCACCAACCCCACCCCCAGTCACAGGTCATCAACTTGCATGCCGTCTGGGAGGACATCTCCTAGTTCTTGTGACTTCCCTGTGACTTGTGTGAGCCTTCTGCTTCCTTCCACGATGAACTATTTCCATCTGGACACAATAACTACACTAGGCTTGTGTAGTTAGTTATTGGGAGGGGGGGGGGAGTATAAGAGATGATTTAAACATTTCCCCACATTAAAAAAAGAAAACACAACTCAATGTCTTCGTCATTATTGTTATTGTTATTTTAACGGTACCAAGGTTGTGAGGGGCGACTATGTCATCTATTTCCCTTGGCACAGCTGGAGGACACAGCTGTGCTTCTCTGTGGGTCCAGGGCACACAGATGGCGCGGGCCGAGGCAGCAGGTGCGGCGATAGGGTCCATCAGTGGGCCTGCAGCGGCTCCTAGTGGTAGCACTTGGTAGTTCAGGCACCTGCTTTCCCTCCCAGGAAACTAACATCTGTCATACCCAGCATATGCTCTCCAACGCTTCCCTTAGTCAAGTTATACATTTATTTAAAAAACTGCCAAGGTTTCTCATCACCTCACCTGAGCAAACAGAGGTAGCCAAGGCTATAAAGACTATGGAAACCGTGTGTCTGGGCCCATGGAATGACAGAAAGGACTTTACCTCTAAACAATATGCAGGCACACTGCTCATGGGTGCCTGCACACACTTCGGGAACCCTAAGTCAATATATCCTGTATGTTTACACATCAATGTTCACTGCTGCACCATTCACAACGGCCAAGATATGAAAGCAATACAACGGAAGAACAGATAAGGGAAATCTTTATACACACAATAGAATTTTATTCAGCCATACCAAACACGGAAATTGTACCATTCGCAAGAAATGGAAGCAACTGGAGAAAATCAAACCTAGTAACCTACGCCAACCTTAGGCAAATAAGACGCGTTTTCACTCTACTGCGGCTCCCGGATTTCAGAGTCACATAAAGCCATGTGTGTCTATGTTGAAGGAAGAGTGGAAATGAAATTGTCTAGGACACAAAAAGGGCCCACAGAAGGATCAAGACTGGGGAGGGGTGTCGGGGAGAGGCTTGGAGATGAGATCGCGATATAGAAAATAGCTATAATAATATTTTTTAACAGAAAAAAAAAAGTCTTGGAATGTGGTTTGAATTTCTTTCCAGTTTGCCCATATGGGAGTGGAAATTTAGTTGTTTGTTGAGTATTGTTGCATCACAATAAGAAGTCACAGGAATTAGGAGGTGTCCTCCCAAGTGGGGGCAGGGCTGGGGCTTGGGGGGGCCTGGGATGAGGGGGGCTGCGATGGGCCTGGAGCTGGGAGGGCGGGGGTCTGGGGGGACTGGGGGAGCTGGGATGGGCCTGGGGGTCTGGGATGGGGCTGGGGGTTGGGCTGGGAGTGGGACTGGGAGTGGAGCTGAGGTGGGGTGGGGCTGGGGCTGGGGGTGAGGCTGGGAGGTGGGGATGGGGATGGGGTGGGGGTGGGGTTGAGGTAAGTCTGGGAGGAGGGGCTAGGATAGGGGCTGGAATGGAGACTCCCTGGTCTACAAGTTGCCTGGGAGCTCTCACGATTCTGATTCGGGAATTGTTGCTTATGCTGTGCATTGATGCAACAACTTCATAGCTACATAGATGCCAAGCAATTTGCAAAAGGGTGCGGCGGGGTGGGGGGCAGCACTACTTTATAACAAGAATACTCAAATGAAGCAAAGAGCTGCTTCCTGGAGCCATCTTTTCATGGAAACCTCACCCACTGGGAACGGTCAGGGGTCTCCTTCACAAAGATTCAAAGTCCCGCTGCGGGGGGCTCCTCCCCATGACCTTACCCTTTTCCAAAGGGCTCTCTTGATGCCCTCTTTCTTACTTGAGGTGGCAATACCCACATATGAATTTAGGGGAGACACTCATTAGGCCAATGGCACCTACTCGCCTCTCCGTCATCAAGTGGGTCCGTTTTGACAACATGAAAGGGGTGGGGCTGAAATCAGGCAGAAGAAACACTCAACCCAGGGAGTGTGTGCGGGGGGGGGGGTGTTGCTGCAGACAGTCCTGGATGCGTGTGAGTTTGCATGTGTGAGGTTCAGGTGATGGAGATCTGTCTGATGTGGATGAGGGTTAAAACAACTGCCTATGACTAGTTAGATCAGAATCTGGAGACCACCGAAAAGCCGATGGGAAGCTTAGAGTTCCTTCTTGCCACCTTTGTAAAACATAACTAACTTCGCAAGGTCACATTGGGACTTCCTGTCAAAACTGGCCCTTCCTGGTCATCATTTCCAGTTTGATCTGCAAGCGGCTACTCCTGTCTGGCTGTTATCCAGCTATGTGTTTTAAATGAACCAGAATCCAAGCTGTTGGGTCTTTCTTTCTTTCTTTCTTTCTTTCTTTCTTTCTTTCTTCCTTTTCTTTTTCTTTGAATCTGGCATTCCTGGAGGGGAAACTACTTTGGCAATAAATTTGGAAAATTCCATTATGAGAAAAATCTGTGCTTCGAGCATACATATTTAGCAAATATTTTTCAAACTCTTTTCCAAAATCAGCCTTCGGAAGTTCACAGATTGGCTGGAGTTTCTGAGCCAGCAAAGTTAGGGTTAAGCACATGTGATCACACCTGGAATGCAGGCTGGCTATAAGTGAGGAAAAGGGAGAGGGGCTGTGCCTTCCGCCTTTGCAAAATGTATGTTTTCCTTCTTTCTTTCTTTCTTTCTTTCTTTCTTTCTTTCTTTCTTTCTTTCTTTCTTTCCTTTCTTTCTTTCTTTCTTTCTTTCTTTCTTTCTTTCTTTTGCTCAATCCAAGCACCTGCCCTTCTGAACTGACGTCTGACTTGGTAGGGTTGGGAATTAAACTTACTATGCTTCTGTGTGTCTCCAGTGCTCCTCTGAAGGGACAGATGGAAAGGCTGCCAGCCGCTCTGAGACCCATGTCACCCCATTCTCTGAGTGCTGTGAGTCACCTCTGTCTCCGCACCCGCCTCACTCTGAGAAATCTCCAGTGAGCTGGGTCCTCATAACAGAGGACAAACTTACTGTCATCTCTCCTCTCCTCATAGTGGGGATTCTGTGTCTGCTTTGGGTAGAGTATTCGGAAGAACGGAAATGTTGGGGGTGGGGGGCAGGGTAGAGAGAAGGATCAGTTGGTAAAGTAATTAACTTAAAAGCACAGAACCAGACTTAAATCACCATGGCCTTACGTCTCACACACACACACACACACACACACACACCACAAAGAGAGAGAGAGATACACATACACACATATACATACATACACACACATACAAAAAGCAAGCTGGTTGTGATGACATATGCTTATAATCCTAGTACCGGTAAGGGGGAGATGGGTAGACCTTTAGGGGGTCACTGGTCAGCCAGTCTGGCCTAGCTGGTAAGTTCTAGGCCATGGAGAGACCCTGTCTCAATCAACAAGGCAGACTGAGGGATGACAACTGAGCCTACCCCACCCCCCCACCCCTGCACATGTGAACACTCACACACACGGACACTCACACTCACAAAAGAACAGTTTAAACCAGAGTTGATCATTCCTCAGCCCCAAAGCTTTCCAGGCTGCTTGGCCTTCTCTATGAAAAGCCAGACTTCTTGACAATGCTCTCCAAGGCTGCGTAACCGTCATCCACATCCCTGCCCGGAGCGCTGCTTCGACAGAGCCTTAGTCGGGACACACGGCCTTTGCGTAGACACCTTCCTGCACTAGAAACACCAGTTGTTCATTCGGTCAGACACCTCTGTGGCTCCTGCATTTCCTCGAGGTCTGGACTGAGCACGCCTTATTACAAATACCTCCTGGTGATATGTTAAATAACTGCTCTCTTCTTGTATGGTCTAATCCTGGGTTGGATTTCCTAACAGGAACCAGCGCTATTAATTGTGAATGTGTGTCTTCCCGGAGATCTGGGATCTCAGGCACCACCATCCCCCCAAATTGAGCTTCTGTCTTTTGCATTGACAGCTTTGTTCTATGTGGCTCAGAGCACCACAGAACAATGCTCTTCTAAAATGAATTAGGGAGTGATTGTGGCTGCTCCCCCCCCCCCCTGCTTCTCACTGCCGTGGCTCAGCCTGAGCAGGCAGGTTGCCTGTGCTAGGACTGTGGTCCTTCTGCTACTATGTAGCTACTGTCCCTTGGGAAAACAATTGTCCAACTTACTGAAGAAGATGATATTCCTCAGCCTGAGGCTGAGTCCATCAAACCTCCAGTATCTAAGGGGAAACTGAGGCAGGGAGATCTGTGTGTGTGTGTGTGTGTGTGTATTACTTTTGAGTATCTGTGACCAAAATCTGGAATGGAAAAAACTTCAGGTTGAAATGATTTGTTTTGGTCCCTGGATTGAGAGCGTTCTGTTCACAGCCCTCGGCTCCTTTTGGTTCTGAGCCCGTGGTGAGGCAGAAAGTCACGATGAATGAAAGAGATGGTAGGAGACACTCACCTAATGGCAGGGACGGATGGCAGAGAGAAGAATATAGGAAGGAAGGGAATGGTGACATTTCCTGTCACCCAGGCTGATGGGAAACTCACTATGCAGCCTAACCTGACCTTAAACTCATAAGCAATCCCCCTGCCTCAGCCACGCTAGCACCAGAATCAAGTCCTGAGCTCCCAGGCCCAGCTCACCAAGTAAGCTGCTGGATAGACTCCGCATTGAGTACCCCTGGCCTCAGCTACTCTGGTTTTGAGCCCCTTTGACTGACATAAAAACAGAACCCACAAAAGCACGCGTGCAGAAGGACAGATAACAAGGGGCGGGTGAGATGTCTGTCGGGAGAGCCAGGATCTCCTCTGAGATTAGGAGTCACTTGGTTCCAGGACTGGTGCCCTGTGCCCATCATAGCGAGGTGAGTCCCCCTCCGCAACTTCCTGCCGCACCACTCTTATGTAAACACCCCAGCAACACTGCTTTAAAAGGCGCGGCAGCGCGTCTGACACTCAAGCTTGAACTTGGAGGTGCAACGAGCTGAGCAACTGACTACAAACTCGGAAAATGTGTAAATGTGTGACGCGCGGACGCCAACGACGGCAGGGCTTACAGCCCTGTCAGCATTTCCCAACTGAGCAAGGAAACGAGGACTCAGCAACAGAGGCACACCTGCCGCCCCTCATCGCGGAGAAGACGCAATAACCTAAGGTGTCTCTTCCTTTTCCACATCTCGGCATCTTTTATGCAGAGGGGGACAAAAAAGGAGAGAAAGAAACTTTAATGGCAGAAGAAAAAAAAATTAAGGTTCTTATTTCCAGTTAACAGGTTGGGACTGAAGCCCTGGCATCCTGGATGTGTAATCCTGGTATTCGCTTCCCAGCCCACCCCACCCCACGTTCACCCAAGACAACTCAACACCATGCTTTGAAAACCCAAGCTAGCTTTGACCTTGCACAAGCCCAGTAAGCTATATCCAGAGTCAGGCAGGGACTCTAATAGGGAAAAGCACGGTTTTGTAAAACGCATTTCCCCTCTGTCTGGGTAAAAAACCCATAGTAACAGTCGATCTCTTCCGGACTACTTGGTCCATGCTGGGAGCCACTCAGAGCATCCTTGGCCTGTAGACTAACGGCCCCGTGAGCTTCGTGGTAATGTGCTCTCTATGCTCCGGAGTACTGGGAACGGAAAGAACCTAAGGGGAGGTTAAGGAACTTGGTCACAGTTGCACACAGCTCTTAATCCAATCAGCGTGAGGCATGAGGCTTCTCTCTAGGTCCTTTGGCTGTATTGGGTCAACATTGAGCTGAGAAGTGACCAGCTTTGGGGAGTCTCAAAGCAAGTGTGAATGTGAGCAGTCCCCAACAGGACTGTTTTTTTGTTTTTGTTTTTGTTTTTTTGTTTTGTTTTGTTTTGTTTTTTTCTTTCTGAGACAGGGTTTCCCTGCGTAGCCCTGGCTGTCCTGGAACTCACTCTGTAGACCAGGCTGTCCTCAAACTCAGAAATTTGCCTGCCTCTGCCTCCCAAGTGCTGGGATTAAAGGTGTGCACCGCCATGCCCAGCCCAACAGGACTCTTGTACTGGGATTTAGATAGGAAGGGGTGGAATCTGAGGGCTCTGACATCACCCATGGGTCCGTCCCTAGATGGAAGGAGATATAGATACCATCTTACAGGGCTGGTAAGAAGGAGGGTGGGCAGTGAGTTAGCTGCAGTGAGCAGATCACTGAGGGGCGGAAGTGAAGGGGCGTGTCTCAAAAACAAACAAAACTAAGAATAAACCCAGAGCCCCAGAGCCTATTGGATGGATCAGAGGGTTAAGATATTTACTGGCTAAGCCTGAGGCCCTAAAGTTCAAACCCTGGGACCTAAATCCTGGTAGAAGGAGAGAACACTCCCATAACTCAGCTCTCCACACATGCACTACGGCCCGTGAGGGTTTCACACAAGCAAATGCATTTTTTAAGCAATGAAAATAAACATGGCCAGCAGTGGTAGTGCATGCCTTTAATCCCAGAATTTGGGAGGGGGGGGAACAGGCAGAGATCTGAGTTTGAGGCCAGCCTGGACTACAGAGTGAGCTCCAGGACAGCCAGGGCTATCCAGTAAAACCCTGTGTCAAAATAAATAACTAAAAAATAAAAATAATTTTAAAAAACCACAAGAATTAATAAATAGTAAACAATTGCTTATGCTCCAAATATCTGCCTTTATACGACTAATGGACGTACTATGTCCTCCAGCGATTGGCAAAGGGACCCCCCCCCAACTGCATTCTTCTCAATGTGGCCATCACACCCCACCCCAGGGGGCTTCTGCCAGTGTTCATGTGTCTAAATAGATAACCCTCACTGGTCACCAGCACAGTGACCAGGCAACACAAGGTGACATTTGGAACTCTGACAGAGCAGAGCCCAGGTGGCTTGCTGGAACCCAGAGGCTGTGTGTGTGTGTCAGAGGCTGTGTGTGTGTGTGTGTGTGTGTGTGTGTGTGTGTGTGTGTGTGTATGGCCTCGGGCAGAGACAGACAGATCCCAAGGGAAGGACCATGACTGAGTGCCCCAAGGAGGAGTCCTAACAGCAGGGCCCTCGGCTGAGAGCCATGAGCTGGCAGAGGCCTCCTGTGTCCACCAGCATATCACTGTGGCTTCTAAAGGCTCCCCAAACATGGCCCTGGGTGCCACAGGCCAGACGGCCGACCCGACCATGTGAATCTCTGAGCCACGGACCCATAAAAAAAATAATAATTAAATAAAACTGCTTTATACTCTTAAGTCATCCTGGCCTGCCACCCAGAAGACCAGAGGCTAATGATTTAGAAATCTCTGTGACCAGAGTTTGGGGGTCGTCTGGATGAACCCGACGGGAGCTACGTGGATGTGTTAAGTAGGGATGCTGGCAGTGGTGGGGAAAGAGTCACTTTACCAGAAGATGCTGTGTGCCATCAGTCACTGAAGCGATGTATTCTGGGTCTCTACTGGCTACAGAAATCCTAGAGGGGAGAGTAAATGTGGGGAGGGGGGGTCCCGTGTGCTGTGATCATAAAAAAGATAAAGGAGTGTTAATATATGTTCTAGCAAGGTGTGTGGGGGAGGAATGGGGCCCATGCCGAGGCATCCCTTCCCCCTGAGGGACCAGCCACAGACAGTATAGTACAGAATAGACTTTATTCAGGGCATGCAGGGAGTTAAGAAGAGAGCAGAGGCAGAGAAAAGCAGAGAGAAGGAGAGAGTAGAGAAGTAGATGCTGGCCATGGCAATGTGGAGGTGGGGGGAGGGAATGGGGAGAGGGGGGAGCAGGGGAAAGGCAAGAGCAAGAGAGAGGGGAGGGGGCAAGCAC
>NC_034612.1:18493364-18548626 GCF_900095145.1 Mus pahari
TTTTTTTTGGTTTTTCGAGACAGGGTTTCTCTGTATAGTCCTGGCTGTCCTGGAGCTCACTCTGTAGACCAGGCTGGCCTCGAACTCAGAAATTCACCTGCTTCTGCCTTCCGAGTGCTGGGATTAAAGGCGTGCGGCCACCACACCCGGCACACCCCTTTTATTATAGTAGGACAGGCCAACCTGACTGTTGCCAGGTAACTGTGGGGAGGAGCACACCTGGCTGTTGCCAGGTAACTGGGGCAGTGGAGTCCAGACAGAGTGCCAACACTGTGAACAGTCAGAAAAAGTCTAAAATGCAGATGTTCAGGAATTCTAAACACCTGTTTATCTTGTAGATGGAGAAACCAAAACTCCGAGAAGGCTGCAACACAGCACCCCCAGAGGCACCCCTTTTGGTGTCTCCACCCAGTCACAGATGGAGAGTCTCACGGACTGAGGCGACAGGGGTCACCTGAGTCCATCAGAAAACACAGGTCTTTACAGTACGACTCATAACGGTAGCAAAATTACAGTGATGAGGTAGCGATGAAAATACTTTGATGGTTAGGGGGTCGCCACAACATGAGGAACTGTATTAAAGGGTCACAGCATCGGGAGGGTTGTGGACCACCGCTCGAAAGCAAGCCAAGATTATACAGGGGTCCCCCAGAGTAAGCACAGTGAGGGTAGCCACCCCCCCCCAGGGCAATCCAGAACTGATAATGCAGGTCTCCTCTGATTTCCAGGGTCCCAGGTCTATTCTGTCTGCCACAGACAAACGGTACCTACCGTTCACACACCGCGCACGTCGTCTACGTGCTCGTCTCTAACTGGAAGGGTTCTCATCGCGTGAGGCTGAAATCCATCTTCAGAGCAAGGGGGCTGACAGTAAGCCTGGGCGATTTCTACCCATCCCTGAGGACTCCCTGCCCCACCAAGCCATCACATTAACTTTCCCCAGTTCTCATAAGAGGAGGTGCTCAAACATCCCTGTGCCAGGCAGGTACCCCACATCTCTATCCCTATTAGAGCAACGTAGACCACAGGCCAAGTGTCAGCTACCAAGACAAGACACAGCTCTTTTTCCATAACAGTAAGAGTTTGTTTTTTGTGCCAAATATGAGTGACCAGGGCTCAGGAACATAGATTTTCAGGTTGCTCCAGAACCATGTTTCAAAGGGCTAGTGCTTTCATGGTCTTTTTATTGTAATAGAACACAGAAAGTTATATATTGACATTTTTTTTTCTAGCAACATTGGCGAGATCATCAAGCAAGCAAGTTACACACAGCAAAGCAGAGAAATGTCTTATGTAGCTCTCAGAAGCCATCTAACGACATTCTTAGTCTTTGAGCTGGTGGAAGCTAGGGGGTCTATATTAATATAGTTCATAGGTTGTACCTCATAGCCACAGGATGTTAGGTCAGGCACAGAGGTAAGCCATAAATGGTTACGAAGATGGTTAAAGATAGCCCAAGATAATTGTGACCTTGGATTTGTGCCATTCCAACTCTCCGCCGTCAGGAGGTCCTGCTCTCGTGTGAGGAGACTTCAACACTGGTGGCTGCTTTTAGGGAGCGTCAGTTCACACACATATCCACCCATGAGCACCTGTATCCTACAATGTGCAGATGGAGCATGGAGCCGTAAGTGAGCCTGTACTAAGATGGACGGGGATGCACCCAAGATGGACGGGGATGGACCCAAGATGTGTAAGATAAAAGCATCTGCATGCATGCGAGGCTGGCCATGATGGCGTCTTGCACAAGTTCCTGACAGCAAAAAGCAGAATGTGTGAATTATAATACACAAGTCCTGCCAGACCTTCTCCAAGTCTGACCATAGCCCTGCCCAGCCATGGGGACCCGCCGTGTGACCTCAGTACTTTACCCTGTCAGTTCACCATCTTTCCTGGGCTACAGTGACTCCTCTAGGAGATGAATGTGTAGGTGAGGGCAGGAGAGGGCCAGTCACAAGCAGCCTCTAAGAACCTTCAGTCTGGCACACAGAGGTGAGAGTCTGTTTTCCTTTGCCAGAAAGACAAACACCAGGGCCCCTGGGGGGAAAGACCTGAGAGAGAGAAGCTCATATTTGACAAATAAGAGTTCTAAGGAAGCCCCGAAGGCTGGACCTGGACGTGCTTCGGGCTCGTGACAGGCGTCCTTTCCTGCACATGTGTCTCACGTCCAAGCAACATCATTTTGCATCAGCAGCTGACCCCCTCCAGGAGCGGGTGCTGACATCTAGTTGGCACTGAAAACGACGATCATGACAACGACTTGATGCTGCTGGAGGCCTTTGCCACATTTATCTGGGAGTCTGACTCCCATCACATCTTCTTAAGAGCAGAGGACTCATTAATTACTCATGGAGCACAAGTCATTATTGTCCTTAATTGTCACATTGAGGTTGCTGTTGGAAGTGTCTTTCTCTGTCAACATGAAATAGATTTTCCCTTCTGTAGCTTGCTTGGCACCATTTTCCCTGCTCGTGGGTGGAAGCATCGGCCAGGATACCCAACTGACTGAGTAATTTTTTTTTATTTGGTTTGATATTATTCTATTGTATTTTATGTGTATGAGTGTTTTGGATACATATGTGTATGTACACACACGTGCCCGAAGAAGCCAGATCCCCTGGAACTGCCAGGAAAGGGTGCCAGATCCCCTGGAACTGGAGTGACATGTGAGCTGCCAGTTGTGGGTGCTGAGAATCAAACCCAGGTCCTCTGCAAGAGCAGCCAGTGCTCCTAACCACTGAGCCATCTCTCCAGCACTGCCTGTGGGTGGGCGGGTTTCATTTCTCCTCTAGCCTGATTCTCTGAAATATTTGACCCTTTTATTCACCATGCTTTGATTCCCAGTTGTATGACACATTTTGTTTCTTCTCCCTTCGGGACCCACCTGCCTGATAATTTCAGAGTTCATCTTCCTGTTGGCCTTTGATGTACCCTGGGAACATGGCTTCCTAGTTTCTACACATACCCTCACCTGGATCCCAGCCTCACACCATGGAGAAGTGGCTCTATGGCAGTCCAAGGAATTCTTCCTGTGATCCGAGTGGGGTTGCAGGCTGCCCATTGGATAGATGTCTCCAGAGCATCCTTACATTTCCGTCGCTTGCTTTGCAGACATGAGATCCTGAGTTTATCCCTAGGACCCACGTAAAAAGCTGGGTCCGATAATGTGTGTTTATAATAACAGCCCTGAGGAGGCAGAGACAGGGGGATCCCCAGGTCCTGGCCACCCAGCTGAAGTCAACCAGTGAATTCTAGGCCAGTGAGGGATGCCAGGCGTAGTGGCAAACCCCTTTAATCACAGTCATTGGGAGGCAGAGGCAGGCAGATCTCTCGGAGTTTAGGGCCAGCCTCTCCCCGTGATGACATATTTCCCTGAAAATATCTTTTGCCTTGGATGAGAAGAAACGTTTCCCACAGCAAGTTTATAATATGCCTTCCAGTCATTGAAGGCTATGTACGTAGCCTGCTATCCTACTTTGTACTTAGCCTGCTGTCCTACTGTGTGCTTGGCCTGTTTAACTTTGACTTACCTTTATGAGATAATGTAGCTAACCCTCTTGCCTTGAATTTTCCTCATGCAATGGCTTTTAAGACCTAAGCTAAACACAGAGCTGTGTATTTGGCAAGTCGGGGAAGAACTGGTCACCTGATCTTGGAATCTAATGGTTGGAAGTCTACAGCCATTCCCCTCTCTGTACTCTGTCTCACTGTGTGTCTTCAGGACACTTCTATACTCTATGATTTTTTTTTTTGGCCCCTGGAGTCCTTTGTTTCCCTTTGTGAGAGATTTCAGCAGGTGACCCTGAGTGTCCTGTCTTGCAACAGAGCAGCAAAGCCATGGGAAGATCAGCTCTGAAACCTGTGCACTGCTGAGCCAGGGTTAGGGACTTGCAATCTCCAGAGATTGTCACAGGCAAGAGGAAACTTGCTAAGCACAGGGAGGGCCCCAGCAGTGACAGTGAATACTAATATTGGCCATGGCTAACAGCAGTGGCTGAGGTCCTATTATCGACTGGACTGGATTACAGCCCCAAAAGGTGGTGTTCATAACTGTTCTGTCACGGTGACCAAATGCCTGGCACAAACAATTTAATGGAATGATGTTTTGTTTTCTTTTCTTTTCTTTGTAATGGGGCTCACAGTGTCTCAGTCCACCATGGTGGTAATGGTAGCACGATAGTACAGCAGTGCTCATGGCAGCAGGAGGGTACAAAGGAGACTCTTTACATAGTAGCCAACAGTAAGCAGAGGGAGCTAAGTCAGCAACAAGAACAACTAACTATTAACATAACTTTTTTTTTTTTTTTTTGGTTTTTCGAGACAGGGTTTCTCTGTGTAGCCCTGGCTGTCCTGGAACTCACTCTGTAGACCAGGCTGGCCTCGAACTCAGAGATCCACCTGCTTCTGCCTCCGGAGTGCTGGGATTAAAGGCGTGCGCCACCACGCCCAGCTCTTAACATAACTTTCAAAATGTCCTGGATCCACTGACTGGGCTTCTACAGCCCTCAAGACCACACCCATTGAGGGGGGGATGAGTGCCCTCTTCTGGCATCTTTGGGTACTGCACTTACATACCTCGCAGTCAACCCACATCAAGTAAAATCTTTGAAAGAACCTTAAAAACTACATGTATTCATGTTAGGGGGAGGCGTATGCCTGGAACAGCATGTGTGGGAAGGTCAGAGAACATCTTGAGAAAGTTGGTTCTCTCCTTCCTTCAGCCGTGTGACTCAAACTTGGGCCATCAACCTGGGCAGCCTGTGTTACTACTATCTCACAAACACTCCTTAGGTTTCTTTTTTTTTTTTTACACTTTTTTAAATTATTATTATTGGAGATGGGGAAATACCACAGTAAACCTGTGGAGATCAAAGAATAAGTTTGGGGGCTTTGTTCTCTCCTCCCACCATGTGGAAACTGGAGCTCAAACTCTACACAATAGCTTTGGCAGCAAGCTAAGCCACCCTGGCAGCCCCTATGTAAAAATTTCCCTAACCCACCAAGATTAAACCTACAAGATTACTTGTTACAAAGGCGTTTTCTTTCATTCTCTGCTGGGACCCAGCCTGTGCGCATAATCACGGAATATTTGTATGTTTCGTGGAGCTTTAATCAAAGCCATTTCTTGTGCCGTGGCTAAAAGACTGGCGATTTCTTCTGGAAGACTACATTGTAGAATTTTAATAGTCACATTTTAATTCAACGGTAGACATCCTCCCCGAATGTACAAGTGTCATCAGCAAGCACTGTGGGAGCCTGACACTGTCTAAGGACTTCATCCTGATTGGAGGCACAGCAGGCAGGCGACAGGTACAGAAAGCCGCTTTCACTGCAGCAGCGGCCAAGTAACTGGCGAGGTCAGCCGTGTCCTGTGGCGGCCGCTATTTTATTCATTACGCATTTATACTTCTGAGCCCGTTTATTTATTCCTTGTTCCTCCTCAAATAGATGGAGGTGATGTTCGGTTCACTGAAAAGTGCCCTTTCCCCCCACAGCTTTGAATGCCTGGAAAGGCTGGTCTTGCTGAAGATGCAGCTTGTGGAGAGAACCTTATTTAGAAGCCCGAGGAGCCTCATGAATAATCTGGACCTTTGTGACTCTCCAGATGTGACTCAAGATGCTAAGGGGTATAGCAGGTGCTCCCTGGTGCTCCCCAACAACAGAGGGCACAGCTGAACTCAGTCCTACATATGCCCTGTGTCCTTTTCTCTCTTCTCCCCTTTGTCTGCCATTCCTTGTTTCTGTGGCTCCTACTGGGAGCCCTGGCGAGCCTCTTTGGGGGAATCTACGCAGTGACATGAGCTTTCTAACTGCTTCTTCAGTGGATTTCCTCTAGCCATGGAGGATGAGACCAGCAGTGGGCAACCATCCCCAGACGGACCATTCCCATGATCAGCTGCCTGATACTTGGAACTGAATCCTGAGGCGGGTTGTGTGTCTGCCATCTGTTCTGTGAGCTGAGTGATAGAGGGGGACATGTGTCAGGGAAGAGGCTGGAACTGCATATGGGAGGTGGGGGGTGTGTGGCAAACATACAGTGGAGGGGGCTGGGCTCCCTGATAAAGCCTTTAGCTGCCTGGAGAAGTAGGCTTGCTGAGTGCATACAGTCTGAATCTATCCCAACAGACACTGGACAGGCAGAGCATGAAAACCAGACACATACACACACACCCATTTTCTTGAGGTTTCTATTACACCTCCTGAAATAGGGTGTGTGTGTGTGTGTGTGTGTGTGAGAGAGAGAGAGAGAGAGAGAGAGAGAGAGAGAGAGAGAGAGAATATGAATGGATGAATATGTGTATGAGTATGTATACGTGTATAAGTATGTATGTGTGTATGAGTGTGTACATGTGTGTAAGTGAACATGTGTATGTGTGAGAGTGTGAGTGCAAATGTGTGTGAGTGTGTGTATGAGTGTGTATATGAGTGTGGGTATGGATTTGTGTGAGAGTGTGTGAGTGTGTGACTATGTATGCAAGAGTGTATGTGTGTATGTATATATGCCAGTGTGTGAGTGTGTATGACTGTGAGTGCATGTGTGAGTGTGAGGGCATGAGTGTTTGAGTGCATGTGTGTGAGAATGTATGTAAGAGTGTGCAAGAGTGTGAATGTGTGTGCACATGTGAGTATGTGAGAGTATGAGTTTGCGACTGTGTGTGGTGTGGGCATCATATAAGAATTAGTTTTTCCTGAGGTTTCTGTTATCCACAACCAAGAAAACAAAAATTTTCCCATGTGAAAATGACTGATTTCACTTGAGTATTTATAGAGATGACATTAAGGCTGACTGAGAAGAGTGATTGCAAATGGTACCGAATCTGAATCTATATTCATGTGCACTCATACATTTAATTTCTTGAGACAGGGTCTTATGTAGTCAAGGCTAGCTTTGAACTTAGTAAGTAGCCTGGGATGAGCTTCAACTTGTGATCCTCCTGCCTCTGCCTCCCAAACACTTAGTCTATTAGTCAGGGTTCTCTACAGAACAGAACTGACAGGTGGAAATAGATGGGAGATAGATAGATAGATAGATAGATACATACATACATACATAGCTGGAGAGATACATATATACATACATACATACATACATACATACATGTATGCATACATAGATACATATATACATGCATGGATAGATAGATAGACAGATAGAAAAATAATGGATAGAAACATGCATACAGAGATACATATGTATATAATCATGTATGCATGCATAGATGATAGATACATACATGTATGCATAGATAGATAGATAGATAGATAGATAGATAGATAGATAGATAGATAGATAGATGATAGATAAACACCACAACATGAGGAACTGTATTACAGGGTGGCAGCATTGGGAAGGTTGAGAACCACTGCTCTAGATGGGTCTAGAAAAGAAGCCGAAGGAAGCAGAGAGGCACAAGAGCCATCGGTTGCACGTCCCTTGTAGGTATATGATAGAGAAGGGAAATAGACCAGAGGCTGCAGGACTGAGGGAAGATGGAGGAGGCTGCTGTGGGGGAGGGGCGACAATATCATTCTAGAAATCCGTGGTGGTGGGTGGTGTTTATCTAACCCTTCCAAAATGGTAAGAAGCAGGAAAACAAAATTGCCACGGTCTATTTTATATCAATTATCATCCACAAAGCTCTGCTAAGCACACCCTGTCCCTGTTCTGGGCCACGGGACTCCTTGGGGGACCTGCCTCTTCTGCCCATGCCTGTGTTTGCTGATGGACAGCTTTCTAGCCTAGCCACTCTCTCAAGAGAGCCATAAATGCCAGGAACTCCAGAGAGAAGAAAACGATGCTTGGGAGGGGGGCTGGGGATAAGACGTCAGGTTCCAGTGGAAGGCAAGTCTCTTTGCTAGTCAGAGAAACCCTGAGGAACACAGGACCTAAGGGGGAAAGAAAATGGGCTTCTCACTGGCCCAGTATTCCAAGTCCCAGGAAAGAGACTGGTGCTGGCACGAAAGCGGCCAAGGAACAGGCTGTGAATAGATGTGGTGCGACTGGACTGCTGGGGAAAGATGGGCAGATGAGATGGGATAGATTAATGGGAAGGGGTGGACTGATTGGAGAGGGTGGGCTGGTGGGGAGGGTGGCCTACTGTAGGGTAGGAGTTGGTTTGATAGATTGACTGATAGTAGGGGATGGGTTGATTGGAGGGGGAGGGCTGACTGGAGGGGGAGGGCTGATGTGATGGACCTGGGCTCCAACTTCTGTGAGACTATAACTGGATCCCACCTATAGGTCACACTGCAGCATCTCCATGCCCTTCAGGTGTACCAAATGCCCTTCAAAGGAGAGATGACACATGATCTTTGCCCACACGCCACTTCCAGTCCTGGAAGCCTGTCTCAGGAAACGCTCACAAGGGCCCTCCCTCTTCATCAACTCCAAGGCCCACAAATTTCTCACTAAACATCAGTCAAATTGCTTACCTTCAAAAAAAAAAAAAAAAGCTCTTCCCACAACTGAAAAGAAAGAAAACAGGAAGCCTGATGGGAATCTAGTGTCACAGTAGGCCTAATAAAGGAGAAGAAAACCAAGCACAGCCTTTACCCCACCAGTGTCCTCCCAAATCTAAACAAAACCCCATGAATACTTCACTCCCAAATCAGCTTATAGGATCACAAATCGAGGACAAGTGTGTTTCCCCAGCAACATCAGACATGCTCAGAAAGTCCCAAGTTATCAAATTAATAAGCACCATTAATAACTAATTTGAATCGCTTCGCCTAACCCATTGAATAAATAGCATTTGCCTCCCAAAAGCTCAGGGCCTCCACTAAGCAAGAAAAAGCAATGCGGGTTCCACAGGCCAGGGCTCACACTTGATACTGAACGGGCATAAATACAGTTTCTCCCCTCTTTAATTATTATCTAATAACAAAACACTAACAGGGATCGGAAAAGTCGTTTTTCCCTAAGTGTATGCATCCCACCGTGTCTCTGACTTAGGAGATGAGCAATGAATTGAAGCCTGGCTTGCTGGTCCACGTCCGGTTCTTTGCCGGGCTCTGTCTCAAAGCTCACCCTGCTCCAGCTCGGTAGAACAGTGAGAATCGGCACGGGGAGTTCCTTTCGCCTCCATGGTCTATTTAGGTGAGCCCACAGAAGATTCAATGGGTAAGACGTTTTTGGGAGGTACGGGGATGCTCGGTTCCACCCCTCTGTTGATTATATATACTCTGCTGGTTATACTGTGCAGCGTTACCTTCTGGCAGCCACGCCCATCCCTTGGATGGCCACGCCCACCCTTGGGGTGGCCACATCCATTCTTGGATGGCCCCACTCCTCTGGGCTTCCTGAAACTGTTTGAAGCCGGGTCCCCTCTTCCCACCCCTATGGTTTCTGACCTGGGTTTGGATGGTTGATAATACTTACCTCTCCCTTCCATGTGTGCCTGCTTGCTCCTGGCAGAAGGTTTCTGTGCCATGTTATGTGCCATGCTGTCTTCCACTGCCCTGGTCAGGGGCTCCTTAGACTCTGCTCAGATTTCTGAAGCTGAAGCCACGGAACCCAGGCTAGCCTGAGATTTGCAGCAATCCGCCTTGCTTCCGCCTCCCGAGCCCCGCCGGTGTTAATTATCTTCTTTCTGAGGCCACTATCGTTCTCCCTGAACTTTGAAAAACATAATCAGTGATTATTCTCACCAACTGATAAAGGTTAAGGACTCTCTGGGTTCTGCATTTTGTAGCTGAATCGCTTTGAGCTATGAACAACAAACAAATGAGAGCTTTTCAAACAGTCTGATGCAATCTGGGCGCGATCCTTTCCGAGGCTCGGGCATGGCAACCCCTCCATGATTGATGCCAGAGTAATTTACAAGGAAGGTGGGCTGTCCCTTCCCCCTTTATTTTCAATCAAGCTGATCAAGCCAAATGTCAAATGATAACTTAGTCACTGGCTAGTTCAAACCACATAGCCAACCAGGCTAGGGCCCTGGCTGTGGACAGGCTTACTAGGTTTGCTATCATGCCGGAGGCTTCGAATCTCTACCACATCTCCTTTCTCTGATGCTGGGTCTGAGGTCTCGGGTCTCCGTCCTTTCCCACTGCTGAATGCTTCTGCTGTCCCAGTTGTCTCCCCCAGCTCTGTGTCTCATTGCTGTTCCTGCTTCTCTCTAGAACACTTCAGCCACTCTCTTGCCACCTCTACTGCTGTTACTACTGCCACCAAGGTGGTGGTAATAAACGCCTCTCTGCTGTTGCCCCTATCCCTGTGAGCTCAGCCTGCTCTACTTACAATAAAATAATAGGTCGCGTGCACATGTGAAGCACTGTCTCAGTGGTTAGGAACATGGCAGATCCTCCAGGAGACCCAGGTTCAAGTCTTAGTACCCACGTGGAGGCTCACAACTGTCCATGACTCTAGTCCTAGGGCACCCAATGTCCCTTTCTAGTTTCAAAAGGCAGTAGGCACGCACACAGTGCAGAGACATATCATATGCCCATGCACATACAGACATTTTTAAAAGGAAAAAACCAATCACATATACTCTGTGATTATTAAAAAAAAGAATAATAATAATCACATATACTGGCCCATCCCAGTGACGCAGGCCCTCCGGCAAGGCCACCAACAGTGCCATCAACTGGGACCCAGGTGTTCAAATGTCTGAGCCTATGAAAACATTCTCATTCAAAAACAAAAACAAAACAAAAACAAAAAAACAAAGTCCATACCACAGGCTGATTTTTCTAGTTGACACATAGAAACCCTGCCAGCCTGATCCTGGAGAGGAGGGAAATGCTTTCTCCTGTGTCTGCTGCATAGAGACTGCACCACGAGGCTCTGAGATGCTCCTGGGGCCAGCAGGAAGCCTGGAGGACACATTCTGCTAAGGTCACCTGCGTGAATCCCATAGCAGAAAACATGTGGTTATCTTCCTGAGCCTTTCTGGAATGAATCAACGCGTGCCTCCTTTGATGACTTGGTTGGGTGTTTCGATTTCAATTCTGGGGAGGAAGGGAGGGTTGCCTACCCTCATAATCTCAGAAAGAATAGGGCACCTAGAAAATTGGAAAATTGGGAAAATGGGTTATTTCCCAACAAGAACCATAGGCTGCTGTCCTCGAAAGAAGATCAAAGGGCCGGGCATGGTGGCACATGCCTTTAATCCCAGCACTTGGGAGGCAGAGGCAGGCGGATTTCTGAGTTCGAGGCCAGCCTGGTCTACAGAGTGAGTTCCAGGACAGCCAGGGCTACACAGAGAAACCCTGTCTCAAAAAACCAAAAAAGAAAAAAAAAAAAGAGTAGGGATTAACCCTGTCTCAGATAAAATAAAATAAAATAAAATAGGACCCAGAACGACCAGAATTGAGATGTCACATGGTAACAAGGGACTTCCTAGCCTCTGCCTAGGAAAGACACCCCATCTCTCCTGGGAATCCCAACCTGGGGTGGATGGGTGTGGATAAGGTCCCATGGTGGGGAGAAGCCTGCTCTAGCTTGGTTTCCTGTTGCTGAGATAAACAGCCTGACCCAAAACGATTTGGAGGTAGACAAGGTTGGCTCGCAGGTTACACTCCATCACTGAGGGAAGCTAAGGCTAAGAGCTCAAAGCCAAACAAAACTAACAAACAACAACAGCAATGGAGAAACACTGCTTACCAAGGCTTCCTGGTGTGCTCTCCATGGCTGGCTCAGCTTGCTTTCTCCCACCACTGTGCCTACCCTGCCATGATGCCCTGTCCCCAGAACCATAGCTTAAGTTGCCTCTGCCAATCATCCCGTCACAGTGATAAGAAACATAAACTCACTCTGCTTCACACATATCTAAGTGCCTTGCCAGCCACTGTTCCCTGAGCAGGAAATCTGCTCTCCTTAGCATGCATGGCTCCAACCTGAAGTTATCCTTTAGAGATAATGTGGTGCTGGGGCTGGCAAGATGGCTCTACGGCTAAAAGCACTTGCAGCCAAGCTCAGTGACCTGAGTTCAATCCCTAGGAGCCCCGTTCAGTAGAGAGAGAGAATGGACTCCTGTAAGTTGTCCTCTGACCACATGTGTACTGTGTCGTGTGCGCGTGCATGCACACGTGCACACACACACACTCATATAAGACTCTGATGAGCCTTAGCTACTGGGGACCCCACTCCTACCCCCCAATTGAATCACGCAGAGCCAGAGATCGATGCAAAAGCAAGAGAAGTTTATTGTTCCAGTATGTTGGAGTCGTCCTACATCCAAAGGAGAGGTGACGACCTTGGGCAGCCTACTTGGCCAGTTTTTATACAGTTTTCAGGGGTTGAATAGAGTAATAGCCACTAGGCACAATGTGATTGGCAGAACAGTGTGACTTTCAAATTGATTGGTCCATAGGGAATGAGGTAGTGAGGGCTTCCCTTATCTGCAGATAGCCAATGGTCCATCTGCCCTGAGGAATGTGTCTAAGTGCTCTGGGCTTCCCTTATCTGCAGGGGGCCAATGGTCAGTACCCCCTGTGGTCTTTCTGAGGGATGTAATCAACCTCTCCCTTCCAGGGGGGGGGGAGGAATGCCTACAGGCTCCATGACCTCTCTCTTCCAGGAGGGGAGAGGCCTGGTGGAATTTTCCAAAGGTCCTAAGCTGACCTCTTCACACACACACACATACCACCCCAAATGAACAAATAAATATAAAAACATTTAAAGGAGATATATAGAATCTGGTCCTGGGTATCTGTCCTGTTTCTACCACTCCCAAGCCATGTTACCCCAACATTATACACAATTTCTCCAAGCTCAGATTCCTCTGTGATAGAGGGTGGGTTTCTCAAGGACAAATCCCCTAAGAAAGAGCCAAGAGCTGAGCCCTTAGAAGCCCCTGTCCAGGAAATGTCTATAGTTAAAGGCAGGCTGGAATGGATATATTTAATTAGTAAGCCACACAACAGTACAGCGACGTATGCACTTGCCTGAGAAGTCACTCAGCTCTCTGGCAAGCACTCAGAAGACCATGAAGTCAGCAGAAAACGTTCTGGTTTAGAGAAAACAGAGTTCTAGCCTTAGCAGTCAGCTATAACTCCTGGTCTACAGAATCTCTGCTACACGGAAGCAGATTCACAGTACAGAACCCCATGGAGGCTTTCATCAAAAGATGGAGAGCCTCGTCCTAGAGAGATGCACCCCCCCCCATGTTGACCATGTTGGCAACCCACAGAACCTACAGAAGCATCTAAAAAACAAACAAGAAACCCTACCCAGATTTTTGAAGCATTGCTACCAGGAAAGATAATCCATCATCATGAAAACAAACATCCATTTTACATTCGCATGCCAATGAGGGTGTCCTTATTTGCATAATGGTGGTGATTTGCAAAGGATGAAAATTTGCCTGAGTGAGCCTAGAGCTCAAAATACATTCAAATAGGGACCCACCATTACTGTAATTTTTTTTTTTTTTATCAAGGATCCCAGTTTAGAACTATTTATCTAATAAGAGGGGGGCAAATTTGGCTATAATCTCATTATGGGAGAGAGTTGGTTTTAAACTACACTTGAGGGCAGTGAGGGAGAGAGAGAGTACATCTTGTCTGTTTATAGTTTGGGCTGGAAAATGAACTTCAATAGCTGCTCACCAGGACCATCTCTGGTCACACCAGCAAAATTCTTCAAGGGGCCCCTGGTCCCCAGAAACAGGGACCCTATGATCCTAAGCAAGGCTCAAGCCAAGAGTGAACACTGTATGTCCCTTCCCAGAAATAGGAGAAAAAGCATATCTTCAAGTATGACCACACACTGCTCTCAAACTTGCTGTATGGAAGGCACCAAAGTGCAGCTGGAAACTCTAGCGGGAGGACCGTATTGGAGAGTGCGCATCTCGAGCCTCATTGGATCTAATAGTGTAAGCTTTCCGAAAGCTCTTTGACTCCTTCTGTGTTCAGTATTCCTCTGGAGGTGGAAGCAGCCCCTGCTTCATCTCCACTACAAAGGCCGATCCTTGCACACTGACCTTTTCACATGCTACACATAAGCACACAGTGTGTCTATAATAAGCACCATAGTGTGGCTTCTACCGTAATAAGCACATAGCATGGCTTGGCCTTCCAACTTTTGTTCTTTTTTCTCCTTTTTTTTTTTTTTTTTTTTTTTTTTTTTTTTTTTTGTTATTTGATTTTTCTATGTAGCCCAGGCTGGCTAGAAGTTCTTGGTGTCCTGGCCTCCTCCTGCCAGAGTGCTGTTTATATTTTGTGCCGCCACTACACCTGGCCCTCTTGATTCCTTTCAGAGTGACGTTTTCTCACTGCTGGGAGCAGCAGTGAGGGAGCTTGAGGTTGATGAGTCTTGGAATAACCACCGGTTGCCTCTACCTGGGACTCACTGGGTGGTGGACAACTTCCTGCCCAAACTGTCTCTTCCTCTGGTTCTCAGAACTCCCGGGAGGGTGAGTCATCAGCTCCAGGCAGCCAGTCTCCAGTAGGGAGGCCTGGGGCCTGCCGATATGAGGTTTGTCTGGGAGCTGGTCTCTGCAGCGCCCTCTAGTGGCTAATGACCGACTAAGCATCCAGAGAGAGCACCTGTCACTCTCCCACTCTGCCTCCTGGGATCTCCCAGAGTCAACTGTAGAAGCCACACTATGTGCTTATTACTGTAGAAGCCATACTATGTGCTTATTATAAAAGATACTCTGTGCTTATTACTGTAGTGGCCACAGGTGTGTGCTTACTACAATAAAAAAGCAAGCTATCAGCTGCAGGTCTCAGCGCCATCTATCAGATGGCAGCAGGGTCAGCTATGCAGTGTCACCTACCTTTGTGGGATGTGCTAACAGCAGCCTCACATCCCACATCTCCTTCTTACAGGGCAGGTGACAGCACGCATAGCTGCTGTCCCTGTAGTCCCTGAAAAGTTTAGTTTGCGGTTCTTTCCCAAAGCTCTTCCAAGGGTCGTGGTCTTGTTCTCCTAAAGGAAAAGATGCTTAAACCAAATGTGACCATCCTCCTGGCCTTCCCTGAAGCCTGAGAGCTCAGGACAGTGCTAAGGACGAATGGGTGGAAAGTATTGAAGCTTTTATAGTGGCACAAGCCTGTAATCCCAACACTTAGAAGGCTGAGGCAGGAAGATTTGTGGAAGTTTGGAGGCAGTCTGGGCTACAGAATGAGATCTTATTTCAGAAAGAAAAAAAAAAGTACACAAAAGAAAAACCCACAGAACATGAAATGTTGACTCTGTATGTACAAAGGCACTTGATCAGAGTTGGGGACAACTGTCCTTTTCTACCCAGTGTCCGCTGAGTGTTTTTCTGGCAGACCCCGCCAGCATCTCTTTGGCAGGCACTCTTGACTGTCATCGATTCCTGTTGAGGGCTCTTTGTCATATCCTCAGAGGTGTCACCTTGTCAACTGGCCCATCCAATGCTCTCAAGCTCCCAGCGACCAGGGGTGAAGCTATGCTGGGGTGGAGTAGAGCCAGAGTGTACTGGGCTTTTTTTTTTAAAAAAAAAACAATGTCAGGTTTCTAGGCAAACCTAATGATTCAGGCCTGTTATCCAAGCACTTCGGGAAACTGAGGCAGAGGGGATTATAAACTCAAGGCCATTCTGGGCAATTTAGGATACACACACATACTACACACACACACACACACACACACACACACACACACACACATCAGTATCTTTCCTCTCTGGCCTCCAGGTCAGGGAGTAGAACATGGGAATTGAGCTTTGCCAACCACTCCAACTCCAGTAGTCAGGACAGATTTCTAAGGCAAATCAGACTTCCAAGATCCAGCCACCCCTTTGAGGAGCCTTCTTCTTTGGCCTGGTCAGACAGATGAACCAAAAACATCTCATCCTCTGCTTATGCAGTGTGCACAAGAAAGAGGTGAACTCGAGTCAAGAACAGAGGAGTCGGACGAGGGCCAAGAACACAAGAATGGGTTCAGAGGGTGTGTGTGCCTGTGTGTGCATGTGTGGGTGCCTTGCGGTGTGTGTGAGAGTATGTGTGTGTGTATGTGTTGTGCATGTGGGTGCATGTGCATGTGTGTATATGTGTATATACACGCATGTGTGTGTGTGTGTGTGTGTGTGTGTGTGTGTGTGTGTGTGTGTCCATTGACTGGAGCTGGTAATCCATCCCCAGGAGGTTCTGGCTGGGCAATACTGCTCCTTCCTCCTACGGATTTCAGATCTCCAGCCAGGGACAAGGGAAGGCTGGGTTGCAGAGAATCTATAGGGAAGAGAGAGAAGATGTCACCTAGTCCTGGGACATGACGCGAAACAGACTCATTGGGACATGAGATTTGCAGAACACTCCATGGAAGAGAGGATGTGTAGCAATGGGTGGCAGGGGCCAGGCACACCATATCCCCCAGAAAAAAAACATGCTCAGCCAGAGTTGAGACCCCAGCTGGACCATGTGCTCCTACTCCACCGAGTTTGGAGGCTGCCCTGTGAGAAAAGATAACTTACAGGCTCTGTTCAAAATCTCAGACAACAAAGACAGCCTCTCCGACGGGGACATTAGTTTTCAGAAAGTGTGCCCTGCAAGAATGTCCCAAGAAAGAATGGCTAACAGAAGCAGAAGTGTCTCATCAGATAATAGAAGAAGATGACGTGTGAAGGTCAACTCACTGAGTCAGGGCACCTCTGTGGCTGAGCTTGATCAGCACTTAAAAATCATCATTAGTAGCTATTGAGTCTCTGGGTCTTTCACATGCTGTTTATTTACCCAAAATGCAATGCACCCAGCTCTCCCAAAGATGGGAGAGCCAAATATCCCCTCTCTGATGGCAAGAGGAGCTTTTGTGACACAATACAGGGACAAAAAAAAAAAAATGCAAATGGAAGCCAGGTGTCTTAAAATGTTTTCCCAATTTAAAAGTAACGAATGGGGCAAGCTGAACAAAATTGCCTAAAAGCTACAATCATCGCCAAGTTTCAACACCAATACAAGGGCAAGGGCCTCAGCAGCCATCCTGGGATCATGAGGAAAAGATTAGGGAACTCGAACATTTGCTCTGGGATATGATTGAGCCACTGAAGCAAAACTTCAGGACATGAGCCTTTTGAGAAGAACTTGGGTTTGTTTTTGTTTTTGTTTTTTTGTTTTGTTTTTTGTTTTTTGGTTTGGTTTGGTTTGGTTTGGTTTGGTTTTTCGAGACAGGGTTTCTCTGTATAGCCCTGGCTGTCCTGGAACTCACTCTGTAGACCAGGCTGGCCTCGAACTCAGAAATCCCTGCCTCTGCCTCCCAAGTGCTGGGATTAAAGGCATGCGCCACCATCACCACTTTTATAAATTAACCAGCTCCGAGTCTCATCCACGGGCTATGAAGGGGAAAACTGAGACACCGAGCTAAGAAACCTTCCCAAGTGGGCGAAGAGGCAAGTCAGCACCGAATCTGCTCTGTCTGAGTTAGAGACCGTGTGGTTAAATAAAAACCCCCACTCTGGAAAAAGAGACTCGTGGACAGCCTCTGTTTAGACCTGATTAGAGAGATCTGTGTTTTCCTAGGTGAACCAGACAGGTCATTGGAGAACATTCTTTGTGGTCGAACAGGGTTATCAGCAAGCATGTCTGCTTAGCTAGGATAATGTATTCTTCCAAATTAATCCATCCCCGTGCCTATATGCTCTGGAAAGCACTGTAGCCATTACCCTGTGGATCGCAGGCAGAAACATACACAGCTAAATTAGATTGGTAGCTGCCTCTTTAAGGGTTCTAATTCCCTTCCTGGCATCTCTAGGGTGGCACTGTGGAATTCCATCCTGCCTTCTACCTCTAGGAGCTGAGAAAGGAGTTAAGTTCCATGGGGTGAGACAGGAAGTGGGACCCTGAGGGGTGGGGGGCCCAGTGTTGGTGCGATAAGGTGGAGTGCAGTCTCTATACCAGGGTGCCGGTGGAGCATTCTGTAGACACCGAACCACTCACTCATTTACACGGTCTTGCAGTGCAATACATAATTCAACACATATTCCATAAATATTAAGTAGCCTTGGTTTGCAGTGGAGATGCAGACCCTTGAATGTGTTAAAGAGGCTGAGCTGGCTTCTCTCGATCTTTTTCCTACCCCACCCCCACCCCCACCCAAAGTTAGACTTATCAAAGAAACAAGTGGTTGCCTGGCCTCGCCTCGCCAGGTTCCAGAAAGGATCACAGAAGCGATTCACCGGAGAGGAGAAGGCTGCAGAGGCTCGCACCTCCTAGTCACTGAGCCCACGCTCCTCACGCAGTCTCAATTCCATTCCCTGGGGAACGTGTTGCATGTAGCTTTAGATGCTACAGCCTTAGCCCAGGGCTGCTAGCCCCTCCTGGCTATCCTTTTGTTCTACCATCTTTTGCTCCTTTGATCCGGGAGATGACCTTGCTACCAGCCCCCTCTTGAGACCCTTGAATCATCCGATAAAACACACACACACACACACACACACACACACACACACACAGTTTGTTCTTGTACAATTTGCCTTCTTAGCACAAACGACCCCCGGGCAAAGGCGGTAGCATTTAAAACCACGTGCAACAGGAGCATAAAGTTAGCAGAACTTTTTTTGGTTTGTGGAAATTAAACAAGACAACAGACACCCTAGTCAGGGAAGTGGGAGGTGGAGCTAAAGGCCAATTAATCCCTTCCTCCCCATCTCTCATCCTATCCCATGTGCCCTGTTCTCATCCTCGCTCATCGTGGACCAGAATTCTTTGCTGGGCAGGAAATTCGTCTGCGGCAGGCAGCTCGTGGGCTGTAAAGCCGTGGGGCCTCTGCCATGCAACTTCCGGTTTTATCCGATCTGGTTAAATCCGAGCTGGGTTTAAGAACCCTGCGGTGAACTCACCAGATGCCAAAGGGGCAGACAGACGGGAAGTTGGGAAGAGAAGGCCTGGATGTTCATAGGTGATGCCAGGGTTTTCCAGGCAATGGAGGGAACCCCAATATTGTCCAAGAAAGGGGAGATGCTGTCAGGCAGATAAAAGTTCGGATTCCACCCCAGGTTTTTAGACAAGAGCCTGCAATGCTCAGCTCCTGTGTGAATCCGTGCTATTCCACTGGATTGTGATCTACAAAGACCGGATGGCCACACGAGCCTGAAGACAAGTCCCATCATCCCTAGCATGTGGGCAATGTCCCATAGAAAGCCAATATGGGTGTGTGATCTTGGTGCTATGTGGCTGTGCTGCCCTTTACTTATGGCTTGGGAAATAGAAACTGCGGGGTTGCTTGATCACATTTTAATTGCGCCAGGAATAAATAAATGAGGATATTTTCTTCAGAAGACATCAAAATTCAAGGCTCAGGCTGCTGTTCTCATCAACCGCTCCCAAGACGGAGGCTCTCCGCCTTCCACGGAGACTGTCTAGACCCCAGTTTATCCTGATTCTCCGAGACCTGCTTGAGGTGTTAAATCAGGGCACTTGACAGTTTTGAGTTGGTTGTGTGTGTTGGGGGCAGGGTTCGCAAAGAGCCAAGGAGCTTTGCAACCATTAAGCCACATTTCTATCCAAAAATAGAGCTTGCAAATACCTAGACAGTAGTCCATGCATTTGAAACCCACCCTGTTACAATCCATCTCTCTGCTAATGAACACACTACATTGTTTTCCATCTCTCTTTACAAAATCTCGCTGAAATAAACACCCCAATTTGAGGAGGGAGGAAAGCCTCCAGTATAAATTTCAAGAACTCAAGTCCTGTGCTTTTAAAACTCTGTTTCCTACCCTGAACCAGTATGTCCCTGTTGCAGAGATAGTGGCCAGCACTTGATATGACCCTTTTGTGGCGGTTTTGAGAAATAAAACAGGACCCTATGATGCTGGGTTTGCACACTGTGGGTCAATAATTGGTACTTTCGTGACAGGAAGAAGGTTTGGGAATGCCTGAACATCAGAGAGTCAAATAACCTACTATGTGCAGTCTGGCCCTTCAGTGGTTATCTGTAACATGAAAGGGCTGACCAGTTGTTGCCAAGGGAAGATATAATATAAAGAACACATAGCCTCAGAGGACATTTTTTTTTTCCCGAAGCTGTGGAAATTGCCCTCTGAGGCTATATGTTCTTTGCATATAGACACTTCCAACAGAGCATCACTTAAGAGCATCCCCATGGTAGGATGATGTTCCAGCTGGCTTTCCATAAAATGTAATGGCCCAGGGGACTGGTGAGATGGCTCAGTGGGTAAGAGCACTTGACTGTTCTTCCGAAGGTCCTGAGTTCAAATCCCAGCAACCACATGGTGGCTCACAACCATCCGTAATGAGATCTGACTCCCCCTTCTGGAGTGTCTGAAGACAGCTACAGTGTACTTACATATAATATATATATATATATATATATATATATATATATATATATATTGACCCAAACCAATGTGAGCAAGGAAGGGTTTGTTTTAGCTCACACTTCCTGGCCCTACTCCATGGCTAAGAAGAGTTAGGGACTCCAGGCAGTGGTGGCGCATGCCTTTAATCCCAGCACTTGGGAGGCAGAGGGGGACAGATTTCTGCGTCCAAGGCCAGCCTGGTCTACAGAGTGAATTCCAAGACAGCCCGAACTCAAGAAAGGAACCTGGGCAGGAGCTAAAGCACAGACTGTACCGACGTGATGCTTTCTGCCTCGTTCCCTAGTTTCAGCTCGCCTTGCTCTCTTACACATCCCAAGACCCCGCCGTTCACAATAGGCTGGGCCCTCTTACATCAATTTGTAATCAAGAAAATCCCCCAACACACACGCCTACAGGCCGATCTTATCACAACAATCCCCCCCCCCCCCCCCGCGCCGAACCTCTGGGCTGTGTCAAGTTGATGGGGAAACTAACCAAGAGAGACTGCAGCTGCCGCTCTCTCCCAAAAGGATAGACTTCTGCTTAAATTCTCCGAGTGGGGTGCCACACAGGAGGCAGAGACGGGAGGATCATGGGAGCTTCACTGGCCAGTCCGTCTAGCTCGGTGGGTCTCAGCCTTCCAAATGCTGTGACCCTTTGCTCATGTCGTGGTGACCGTCAGCCATAAAATTACTTCGTTACTCCTGCATAACTGTAATTTGGCTCCTGTCAGGTATCATGATGTAAGTATCTGAGATGCAGGATATGTAATATGCGACCCCCCAAAGGGGTTGAGACCCAGAGGTTGAGAACCGCTGGCCTAGCTAAATAGGAACACTTAGGAGAGATCGTCTTAAAGAATTAGGTAGACAGCAATAGAGGAAGAAAGAAGACATTGATGTATAGTCTTAAAGACTTTGGTAGACAGTAATGGAAGAGGGACGAAGACATTGATCCATGGCCTCCACACAATACAGTCTCACATATGCACACATGCACACTGAATGAACAAACAATCCATTAGAACCTCCACGCAGCACCCAGAAGCATGGCTCCAGGATGAGTATGAAATCAGACCTGCCCCTGGGAAAGATGGCTCCGACTGGTGCCGAGACCATTCTAAGGATGATACATCCGTTTAGTGAACCAGGACCGGTTTCCTGAAGCCTGCCCCGTGCTGGTCTTGGTATGGGGATGGAAGCAGGTATGGAACGAGCCCTCACCAGGGGACTGACTACTCGGGAGTGACTGAAAGAAACCTGCCCATGAAGGTGAAGATGAAGGCTGTCAGTCAGACAGGTCAGGGGCAGGCCCTGAGCAGAGCTGGGGATAAGGGTCACATTGTGGGATTGGGCTCCAAGAGAGGAATCTGGCAGCCTGTGAGAAGAGGAAGGTGGGACCTTTAGAGAGTGCAGGGACAGAGTGAATGTTAGCATCTCTCCCAGATTTTTTCAGAGATGAATTCCATAATACATCCCCCCACCCCACCCACTCACACCCTTTTCGAGACAGTGTTCAGAGATGGCTTCCTGCTGAGGGGGCGGGGTGGGGGGAACAGAGTGCCATGTCGAGAGGACAAGCCACCTACTCAAGAGTGTTCAGGAGGCTTTCGGGGCAAAGGGGGCACAAGTCCAAAGGGCCACCTGAGGGTCAGAGACCACTGACACCAGACGAGCATGCAAGGGAAGCCCACTGACGGGGCTGGAGACAGAATGACTGCAGTCAGCAGGGGTTAGAATAGCCAAAATGAAGCCTGGCATCATGCCCAAACCACAAGGCTGGCAGAGCCTGCCCAAAGAAGCTGGGAGCGCCTGTAGAAGAGTGGGAGACCCCCTTTGGGGGGGGGCGGTCTTCAACCCTTTGGGGCTGTTAAACAACTTTTTCATAGGGTCACCTAAGTCCATCAGAAAACAGAGATATTTACATCACGATTCATAACAGTAGCAAGATTACAGTTAGGAGGCAGCAATGGAAATCACTTTATGGTTGGGGTTCAGCACAGCAGGAGGAACTGCATGAAAGACTCGCAGCCTTAGAAAGGTTGAGGACCATTGCTTAAGAAGGATGGGTGTCCCCGGCACAAACAGAGCTTGTGGCATAGATGTCTCAGGAGCTCTCTTCCCGCCCTCTCTCTCCAGCCCGAGGGTCTCACGAGCCAAGTCCAACAAAAAATGCAAGAAGGGTGTCATGTCTAAAGCTCAGCGCCTCCACCCCCAGAGCGTGGAGCCATGGAAATGGGAGAGCGGCACAAACAAACAAACAAACAAACAAACGATACCGGATGTGGTAGAACACACGTTTAATCCCAGCACTCCGCAGAGACAGAAATCATCCTAATCTACATTTTGAGTTGCAGAACAGTCCAGGGTTAGACAGTGAGACCCTGTCTCAGAAGGAACAGAAAACGGATGCAGGACAAATCCAGTTCTGCTCTGTTCCGAAAAGACAATGTTAGGGATTGCTCTGCAGGGGAAAGAAAAAAAAAAAAAGCCTTGACCCCGAGTCACGTGACCGATCTGTACTCGAAAGGGCCACGAAGCCCCCTGACAGCCACCATGGAACAGCTGACCAAGGAGTCAAAGAACCTTCCGGGGAAAGAATATCCACTTGACTGGAGTACTGTTCACTGCCCTCCACAGGAACGCAGAGAGACGGGGCTGCACGGAAATGGGCGTAGCCGGAGCCGGGCAGGATGGCATGAGGGATGGTCTCCCACTCAGGGCTAGCATCATCTTTAATCATGAGCTTCAGAGGAGACGTTACCCCTCTCCATAACATCCATAAATTACCCCGGTGTACTTAAGAATCAGACTGGTTGATTTATAACTCGGTTCATTTATAAAAGCCAAACTCAGCCACCGATGACAGCGTCTGCCTGAGACACGGTTTAAAGGGAAGGTGGCCCACAAATTATCCAGGGTTTTGGGTTGAGACAAATTATTCAGGACTGCAGCGTCAGCAGGAATTGGGCGGCACATTAATCCCTGGCAGAGGAGCCCCGTCTTCCGTGTCCGGTTTAGCTTATCGCTTCAGGATGGCAGAAGGCTGGCAGAGGAAAGGGGAGGACACCAGGGGACAGTGGGCCCAGGCTATAGGTGATTTGGGTGTAAGGTCATTTCAGAGGTCACCAAGAGGAGTGTGTGTATATGGCTATGTAACAAGTGATCCCCGAACTCAAACTCAGACTCTTCAAATAAATGGAGTTTCTTCTGCCCCCCAACCCCGCATAGGTCTCCACATTCCTTAGACTGTAATAATAATTTTCACACACACACACACACACACACACACATTCTGATCAGTCAGAAAACCACAGAAGGCAAAACATCGAGGGGGACTGAGAAAGGATAACCACTAAAAGAAGGTGACATTGTCTCTGATGAGGCACTGCATACAAGAGGACAAAAGTCCCAGCTACATAGACTGAATACAAGTGACCAGGCAAACCTGAAATAGTTATTTCATTCAAATGCTTGTATTTGTCTCATGGCAATTTCTGTGGCTTAGGCGTCTGAATTTAACTTTCCTACATGCTCTGAGAACTACATCTCTGTAACGAGAGCTGAAGACGGCTGCTCCCTGGAGTAGCAGACGCGAGGTTCTCCAGGCTGCCCTCGGTTCTTTGCCTTGTGGGCTCAAGGTGGACTCCGCCTGTCTTGGTGAAAGTTTCTCTATTACTGCAAAGAGACACCATGACCATGGCAAAACACACTTCCTCCAACAAGGCCACACCTCCCAATGGTGCCACACCCTAGAAGCTTACGGGGCCATTTTTCATTCACACCACCACTGAGCAATGGGGCCATGTGATGCAGTCATGTGGCAAGAACTTGTAGCTCCCATCACTCCAGAGTCCTCCCTGGTTGAGAAGCAAGAGAGAGCCTGTTTTCAGTGCAGGGGATCAGGCAAGGCATGGCTAGGAGGAGCTGCAGTGATGGGCTGCAGGAAGAAAGGAGGAATATGCTCTTTGGAGAAGGAAAGGGAAACGAGAAGCGAGGGAAATAAAGGACAGGAAAACACATCCAAGTTACAAGACAGGAAGACCTCAGAGACATGTCATTTCTGGGTCTCTGAGCCTTCTTCGGTGGCAAGCAGAGGCATGGAGCCAAACTTACACACTGCTCAGCCCTGCTTCCCTTTAGCTTTGTAAATCAGACCCACACCCAGCCACACACCAGAGAAGACCCCACTGACCAGTAAGCCTAGCTAATAAAAAGTATCTCTTTCCTGATTTGCAGCCCCGCCTCAGAGCAACCCCGAGCTCCGCCTGATGGAAGGAGCCTTCTATTAGAGGTCACCCACAGAGTCCCTCAGCTCCAGAAACGCCCCTAGGGAGCATGGGGCAAGGCTGTGGGTGGACAGCATCTGCCCGTGCTGCCTTCCAGGGATAACGGAGCAGTTAAGAAGGAGGTTTTGTCAGCAACTTAGCATGATTGGGATATCATCCGTGGTCGTGCTGGCGGCCGCCAGAGGAGGAAGGATATGGGTAGCAGTGTTGTGAGTGTCCGCTGAGAGCCCCGGGACAATAAGAGAGTGGCACGTGCGTGAATTCGTGAGTGCGTGTGCGCATGTTTCGAGGTGGAGGAGCAGCGCTGGTTAGGTTTTTTTTTTTCTTCTTCTTCTTTTTTTAGGGCAGGGTGGTTTGGGGTTTTGTCAAATTGACACAAGCTTGAGTCGTTTGGGAGTAAGTGCCTCCATCAGATTGGTCTATGGGGCGTTTGCTTGATTGATGATTGATGTGGGAGGTGGCCCAGCCCACCGTGGGTGGAGCCACCCCTGGGCAGGTAGTCATGGGTTGTATAGGAAAGCAGGCTGAGCAAGCCTGGAGGAGCAAGCCAGGGAGGAGCATTCCTTTATGGCTCCGATTTCAGCTCCTGCCTCCAGGTTCCCGCTCTGTTTGAGTTGCTACTTGGGTTTCCCTCAGTGATGGACTAGAACCTGTAGGCCAAATAAACACCCCCCAAGTTGCATTTAGTCGTGGTAGTTCAGCACAGGAACAGAAACCTAGCTAAGTCCGCAGGGCACAAGAAAATCTTGGAGACCTAGAAACAAACTATAAGACACTGTCATGGTACACAGCAGCTGTGGAGGAAACCAGCCAGGATCCAGGATCTGGGCTCCGGGATTCGGGCTCCAAATTCCATTCCTCACCCTGAATCATAATCACTGCGACACTTCTCTAAACACCAAACTGACCACGTCACAGACTTTGCCTTCATTTCAGGAAGAAATGGGAGCGTCCTAAACATTTGTGTACGGGAAACTTAATCCTCACTCCTATGTGTTCAAGAAATAGGGTTGGTGGAGAAGGCCTCTAGGAGGCAGTTAGTGTCAAAGAAGGCCACAGAGGGCTCTGTTAATAACCCTGCAAGACTGAAGGGACCTGAGCTGGCACATTTATTTTATATTTCCATGCCACACCTTCTGAAGTGTTAGTGTACTGCAGGAAAGTCCTTGGCCCTTGCCTGGAAGATTCTAGTATAAGTCCAATTGACTTCCCCAGCCTCGGAAGCATAAATTAAAAGAAACTTTTACTTCTTAAAAACCAGGGCCCAGCCAGGCGGTGGTGGTACACGCCTTTAATCCCAGCACTTGGGAGGCAGAGGCAGGCAGATTTCTGAGTTTGAGGCCAGCCTGGTCTACAGAGTGAGTTCCAGGACAGCCAGGGCTACACAGAGAAACCCTGTCTCAAAAACAACAACAAAAACAAAAACAAACAAACAAACAAACAGGGCCCAGATAACTGTTCTAGCAACAGAAAACAGGCTAAGACATCCCTCAGCCTGCCTTGCTCCGTGTCACTCACTCGGCACCAGCATGCTTAGCCACAAGCCTTGTGTCTTGTTTCTCTAATTACTATGGTCATTCAGAATTGCCTGATTTTCATCAGATGGATTCTAAATAGCTTACACCCTGAACTCTGCAAGGAAAATTAAGACTTAGAGTGACAGGCAAGCTGTCAAAAAATCAACAACCAATGGCAAAAGTATTCCCCCCTTGGTTACTCCTGATTACTTTAGGGTCAATGTCATCCTTGGCATTAACATCACTGTGATGTCTCTGAGCTTGGACTCACCATCGAGCTACAAAGATGGGCAAGTCTTTGGCTTGCAGCCCTTGGCAGACAACAGTAAGAATCTAGGAGGAATTAATTAGGCCTGCAGTTGAATTGTATTTATTAATATAAAATGAAATGACTGTCCAGTGTAGAAGTGATTGCATTTTCTATTTTAGAAATGTTCAAGTTTAAAAGGATGGATCTACTAGACAGAAAAGTCATGTTTTTACTAAACATGAGATGCCATAAATCATAAGAGAAAGCAACATTGAATGGACCATCATGATGGAGAGGATCAGAAGTCGGCTCAGACCAATGCCCTCCCAAAGCTGGAAACCCTGTACACTCAGATTCTCCTCAGAGAAAAGGCTTGGGCCTGTGTGATGTTTAATATTGTCATCTGGAAGACAAGACTCCAGATGTGTCGGTGGGGAATTGCCTTGTTTATGTTCATTGAGGTGGGAGGGACCATTCCCTTATAAGTGGAGGAAGGGAACTGAATAGTGGCAATCATTCACCCCTTTCTGATTCCTGAGTGTGGATGCCGTATGACCAGCCAGCTTGCTGCTCCTACAACCATGCTCTACTTGCCTACTGCCACACCTTTCCCACCATGACAGAAGGATTCCGTGAACTATGAACCAAACAAGCCCCTGTCACAGGATTTTCCCTGTCCAATTACGTTAGTGCAAGGGAGGCCTGTGATTGGACAGGGAAAGGGGAGGCAGAGCTAAGAGTGTCAGAGCCAGAGAGGTGTCTCGGGAGGCGAGGGAAGAATGGAGGCCAACGTGGTGTTATCAAAAGCTTAGAATAATTGGGTTAAAGCTTTATCGTTATCAATTGGCTCTGAAACTATTTATTGGCGTCATGTAAACTGTGATTTTATTGATACATACATTTAATTGGTTAACTATAAGTTTAAGAGTCTTGATTTTACCGGCTTATTGGGTACTGTGTTATCAAACTGCGAGGATGGTGAATCTATTGGGTTACTGGAGTGTGGGACTGTGGGTTACAAGGGATTGTAGCAGGGAGGGAACTAGTGTCCCATGAGCCACGTGCTGTGGGGGGGCTAGCTCCGGAGAGTTGGCCGCAGAGGTGGGTGCTTGGGAGTGTGGTCAAACCCCACAGAGGGTTGGCAGGACCTTTTTAAATATTTTCCACAACAAGCCCCTTCTTCTTGCATAAGCAGCTTTTATCAGAGTGTTTTATTGCAACACAGAGAAAGAAACTAAGACAAGTGGGTCAGTGTGCTGAGGAGGGAAACCGTGCCGCAGAGGCAGGGTACAGTGAAGGAAGGAACAGAATTGGTTGGGAGCAGACATCTGAGAAGAGGAGTCACAGCGCTCTCTAGATTCCAACCGCCCCCTGTATCTGCATTGTGGGGTCTCAAAGACTGTAGCTGCATTCCAACAGCCCTGAGGGAGCCACCCAATTAGGTCCTTTCAAGGATCATCCGAGGTGGACCCTCTATTGTCCTACGATTATCCCCCATCTGCTGCAATAGTGTCTCTGACTTTCCACCCAGCCCTAATCATGGACAGTCCCCACCTATTCCAGACCCCTATCAGCAGCAGTGAAGGGACAGACATGGCTCCACACTGCTATCCTCACTAACCTAAGGAGTTTGCCCAGAATCCTAGGGACCTCAGTTCAAGACAAACCAGGATCTGCTACTTCAACGCTGCATCAAACTTCAGGGCCAACTGGTATAGTGAAAGGGGTTGGAAATATTGTGAAAGATATTTGAATATAGGCTTACGCATGAGAGGTAAGAGAAAGAGAGGCACCCAGAAGAGAGGAAAACATAGCGAAGCGAGTACGTACTTCCCAGGGGACATCTGTGAACATCTGTCCTAGCCTTAGTCCGTTTGGGTGGCTCTCCGGTTCCCTCTCAAATGACTGCTAAGAAACCTTCATTGGCTTCTCCTCTCCCCCTTTTGAAAGGAGAAATACCAGAGTGGCTCTGGCGATGCCTTGGACCTGAAAAGGGGAAGCCAGGAGACACTAGGGTTTCACACGGGGCTTATTACACGTCATTTCCCCATGAATGGGGCTTCTAGTGAGGTTCCCAGAGAACCACCAGGTTCTAAGGAGAAAGGCCTTAAGCAGCTGACGGGTGCTGGAATTCTTGTTCAACTGCTGATGAGAGACTGAACTAGATGTCTGGGCAAGAGCCCCTCCCCCACTTCTCATACCCACAAAAGTTCTAATTCCTTTCTATCCTGCCTCATCCCCTGGTCTATGGTGAACTCTTATGCTTGCACAGCTATTGATCTCCATGTGTCTGACTGCCCCCCCCACCACCATGGGGGAGGGGACGACACAAAGCCCACTGCCCATCAAACCACAGCTCACTGTATTCTGAACTATGGAACACCAGTTTCTCACTTTAGAGAAAGAATTATGTGGTGCAGTGCGCAGATTTTTTTTAGCAAGCACTCTTGCCTAATACTTGCCAATTGTCTCACATGGTAGAGGACTGTGGTGGGCATCAGGGCTGGCACCCTGGCTCTGAACTTCACCGAATACAAAGAATTAGCCCTGGATGTTCAAATGAGACAAGCAGTTTGCAAATCCTCCTGGTCATGAGCCCACAGCACTCTGGCTTGTAGGAAATGGGCTGAGAGCTGCTGTTCACCACAGGAAATGGGACATTGAGGTAAGGTCATAGGAAGGGAAGCCTAGAAGGAAACCTATTCAATTTCTGCACAGTTCGACTTTAATTTGAAAGAACCGTCTTAATTGTCTTGGCTCAGCTGCAGGTAACAGAAGGTTAAGTCAGCTTCAAATTTTTATTTCATTCACTGTGAGATGACTGATTTCAAATATTGAACTTCCTTCAGAGGAACAATAAATTACTTTCTGAAATATAGATTGTGCCAATAATGGATGGGTTAGACATAAATGGAATTCCAACATCTTGGGAACATAACCTTGTGTGCATTTTTTCTAGAAACAGAGAGAAAGAGACATTTGTAGTCTCACGGGCCCTTTGCTCCTTCCAAAGTTCACAGAGGTACGCTGAGTAAGCTGGAGTTTTCCCGAAACGTTTGAGCATCCACAAGATGGTGAACGCTCTGGATTCAAAATGCTCCAGACAGAACTTCTCAAGAAGATATGGCGGTGGAGCCAGACAGAGTCCAAAAGGAAGACATGAGCTCTCTCCATAGTTGCACATGGCCGGAGAGCTCATTTTATTCTGTTCTCTAAAATAGTAGTGAGACAAGAATATAAGGTGTTCTCTGAGAAAGGCCCTGGTTTTCTCTTCATGATGACCAGATGGAAATAGCCCAAGGGAGGAAGTGTTATTTTGACTCCTGGTTTCTGTGATTTCAGTCAACAGTTCTCGGCTTGACTGTGTATTGATGCGGGGCCAGTGGTGACACGGAACTCCATAGCGGCAGGTGGTTCAGGAGACTAGTGATGTCATGATGGGCAGGAAGCAGAGAGGGGGAGAGGGGAGGACTTCCAATCCAGTACAACCTTCAAAAGCGCCTACTGGGTAGTCTACTGGTTCCAGCTAGGTCCCACTTTCTGAAGGTTCTAGAACCTTCCAATAGTGCCACTTCCAATAGTGCTACTTGGGGGTCTAAGTCCAACGATAAGACTCTTGGGCTCAGAATCCAGGTTTAAAACAAAAGATTAAAGGAAGGAATGAGCTAATGTCTATAAAAGCATTTTTTTTTTCATCTAAGATATGTTCCTGGGGTGCCTACCATAAATCATCTCCTTCTATATTGAGGAGAGGGCAGGGTTCAAACTGCACAGAAGTCAGACCACGCTAGAGTGTAGCCTGTGGCCACATTAACTGGGTTCCTGAGTGGGAGGCAGGAGCTGTATGGAAGAAAGTGGCGAGAGAAGTAATGGAGGCCAAGACATATTTTTGTTCAAGGCTTCAAAGTTTACTAAGAGTCTGTGCTTATAAGGAGGGGAGGCCAATCCCCAACCAATCCATTCTTGGTGCCCATCCTGAGCCTGTGGGCGATCTGCAGATGCTGTCTCTGGAATGTCTCAAGAGTCTCTCAGTTGGTAGCAGTGTCTTGGAGAAGAGCAGGGGCAGGTGTAGAACAATAGAGCCAGCTAAGTTGGAAGGTTCCACTCCAGGTGGTCCCATGCTCAGTGGCAACAAGGTCAAAGTCAGCCTACTTCAAGGCTGAGGGAGGGAATTATCTTTAAATAATCTAATAGTTAATCAATAATCTAAAAGTTAAAGATTATCTTTAACTTTTCTGAGGTGGGGGGAGTTTCATACTCTGTGACCCAACCTCACATAGCCAATGTGTGCGATCACAGAGACAGAAAGGCTCTAAATAAAAGGAAAGTTGTCATTCTGGGTTGTCATAGGCCTAGAGAGACAGGAGATGGGATCAATAAATATTCATTGTTGAGTCTAGAAAGTGTCACGTGAGTCACAGAAAGTGTGCTGGTACCAGAGAAGTGGAAGTATTGAGTAAGGGTGGAGAACTTCCATCAGATGTCAAGAAAGTCATTGGAGGTATGTGTGCTCTTGCAGAAGTCATGAGTCTGGCTCCCAGCACCCATGTGCTAGCTCACAAATGCTTCGAACTCCAGCTCCAGGGTAGGCAATACCCTCTTCTGACTTCTGAAGATGCCAGACATGCATGTGGTGCACAGACATACATGCAAGCAAAACACCCATGTCTTAGTTAGGGTTCTATTGCTATGAAGACATACCATGGCCAAGGCAACTCTTATAAGGACAACATTTAACTGAGGCTGGCTTCCAGGTTCAGAGGTTCAGTCCATTATCATCATGGTGAGAGCATGGCAGCATCTAGGCAGACATGGTGCAGGAAGATCTGAGAGTTCTACATCTTGATCCAAAGGTAGCCAGGAGAAAGGGCTATATCACACTGGACAGACTTCTGCATACATATGAGACCTCAAAACCCCACCTCCACAGTGACACACTTTCTCCAATAAGGCCTCCTAATGACACTTCCCATGGGCCAAGCATTTTCCAACCACCACAAACAATATGCATAAAATAAAAGCAAGGAAATCTTAAAATATTATTTTCAAAGATGTCACAGGGACTAGTGAAAGAGTCACGTTTAAAAATCACACTGTTGCAAAAGGTGTGGGCAGACAACCTGATAGACCTGTAGTTCTTGACCTTCGTAGGGTTTCAACTTTTTAATAAAATTCCCCATGTTGCAGTGACCCTTAACCATAAAAATGGTTTCATTGCTACTTCATATATAGCATATCTTATATGTGATGACCACAAACACACACACACACACACACACACACACACACACACACACACACACTGTGAGGGTCAAGACCCACAGGTTGAGAACCACTGTGATAGGCAAAAGAATGCAGTAGAGAAACCACGCTCTAAGATGCTCAGCAATGACTTTATCTTCTACCTTCTTTCATTTAATGCCACCTTCCCCTCATGAAGACACTTAAAAATGCCTCCCAAGAGCCAAACATCACCCTGGCTCAAGGGCCACTACTGGTAGAAATGGCAAGCTGGAAAAGGCTGAGTTGTAAACATGGTCGTGGCTTCCAAGGTACAACTGGACCAGTTTGCCCAGGATAGAATTAGAATGAGCACAAGGCACTCTTCGGAGACAAGGGTGGCAAAGCACAGAAGGTCATGTTTACAGGTCTATTGGCTACTGGAAGGTTGGTTTCTACCCTGCACAGAGGTCACCAGGAGCTCTAGTCCTTCAGGTAGACAGAGCGAGGTGACTCCTGTGTCCTCTAGGTGACTTTATTCTGAACCATCACAAACAGCATCACCTCCCAAGGTGGTCTCTGGCTTCCTGCTACATTTGGCCAATTGCACAGGGTTAGGGACAACAGTCCAGGGTGCCTATGTCTGTAGATGTATCTCTGCTGGCCCCATGGTCATTTGTACTGCTCTACCAGAGGGTATAATCAGATGATCAGCTCTCTCTCTCGCTCTCTCTCTCTCTCTCCTATACTCTCTGGTTCCCCTGTCTCAGGTCTAGGGGCAGAGTAAGCAGCCCCAAAGAACAGGACCAACCCAGACCTTTACAAAGTTTCAAGACTAGAATTATGCTGCATCCGTCTTAACACAGACTTCCTGAGTAAGCTGGAGAGAGATGAGAAGGACCAATAGCCCCACAGGATTCCAAGGTTAGTCCTGCAATGAGGATGCTGTCCCTGTCTCCTTCCTTCCTGAAGGTCTCTCACTCCATCTCAAAGATGCACACAACAAAAGAACACATTGGGTTTCAAAAATAAACCGTGTTAAATAAAAAGGCTTCAAACATGTTGCCTAGCTGGAGGCTGTCTGCCATGTTCCCAGGCATCAGAAACACCCTAGCAGCTGTTTGTAGTTTTCAGCCGTTTGAGTTCATACAGAGCCGGGGGACGAGACGGCAGTGACTTCTGCCTGGGGAGAGGACAGAGTGTCTCCATTCGGTGTCTGCGGAGTTCTCCTCCAAACACAGCCTTCCACTGCCTGAAGGAAAATAGTTGGATCAGAGTGGCCTCAGAGAGGCAGTGATTAGTGTAAAAGTAACTTTCATTCTCCTGTAGTGATTGATCATCATCTCCAAGGTTTATTGTCTCTGCCTGTTAACCTAGGCCTAGTCCTGGAAGGTTCTAGCCTGGGTACAATCTTGTCTAGGCCTAGACTGTTTTGAGCCTCTGAGACCGACTGCTCAATAAGCTCACCCTTTCTAGTTCTTTCTTAGCTCTGACTGGCTTGTTCAACTCAGCTGTTCTGGCTCAAACTCCTCTTCATGCTAACTGATTCAGTCTGGCTTCTCTGAGCTTCTCCTGGTTTGCTCTGTTTGACCTCAAAGTATCTCTGTCAATCCATTCTAATCTTCTGGCTCCTTCTCATTCTCTGGTTCATTGTCTTCACCTGTGTCTAGCTTGTTCTCTCACTGCAACCTGTCCCTGTATAACTGTCCCAGTAAAACTGTCTAGTTCCTCCTTTCTTCTTTGCCTGCACAGCTGGCCCCTGAAGTAAATTCCCTTTCTTCTCTCTTCTCATTAGAGTTGAGCATGTCCTATTCTGACAAATCTTTCTCTGATTCATCACTTTGTCTGCCACTCAATTAGACATCACTTCCAGACACGGGGCCCGTCTACAAACTAATATTACCTTCATCGTTTGGTATTAAAGGTGTGTGCCAAAGGTGTGTCTGCGTTCCAGCCAGAGGGATTAAAGTGTGTTCTGAGGGCTGAGCCACACTTCAACTAGATACAGGGTTTTCCAGAAAAATAACAAAATCTCAGAGATCACAATGTGATCAAATATCCTGCAACAGATTAGAATGCCTTGGAGACAGGCTAAGGTCCAGGGAATATACTGTGCCCATCAGTGCTCACTAAGGTCAATGAAGAACACACATCTGGTGCTACCAGATTTGGGAAGAGTAAAGTCGTAAACCAGGAAGCAGCATGGGTGATATCATAATGACCCGAGCAGTCTTGAGGTTGGGAAATGTGGGCGCAGTAGTGTTGCGTTTTGCATGTGCAATGTCTGGCAAAAGCTCATGGCTCAGTTGGAAAAAGTGTTTGAGAGGTAAGCATGGAGGCCTGACTTCAATTCCCAGGACCCCACGTGAAAAGTCAGGTGGGGGAGGGGTTCACCGAGCCCTACCCTTAGCTGAGGAGATAATGCCAATGGGTGGTGGCTGAGGCAGGGGGAGTGTCAGTTTTCATCAGTGATGCCATGTTCTCCGGTCAATGGTCCTATACCCTCCACACACCAGCAGTGCTAAGTGGACTTGGTGGGTTTTTCAGAGGATGTATAGAGACGGGAGGGGGGGGGCTGGGAAAGGGAGAGGGGGAGAGGGAGGGAGGGGGAGGGAGGGGAGGAAGGGAGGGAAGAATCGAGGGAAGAAGAGGGAAAGAGTAAGGGCAGGAAGAAGGGAGAGAGGGATGTCTAGAGAGAGAAAAGGAACAAGAGAAACATCAATAAATAAAATAATTTTAAAATATTACATCTCTAAAACTAGCACGGTTTTCCTGCAGGGGACGGAGACATAATGTCCTAATGGGGGAGGGGAAGAGAGCATGAAGGACATGAAGGGAGGCGGAACCTACTCGCATCTTTAAAGCCAGTAACTTCAATATGAGTTACATAAAGTGAAATTCCTGGAGTAACTACTAAGAAAAGTCTATAGCAAATGATGCACGCAGAACCATTATGGATAAGTTAAAAGGACATTTTAGAAAATATTCATGTCGTACACAGGAAGTCAGGAAAGGGGAGAGAGGGAAGCCCAAAGCAGGAAACAAAAAGGAGACATCAGTCCTTAATAACAGCGATTAAATTCAACACTGAACACACTGATTAAAACATAGATATGGAAGCTGGAGACTTGGCTCAGTGGTTAAGAGCACCAACTGCTCTTGCAGAGAACTGGGTTTCAATTCCCAGCACCCACAGAGCAGCTCACAATCCTCTGTAACTCCAATTCCAGGAGATCCAACGCCCTCTTCTGGGCCCTGCAGGTACTACACTCATATGGTGCCCATACATACAGGCAAAAAAACACTCATCCATACAATAATAATTTAAAAAGAAAGGCCAACACAGGGATCTGCAAACAGTCCGATGGTATGCTATTTGTGTGAAATGCCTTATTTCAGATGTAAGTATGTATATGTACATTAGTTGAAAGCAAAGAATAAAAATATTGTATGCCAAGAGAAAAGAGACCCTTTCTTGAAATAAAACATAAAAGAAGGGGTAAAGGCATGGCTCAGATCAGCAGTAGAGAACCTTCTGTGCATGTACGGAGCCTAAAATATAATAATAAAAATAAATAATAAGTAAGGATGGTCTCATTTCCCGGAGACAGGGTCTTCTGATAGAGTAGTATTTGTGCAGAAACCCGTTCCTTTGTCACTTTAAGGAGCTTAGATGAAATGCGTATTCTCTTTCATCCATCAACATATTATCTGAGTCAGAGGTGGACAGACTGGGATGGAGAAAAGCAGGTGAAGATGAGGTCACAGTGGGCTGCTGTCAGCTGCCTCCTGCCTTCCCAGGCTCCCCTATTCTCAGGGAACAGTCTTGGGTCTAGTGCCTTCACTTCCCAAGGCTATATACCCTCAGAGAAGGGGCAGCTCCAACCTGCCTGGATCCTGAGCAGGTGGGAAAGTGTCTGGGACTAGATAGCAATTGAGTGTGCTCCTGTGTGTGTGTGTGTGTGCGCGTGCGCGGGCGCTCGTGCTCTCAGGTGTATGTATGTATCCATTATAAGAAGGGATGGTAGGTTCAGCTGAGATACAGGTGGAAGGGAGGTGTTTATAAATGCATATGGGAGGCTTTTGTAGTGTTGATGGTTAACTGCGAGAAAAATGTAAGCATAGAAAAAGAAACAAAACCACAGGATTGAGCTGGCCTGGTGGCACAGGCCTGCCAGCCCAGCTCTTCAGATGCACATGTGTGAACGCATCCCTAAATGATTTCCCCTCTGCTCTGTCCACACATCTTCCTCAGTGAACCCCCACTTCAGTGAGCAAACAATCCTAATCCTGTCCGAGTTCTTCCCCAAACCCTAGTTTAAGGATGGGGAATATTTACACCCTGGCTTCCAACCCACCCAAATCTGAATACTTGTATTTGGCTGGTTCCGTGAACTCGGTGGGCTACAAAGCTCAACTGGATTCCGGATTCCTTTCCCCTCTTGAGTTAAGCCCTCCATTGAGAAAACCACTGCTCTGAGGCGCCAAGCTTGGAGCAGTCAGGACAGACAAGCTCAGCTCAGCTGGTACCTTCCTGTCCAACTATAAGCGGCTACAAAGCTGTTTCCCGAACCTGGACCAGCCTTGTTCTGCTCCTCGGCTTCTGTTTCTGGAGTGTTCTGTCTTGAGCTCAAAGGTTGGGCTGAGCCATCGGCAGGGAGTAAGGGAGATGATTTATCTTCTCCAAGGAGCAGAAATTGAGGTCAGCCGGGACACAAGGTGGCTAATTAGAAAGGACCCCAGCTGCTGAGGCGAGTGACTGCGGAGATACACCGGGTTCCGGTGCAGTTACAGGCTTGTGCGAGTGCGGCTGCCGCTGGGCTCCTGCTGCCAGGAACACCGTAGCTACATCCAGGGCAGCAATTCTCCCCCAACAGTTCTCCAAGTAGGGTCACTTGCAGTCTCTCAGGTCATTCTGTTCAGGGACTGGATTCGGCTTTTGTCATGCAAACCAGGCCAATCCTGCCAAACTCAGCCCCCTAGGATTAAAGGATGCGAATCAAAAACGGAAGGAGGTGGGGAGGAATCCTGCAGTGAAGAGAACCAAACACAAGCCTTGCTCTTTCCCTCTCATGAATATCCTGAAAAGTGCAGAGGTGTGCTTCTTCGGGTGTGTGAAGGAGGTGATTTCAATCCCACGAATATGTTGCTTTCAAACTCATAATAGCTTGAGATCTGAGGAGAGGTGTGTAGGTGTCTGTTTTTTAAAAAAACTGACACTTGAGAAGGAAAACAAATGGCCTCCAATTCATTCCAGTTATAACACCAAGGACTTGGGAAGAGGCTCGCAGAAGAGTAGCGGACCCCACCCCACCCCCTACCCGGAGGAAGCAGTCCGCTGCCTGTGTGGAGTCGCGGTCAACCTCTGGGAACCCTGCCCAGGAGCCGACTCTGGAGCTCTGGCTAGACAGAGCAGACCGATGCAGACACATTTACTTGCTTCTGTGTGAGATGGGGAAAGGTCTCCGAGCTCATTAGGGAGAGAGCAGTGATGAACATTAACTTCAGGAAACACAAGCTTGGGTATCTCTTGTGCTCGGCATACATGAAGATATTTTCCTGATCACAGAAGAGTCTCAAAGATTAAAATAATAATAATAATAATAATTAATAAATAAAAAAAGACATTAAAGTACGAAGCATTTCTTTCTCAGCAACCCCATTTAAAAGTCTGTGGGTGGCTGTAACAGGTTCTAAATGACTGGGGGAGGAAGGGGTTGGAAGACAAAAGAAGGAAAGAAAGAAAGAAAGAAAGAAAGAAAGAAAGAAAGAAAGAAAGAAAGAAAGAAAGAAACCTAGTGGGGGGTTTTTTTTGCTCTATTTTCTTTTAGTTTTAATTTTTTTATTTTTTTATTATTTTTTTTTTATTTTATTTTTAAACCTTACTCCAAAGAGAAAGAGTCTCAGCTGACATATCATGTTATGACTTTGGTCCTTAGCAGAGCTGGATTCCAGTTCCACCGGTACTCCAGCAGGACTGGGCATTCAGAGGGAGGCAGAGAATAGGAAAAGAAAACCCGTCCTCTGCCGTAGAAGGTGGCACTCAGGGACAAGCCAGTGTCTTGTCACCAGGTGGCTGGACAGTCTCTCCCTCCCCAGTGGCATCAATGAGCTGTTGCTAACGGAGGACACAAGTACAGTTGAGTCTGCTGTCACCTGGGAGTCACACGGCTTTATCCAGGTCAATTCCTTTGATTCCATAAGCAAGCTCAAGTTCCCTCCTCTCTCTCTCCCAGCCATCCCAGCCCCAGACTATCATAGAAGACTGTGCTTCTCCTGTATGAATTTGCTGTATTTTTATTTGGCTCAAGAGAAGCCTAAAGAACACTTCTTTTTTTTTTCCCCCACGTCTATCAACAAGCCCCAAGGTTTCCAAACACTCCCAGATTACCAATCACACACCAGTTAAAAGTCATAATAATATGTCACTTCACGGGTTTCTTGATGCGTTGCGACAGGATCGCTGTGGTGGTTGACATTGGCAGCGTGACAGGATCTTGAATCAGGGAAAGACAAATTCTGGGCTTATCTATGAGGGTGTGTGTTTACAGCGAGCTGGTTGAAGTGAGAAGACTCATTTGAATTGTGTGAGGCTCCATCCCATGGGCTGGGGGCATGGACTGTTACTGTCTCCTGATTGCAGAGACAATGTGACCAGCTGCCACACAGATCCCATCACTATGCCTTCTCCTTCACGGTAGACTGTATCCTCCCCTGGTACTGTAAGCCAGAACAAATCCTCCCTTCTTAAGATTCGTGTTTGTGGTAACCAGAAGAGGGCATCAGATCGCCAGCACTGGAGGTACAGAAAGTTGTGAACCACCATGTGGCTACTGGGAATTAAACCCAGGTCCTCTGGAAGTGCAGCCAATGCTCTTAACCACTGAGCCATTTCTCCAGCCCCCTTGGGTATTTTGTTATAGCAACATGACAAAGAACAAGTACCATCGCTTTGAAGTTTCAAACACCTGGAGCAAGCAAAACCAAATTATCTACAACTCCCCGACCCATAGTGGATTGATTGATTGATTGATTCATTCATTCATTCATTTTACCCAAACAGCCTTTAACATTGGGAATGGACAGGTCACCAGAAGGCATGGTTCCACCAAGGAACAGAGACACTGTCAGATAGGCACGACACTACCACTAACTGTATGCCCAGTTTGGGATCACCCACTGTAACCAGCTCATTCCGGTGCTGTTAGTGGCTGTAATGTCACAATCATGAATGAGTCTCTGCTGTCTACCCTGGAACAGAAACTCTTTAGAAAAGTATGCTCAGAAAGTCTTAACTAATCATCAGTCAGAAATGCTCTCTCCCAAACAGTAGTTGTAGTTTGTTAATATGTTTATCTCCAAGGCCTGAAACCCATTATGAAATCTGTCCATAGCAAACTCCCCAACTGCCAACCCATAGCTCCACTCTGACATTAATATCCAGTGGTTTCCAATTGCACGGGACACAGGCTTCTGAGGATGGAGGGAAGGCAGGGTCTGCTGTGTGTCCATGGATCCTGTGGCTACCTGGTGAGTGTCTGCATCACACATCCCTCTGGCCCAGGTGCAGCTTAATGGATCTAGAGATGCTCCCCGGTGGGATAGCAAGAGACTGGTTCACCCTGGAGAGCACGCTAGCATGGTTCCATGGATGTAGGGTGGAGTAAGGGAATTAGTGAGTCCCCTCAGAATTCTAAAGACCATTCTGAGCAGATAGCATGCATCGGAGATGGGGGGATATCGAGGGATGTACAAAGGACCGTGTGGGAAGATGACTGCTTCTATACCAGATGTGGCCATTTGACCTTGGGGTCCAAGGCAGCACTGGTTCTGATGTCCTTAGATGAGATGGGTCCTACTTTCCACAGAAGGCCATGATCTGCCATCCCCACCCCCACCCCCGCCACCAACTAGAAGGACTCTTGGCTCTCCCAAGAGATGAGATCACGTTCTGCCTCTTGCAGTGGGTCTCAACCCCTTTGGCAAACTTCTATCTCCAAAATAAAAAAAAAATATTTACGTGACGATTCATAACAGCAGCAAAAATTACAGTGATGAAGTAGCAACAAAATAGTTTTGTGGTGGGGCGTCACCACACCATTAAAGGGTTGCAGCATCCGGAAGGTTGAGAACCGCTGAGCTCAGCACAGAAGTGTGTGTCCCTCGACTTAGCAGACTCCGTTCCCAAGTGAGAATTTGCTAAAGCCCCTAAGCCGGCGTCTCCCGATAGGAAAACAGTTGGCCTAGTCCACTACTGAGTGTGTGCAGGCCAGCCAGCAGAAGCCGCGGACTTCAGGAACTTCTAGCTCAGAGGACCAACAGAACAGCAGCCAAGGCTTCAGATAATTTATTACTTCCATTGCTCAGCTAGGAATCTTCTCACAAGGGGCTGAGAGCTCACTAGGCCACAGAGCAGTGACAGCCCCAAATGGTGTCTCTGTTAAACTCCTAAGCCCACCACCCACAGGAGAATCAAGGGAACCTGGGCTTATCCCCATGCCGTGGTCATTTTCCTGTGCAAAGGAGCAGCTGGGACAAGGATCTGGAATTGGACTCTGAGGGTCAGTCATTTCTAAATTCACATCAAGAAAGAAAGGATAGAGCAGGGCGTGGTGGCGCACGCCTTTAATCCCAGCACTCGAGAGGCAGAGGCAGGCGGATTTCTGAGTTCGAGGCCAGCCTGGTCTACAGAGTGAGTTCCAGGGCTACACAGGGCTACACAGAGAAATTCTGGAAATTCTGTCTCAAAAAAAAAAAAAAATCCTAAAGTTATCTTTAGATTTTTGTAGGTATTAGGGGAAATTTGAGTGCAGACTGCCAAAAGCCGATGAGGAATTGAGGGTATGGTGGTGAGGGATGTAGCCGTGCACAGAAAGGTCCATCGTTACACCAGACCATTAGCTGTGAAGGACTCCTTTCCAGTGATCCAAAAGCACAGAGGGAGGGAGGGAGGGAGGGAGGGACGGAGGGGGGAGGGAGCGGAGGGGGGAGGGAGCGGGGAGGGGACAGAGACACAGAGAGAAACAGATGAGCAAGTGATGTGACAGGCAGAAATCAGAGATAGCAAGGTCACAGAGCAGAGACACAGAGACACAGAGAGGAGAGACAGAGACACAGAGAGGAGAGACATAGACAGGCATGAGAGACAGAGAGGAAAAAGAGAGAGAGAGGATGACCAATGTGCTGCCTCTTGTTCAGTCTCTCAGGAGCATCGGTATGAGCTATTTCTGCATCTTATATGTATAAAAATAAAGAGGGAAGGAAAAAGGAAAGGAGAAGAGGGTAAGAGGGCCCTTAAAGCGTGAGTCCCACATTGTAAGAGAAGCTAAACTGATTGGACCCTCCGGGGTTCTGAGGAGTGAAAGACAACAAAAGGCTACCGGGAAAGGGAGGTCCAGAGATGCTCTGGGGAGGCAGCCAGGCCCTGCCCACCGGGAGATGCTCACCGGTCCCCTGCCAGACCCCACCCACCTGGAGATGTTCATAGGTCTCCTGCCAGGCCCCACCCACCTGGAGATGCTCACAGGTCCTCTGCCAGGCCCCACCCACCTGGAGATGTTCATAGGTCCCATACTAGGGCTGAGTTCATAGGCCAACAGAGATAAAAGAGTAAACAATTAGCTATATCAATAATACCAGAAATGTATCCATTTGGGCTATTAATTCAATAATAGTAATCAGATGACAAGAGCTACAGCCATGACTCTATCCTACCACTGAGGATCGCTTGAAAGCCAGCAGCCATGCCTAGAGAGGCCAGGAAAACAGACACCATACACATGCACACACACACACGTACTTTACCTCAGGCCTGAGGTTTTCATGAACGAGTAGAGAGAGCAATCTTTCCTTATCGCACACGTGGTCAAGACAAGGGACAGAGTGTGCACAGCCTTGTGGGGACCCGGGAGATTTAGGTTAGCATTCAGATATCCCAACCATGTGAGATGCATCGACCTAAACCTCCCCTACCTCTCTCTCCTCCCCGACGGAGGACAAAGCCGCTGACACAGCAGCCACACTGAAGCCACGATTCCCTGGCTTTAATCATCTTTCTGAAGAAAGTACATTAGGAAAGGCCTCCCAGGTGCCAGTGTGAAGGTCAGCCAGATAATGATAAAAAGCTCCACATACATCATAAAACTCCTAAGAGGACAAAAATCCAGCATTCCTCCCCGGGCTCCCTAATAAGCTAATAGATGGCCCGCCTGGCCTCACCTCTACAGCCTATTTGTTGAACGGGTGATGGAGAAGTTGCAAGACTCATAATGACAGGTGGTCAACCACAGACTAATGGGGCTGGCTGGCGTTCAGGCAACACCAGTACAGTTGCCCTAGTCTCTGAAAACTATGGCTGTGCTCTGCCCTAAATAGCAAACACCGGCAACGAAGTTCTCCTAGGTCAGGAGCTGGCGAACTTCTTCTGCGAAGGGCGGACAATGTCAAGGCTCTTCAGGGACCGCGGGACACCTGTAGAAGCCACTTTGTCACTGTGGGTGGACCAGACCAGCTGGGGACCCTTGTGATAAAACTTATTGACAAAAACAGGAAGTTGAGTGTGTCTCTTCAGAGTTCCTGCTCTGGCAGTCGTGGTTTCCTGTCTTGTGAAACGAGCATGGTGTGAGAGAGTGACTTTGTGTGTGTGTGTGTGTGTGTGTTACAAGATAATTGCTTTTCTTTTTATTGTTTATCCTGCAAGCTTCACCTTTCCAGAGAGTGAGAATGAGACACACATCACCCTAGGTGAGGTGAGTGTTACAACAAGAATAAACATCAGAGACACTGTTAGTCTTTGTCTTCTGTTTTTAAAATGTAGCTCCTGAAAGAAGAAAAAAAAAAAACACTTATTTTTAATTCATGTGTATGTGTGTGCCTGTATGTGCTTATGTGCACCCTCGTGAATACAAGTACCTGTGGAGGCCAGAAGGGGGCGCTAGATTCCCTGCACTTGGAGTTAACAGATGGTTGTGGATGCCGTGAATTGAACTTGGTCCTCTGCAAGAGAAACCAGTACTCTAAACTGCTCATCCATCTCTCCAGCCCAGCTTTAGGGACTTTTCTAAGTGACAAAATCAATGGCAGCTGTGTCCCCAGATGCAGCAGCAGCGGCGGTGGCTGTTCAAAGAGGTTACGAGGACTCCTTCATTGGTTAAGGTGGTGTGGTGGTTTGAATATGCTTGGCCCTCCAGAAGTGCTACTATTAGAAGGCGTGCCCTTGGTGGAGTAGGCGTGGCCTGGTTGGGGGAAATGAATCACTGTGAGGGTGGGCTATGAGGTCCTTTGCTCAAGCTCCACCCAGTGAGGAAGGGACAGCCTGCTCCTGGCTGCCTTTAGATTAAGATGTAGAACTCTCAGCTCCATGCCTGCCTGTACACTGCCAGGCTTCCTGCCATGATGATAATGGACCGAACCTCTGAAACTGTAAGCCAGCCTCAATGAAATGTTGTCCTTCTAAGAGTTGCCTTGGTCATGGTGTCTGTTCACAGCAGCAAAACCCCAACTAAGACAGGTGGTTTGGGAGGAAGGTCAAGCTGTCAGGGGCAAAGATGTCAGGTGACCTGTGCAGCCTGGAGAAAGACAAGCCAAGGGACTTCCTCTCTAGGCTGCCTGATGAGGACAGAGATGGGGACCCCATGTCTGGGAGGCTATGAAGTGGTAGAAAGAGAAGTCTGCCTCCACCTTCAGATATGAACTATGAACAGTTCACAAGACAGAGAGACCTTAAGGCACCCCAGGGAAGAACCCAAACGGTCAGAACTCAGCTGTGACTTCCTGGAGATAGACAACCCAGGATGGGGGCTGAAGAAAGTATGTGCACCCACCTCTCCACTGGGGTTAAGTTTAGTCATACAACCCCAAAATAAAAATTGGTCCAGAAAATATTGCCAATGTAATATGCACTTATGCACTGCTTCTGTGGCTGTCTCGAAAGGATGTGAATATATTTTATTCTCTGAGGAGTAGCAAGACTTTTCAATTGTGCATGCAGGCAGCTTTCCTGTTGCCACTGGCATGCCACCTCCTGTCCTTAAATACTTCCTTCTCCTCTCCTCCATCCTCCTCCTGCCTGCTGAATCTGTTCCACTGAGCCCCACCCCTACCCCTCCAGGCTCAAAGACCCCGACTCAGTTTTTGGTGGAAACAAGAGTGTGAACCCATCTCTCCTGGCCCCGACCTTCAATCACACCTGCACAGCACTTGTACTTGAGGTAAAGTTGCCTGCCGCAGCCACCAGCATCAACCTCTAAAATCCTCAGGGTTTGAGTTGCAAACTGACGTCTGATTTCTGGGAGGAAGTTGAATTCTTCAAGGCCAGCCTGGTGTACAGAGTGAGTTCCAGGAAAGCCAGGGCTATACAGAGAAACCCTTTCTCGAAGAAAAAAAAAAAAAGGTGAATTCTTGACTCCTTCCCTGTTGCCAGGCTATACACAGGTCTCATGGGTAGAAGAGAAAATGAAGAAGCAGAAGAGGAGGAGGAGGAGGAGGAGGAGGGGAGGGAAGAGGAGGAGAAGGAAGAAGAGGAAGAGGAGGAAGAAAAGAAGGAGGAAGAGGAGGATAAGGAGGAGGAGGAACAGGAGGACAGAAAGGCAGGCAGGCAGGCAGGCAGACAGACAGACAGACAGACAGACAGGGACAGACAAGGAAAACGAGTCACAGCCAGTAGGAATCACAGCTAGTGTCTGGGAAGAGACTTGTCTGCTCTCTGCTGGTCTGACTCCTTGCGGGTAGGGAGGGGTAGCTGTGAGCACCTGTATCTGTCAGCATTAGAGAGGTAAGGCTGCATTAACAAGCAGCCCCATGTACTGATGAAAGAAAGTCACATGACCATGCTTGCCATGGCTGGGCAGGGGTGGAAGACCTTCCCTTTGGCCTTGGAAGAGAAAACAGAGAGAGAGAAGTAATTGTGTCCTGATCTTTAAAAAAAAAAAAACTGATATTTTTAACTATAAATTTCCATTCTAAGTAGATTTCACAGTCTGGAAATCTCCAAGGGGGAAAAAAATCTTATTAATTATTCATTTACATCTGGCCAAGCCGAAGCCCTCAGGATCTCGGAGCAGAGAGGCCCTCAGCACACAGATGTGGGTCTATGCCATAGTTGTGGTGCGGAGATCAAACCCTCAAAGCATTGGTCATCTCCCCTTCATGCATCATGAGCTACAGTTTTGTTTTGTTTTGTTTAAGATATAAGTGTGTGCAGTGCCCACGGAGGCCAGCAGAGGGCACCGTATCTCTGGAGCTTGAGTTCCAGGCACTCTTGTGGGTTGCTTGATGTGGGTGCTGGGAATTGAACTCACTCTGCAAGAACAACAAATACTCTTAGCCACGAAGCCATCCCTCCAGCCCCTGCCCTGCAAATTAAAATATCTCCTCCCTCCTGACCTAGATGCGCCCACCCTGGCTTCAATCCACAGAAAATCCTCAGAGGAGGGCAGCCCAGAACACGGCAATGCGGCTTTCTCCGTGCGCTTCGCTTGTTTCACAGAATCGGCGGGCCATAGACGTTGCACCATTTATGATCATTCTCACAAGAGAGAAATTGTCACTTTTCATAATTCAGGGGTCAGAGTGATCGCACCACTCCTCTGAAAGATGAATCTGCCAGCCGTTAGGGAAGCCTGCTTCTGACAGATGCACTGGAAATGCCACGAACCGGGGAGCCATTTGTCACTGCCGGGCATTTGACTGTCAAGAGTCTGGGGCATTCTGTCGGGCCTTTGCATCTTGCCTCTGATTAAAAACAATTAAATGCAGAGTATTATGCTAGCGTATAGGTTGTTTAGAAAGCGTGTCTCCTACTTATTCAAAACCCTATGAGGAGGAGGCACCCGTGGGCACCTCCCGGAGATTCTTCCTTGTGTGGGCGGCTCCCGTCAGCAACGTTAACAAGCCATCAGAAGAACCACTGTTCTTAGTGAGAGCTAGTCAGGCCGACCGCACAGCCAACCCACGACCGAAGTTCTAGTACAGATAAGAGCTGCTCCTAGGTTCCAGAGCTGGGGCTTACCCTATGAGATCCTCAGAGATGCAAAACATTGTTTTGGAGGGCGGGGTGGGGGGGAGGAGGAAGAAGTGAAGGCCACAGGATGTCCCAAGGCAGAAGTTAAGCTGAAGCTCCAGCCAATCAATAGCCAAGGACACTTTTTCTTTGACGTGTCCGAGACCCTAAGGAGCTCAGCCAGCTCCATCTGCGCATGTCAGATCCATCTGCGCATGTCAGATCCATCTGCGCATGTCAGATCCAGACAGAGGGTCTAAACAGCGGTGGAGATTTAAGTAAAGTATATGGCTGGCTTCATGGTAGGGACTATCTGATGATGGTAGGGCAGACACAAGCAAAAGGTGATCGTTTCCCTCACTGGCAACATCCCCGATACCAATGTGATCACTGTCACCATCATCGTCAGCATTATAAGCATCACCATCATCGTCATCATGACTACAATCACCTTTATCATCACCACCGTTATAAGCATCACCATCATCGTCACCATGACTACCATCACCATCATCGTTACGCCATCAGCACCACTATCAGCATTACTATCCCACCACCACCATCATCACCAGCACCACTGTTGAGCCTGAGAGGGGAAATACAAGGAAACCCACTTTTCTCATCGATATCATTTCCACCATAAGTAGCTAATGCTTTAGTTTTTGTCTCCCTCAAGTGTTCAGAGACCAAGCGAAGCACAAGAACGTTTAATTTCTCTGCACAATCGGGCAGTTCTGTTTCTCCGTGATATAATATTTCAAACCAACCCATTTTACACAGAGCGTTAGCTTTATCTGGAGCTAGAGTGATGCGTATTTCTGGACCACCTGGCAACAGATCCAAGTCTGTCTGTCTGTCTGTCTGTCTGTCTGTCTCTCTCTCTCTCTCTCTCTCTCTCTCTCTCTCTGAAGATGGGCTCTCTCTAGCTCATCACAGTTCTCACAGGTCCCTGTGGTCTGTGCACTGATGGTTTAAATAAGCCACCCTGCCACGCCCGTTCTTGTTGGCTTACGGGCTTGCTTCTCAGTGCTATTTGATTTAGATCTTTTTTTTAAAATAATTTGCCAATTTCTCTCTTAAATGGGGTCAGTGTTATCCATACTAATAAGATGAGGACTTTAATAATGTCCTAGCTCGATCACCCCATAGACCCAAAGAATATTTTTTTAAAAATCAAACAGAATTCAGATTTCTGTTCAGTTCAAGATTTCTCCTCTACCTCAGAGGGAGAGAAACCTTTATCCACATAAGCCAAAGTCACAATGTTTAATATATATTATTCAACAATGGCCCAGGCGTTACTGAGGATCTATAGGGTATGCAAATCCAGCTACATGCTTGGGTGTCCTGTGTCCTCAGAGTAGGAATGGCATTTGTAGGTTAGGCATGTCAATCCAACTGAAGACAGGAACATTAAAAACAAATGATAATCTGGAGAAAGTCTGACGTTTCAAAAGGAATAAGACTACATTGTCCATGTATAAGTATTTCCAACAGACCAATAAAGGGAGAAACTAAAAGATTGGGCATGGTTATCCTACCATGGTGACTGATGCGGAGCGCACGGGGCTGTACCTGTGTGGTTCTGGCAGGTGTTCGAGTCCCCACATGGGAACTGGCCACAGCTTTCTTTTAAACACGGGGGAAATCAAGTTACTTTTCTTGCCAGGTCACTTCAACCTTCCGGCTTTTCCCTGTGATGGTTGGTCTCAAAGATGGAGAACTCTCATCTCTGGACCACTGAGAAGGCTGCAGCCAGAGCTGGAGTCAGGAGTTGCAAAGCTTAGCTGACCTGTTGATTATCAGTAATCCGTGGCAGCTAGATTAACTCAGCTCTTGCCTATAAATGCTGGCTGGTTCTATGCTATACATAGAGCGTCTGGGCCCAGTGGATGGAGACCAAGCAGCTAGTTCTAACGGAGGAATTATCACAGAGCTGGTCTGGATGTCAAGGCTGGCCAGCATTGAATGACAGGGACTGGAAAGATGATCCTGTGGCCCTAAGAGTCTCCAACCAACACAGCAGACCTAAGCAGAGACACACAGACCTGTCTCTCTTAGCTCTCCATCAAGACAAATCAACGAATGCCAACACTTATATTTTGTTCAGGGCACTTTGTGTATATATAGTTCATTTCTTTCTTTTGTTTTTTTGGTTTGTTTTTGTTTTTTCGTTGTTTTGTTTTTCGAGACAGGGTTTCTCTGTGTAGCCCTGGCTGTCCTGGAACTCACTCTGTAGACCAGGCTGGCCTCGAACTCAGAAATCCGCCTGCCTCTGCCTCCCAAGTGTGCCACCACTGCCCGGCATATAGTTCATTTCTTCTTCCCCATTGTGGGTATGCTTGTGAACCCATTTCCAGATAAAGAAACAGGCTGAGAGAGTGAGAGAGCAAGAGAGAGCGAGAGCAAGAGAGAGAGAGCGAGAGCGAGAGCGAGAGCGAGAGCGAGAGCGAGAGCGAGAGCGAGCGAGCGAGCGAGCGAGCGAGAGAGAGAGAGAGAGAGAGAGAGAGAGAGAGAGAGAGAGCTGTTGTAGATAATATTTAATCTTTCAACCTCGGGTTTCTACCCTTCCTTTGACTACTTAGTTCCCTGATAAACGACACACACAAACAATTGTATTTACAATAACCTTCAATCAGCAGTAGAGCTGGGCAGATATCTACCCTCTATGCTATTAGAATCTTTCCTATCCATAACCCTGAGTGATTGTTTACTATGTTTCATCTGGGCTGCTCTTAACTCCAGTTGGCCAGCCCTCAGGTCCATGTCTTCTTGACTCCCAACCCATGGTGTCTTTCTCCTCTCTCCATTTTCTTCCCTCCCAGAATTCTTTCTCCTCCCGGATGTCCCACCTCTTTTCCCTGCCTCAGCCATAGGCTGTAAGCTTTTTAATTGACAGGCGAGGCATCCATATAATCCCAAAGCAAAGAACGCTTTCTTCTGCACATGCAGTTGAAGGCGAACTTCATGAGCATACCCAGCATGCATTGCGTGTGCTCTCCATGCTAACCTCAGCATCATAACAGACAAGCCGGGAATCCTGGTGTCTTCACTCAGTGAACCTTGACCTGTGTGCGCATCACAGCCAAATACAAGGCTGTCCTCCATGACGGAGCTCTTTCCTATGAAATACCCAGCATCGGAGTGTGTGATAACAAAGAGAGCAAGCTGGGGACAACTTGCAAAATGCTTTTAAGAAGGGAACCTGAAATGGATTACATCACTTCTGCCCAATCTCCTTGGTCAAGACTTGGCCAATGAGATACCTGAGTTGGGAACTGGGGGGTACAAAGATGCCCGTGGACATCTTGCAAGTCTACACTGAGCCTCACAGAGCAAGATGGCCCCGGGGGGGTGAGGGGTATTGATTCCTAAGTCTTGACTTATAAGGGACAGAGAAGTATGTTATCAAAGATTCTTATCTGACTATACACACCAAAATGACCCAGAGAGCCCCGTCAATGTCTAGATCTTAGCACGCCACACCCAAATTAACAAATTGAAGGCACAGAGATGGAGAGCAGGTGAGGTCCAATTCGCCGCAATGCTCCAACCCCGCTGGGATAAAGATAGAGTGGAGAACCCTGAGCTGTGTGATTCTCAAGCCCTTTTCCACCTTTGTGTGGTTTCCCTTTACAATCTGAAGGCTGAAATATCCTACCAACTATGGATTCACATTCTGTGTACATGTATGTGTGTGCACATGTACGTGAAGTCCAGTGGTTAGGCCCCAGTCGCCTTGCTTTTGAGATTCATCCATTTGGCTAGGCTGGTTGGCCAGTGAGGTCCAGGGATCCAACTATCTCTGCTTCCCCTGGGAGCTGGCAATACAAGCATGTACCCCCACACCCTGATTTTTAACTTGAATTGTGGGAATCAAACTCAAGACCTCATGCTTGTGTGGCAAGGGATTTCACAGGCCGAGCCATCTCTCTGGGCCCTGAGAATTGTTAAGGCACGACCCTGCTGCCCCCCACCCCCACCCCCAGTCTCCAGGTGACTAAGGAGGCTCTTAAGATTCCTGTCCTTGTCTGGATAAACCTTTCACTGAAGTCTCCACGGCACAGCCTCTAAATGGCCACTCCCCCAACTGCAGACTGCATTCATTGTCTTCTTGACTCTCCCAGGTCCTTCCAATGTCTCTGAGTGAGGAGCTTAGTGACACCCTACACCTTACCCCTAAGCTCTCACAGACCCCTGGATAGTTCTGCGTCCTGTACGAGACCCTACACCTTACCCCTAAGCTCTCACAGATCCCTGGATAGTTCTGCGTCCTGTATGAGACCCTACACTTACCCCTAAGCTCTCACAGACCCCTGGATAGTTCTGTGTCCTGTATCCTTCCCGGCATCTCTCCTATAATAAATACACATTCCTCTCACTACATCGCGATACCAATGACGTCTGGTCCTATAAACGCTGAGCAGTGCTTTCCTCTTAAGGAGGTTCATAAAACTATACTTAAATTGACGGATAGCTGCCATTAAATGGATCAAGACGGTTGTGCTGAGTCAGAGGGAAATTGTGGCTTTGGTATCGACCCGAAACTTTCCTCTTTTTCTTTAAAAGAGTTACCCTATCCTCTTTCTGCCTTCACTAGACTGTAGCGAGTCAGTCGATCAATAGCCTAGAAAGAAAGCCATATGTAAGGGATGGTGAGAGTCAAAATGTAGAAGTGCAGAGAGACTGCCCTTCCTCGGGGCCCGGGAAATCCTTCTGTGAGAAATTCCCACCCAAGGTGAAGACTGGAGGAAGATTAAAAAAAAAAAAAAAAAAAGTCCAATACTGGCGCAGAGTCCTGAAGCCCCTCAGCTCATCACAGCTGAAGGAGAAGGTTCTAGCATAGCCTGTGGAAGCCCAGTGGTGGGCTGAGAAAAGTGACTCACTGAGCAAGCAGAAGCTTGCCTACCAAGGTTGCTTTCTTAGGGTTTCCATTCCTGTGAAGAGACACCATGACCAAGGCAACTCTTATAAAAGACAAATTGTCTCCTCCTCCTCTTCCTCCTCCTCCTCTTCCTCCTCCTCCTCCTCTTCCTCCATGATGGTTTAGATAAGATTGACCCCACCCCCACCCCATCCCCCCAAAGGCTCACATATTTGAATGCTTAGTCACCAGGGGGTGGCACTATTTGAAAGGATTGGAAGGATCGGGAGGTGTGGCCTGTTGGAGGAAGTGTGTCTCTAGGGGTGGGCTTTGTGGTTTCAAAAGTCCACCCTAGGCCCAGAGTCCATCTCTCAGCTACTGCTCCAACATCTGCTTTTATGCCACCATGCTTCCTGCCATGATGATAATGGATTGAATCTCTGGAACTGTAAGCCAGCCCCAATTAAATGCTTCTTCCTTTCATAAGAGTTGCCTTAGTGGTCCAGTCTCTTTACAGTAATAGGACAGTGACTAAGATACCAGCTCTGTCTCCTTAGCCTTTGATGGGTGAGATCTGCTTTCTCGGAGCCCTGAGCAGCATCCTAGGCACTGGTTGCTTCTGCATGGCATGAGATGGGGAGATTCTCTTAGGTAGCTTATTCTACTACCATGCACATGTCAGGTCCGCTGCTTCCTTTAGGCCACATGCAGGAACATGGGGCTTTGCTTGCTGAGGGATATGTAGCTGTACACATCTGTTTGTAGATGCTGTCACCAAGGGAAGCTCACTACATTCTACAAGGAAGAAGAAGCAGTTGAGCCAAATGCTACCAGGGTGTATGGTATGCAGGCTTAGATTTTTCAAAACCTACTTTAATAAGGGTTCTTAAATGCTTTAACCTCTTATCTAGCACATCACCCACCAGAAGTTGTGGAAGGGAAAGTTTAAAAGGGGGGATGTGGACCTGTTTAGAAACAGTTCTTTGAGGGCAAATTCAATCTTCGTTGTCAGGCTATCCAGCAGTTCAGTTCACATGAATCAGCAGCGATAGCTTGACCCACTTGCAAACACCACTCACAAATCAGCAACAAGCAGTTCAATCCAGAAGAAACCGCAAGGCTCTGCCAATCGGCCCGGAGCCTGCATAGAAGTGGCAAGAAGCTACCGCACTGTCACAAGGAGTTCTCTGGTACGTTTCACTTGACAAAGTCAGCAAAGAGTGGCAGTGTGAACCAATGTCAGAGCCATCCACTGATTGTTGGGCTATATTTACATCCTTTCCAAACATCACGTGTTCTCTCAAGCATCCGTTCTTACAAAACATCACATGCCCTATTTCCAGGCAGCTTCCAGGAAAACACCCACACCCACGTGTCTGCTTCAGCAAAACATCCCCTCATATGGCTGCATCCAGAAAAATATCACATGATACAACCAAGACTCCAAAGAAACCAGAAGTTCCACTTCAACAGCGTCTCATTAGGTGGTGATTCTGCCTCAAAGTTTTCATGTCGCTGACCACACAAGGGTAGCCCACAGGAGGACCTTTCCCTTCAATGAACCATGAAGGAACTGGCCTATGACCTCGATGGAAATATCCGTGGAGATTGCACACTTCACACTGCACATTTGCGAGACCAGTCCAGACCACCCTGAGGTCCAGCCGCTAACACCCCTGGTCTTTCCTGAAGAGGGTGCTGACCCGTTTATAGACCAATGTCATCTGGACCATAACCAGCATCCTGACTGGGGGGGGGCACTCAGAAGTGGAAACCCCACAATCCCAAGCAACATTTCTAGCAGTGCCTTATGCAGAAAGTGCGCTCAGCATTCATGAACCCAGCCCTGCAACCAACAGAGTCCCCTCTGCCCCACGTTCCCGAGCCCAGCATGAGAGTTCTGGAGACAGGGCTGCAAAGATCCTTCTGAGAAATGCTCAGCCCTAGTGATTACAAAACCCTAGCTATGGATCATTCTACTGAATTCTCCACTGAGTAGGGGATGGTATGATGCCCAGGGATTACACACCCACCCCACCCCCTTCCATCCTCACCCCCACCACCCATTCTGACACTGGCCGTCTCTGTATAATTACCCGGAGTGTTCCTAGGTCCCTCAGTGATATTTGTGTTTTCTTACCGTCATTACCATGAACAACTTATAACTCCTGGGTACCCTGTGGGAATCATACCCCTGAGCTGTCCTTGGTCCCAGACAGGTGCACATAGCTGAGAAAGGATTTATCACTGGCCTGAAACTAGCCAAGTAGGCTAGGTTGGGTGGCCAGCGAATCCCGGACATTCTCCTGTCTTTGAATGCTCAACAGTGGCATTAGAAGCACATACTACTGTGTTTGGTGTTCTTTTGATTTTTTTTTTTTTTAAACTATGATTCTGGGGAAATCAAACTCAGGTCCCTGTGTTTACAAGATGTGCACGTTAAATACTAGGTCATTCCCCAGCCCGGACATGGTTTTATCTTTTGAAAAGCCTCCCTGGACTACAGCCAGCAGAGGGAACTGGCTAGAAAGACCAGTGCAAGACGGGGGGGGGGGGGAGATGGCTCAGAGGCTAAGAATACTGGCTGCTCTTCAATAGAATCAACACCCACACAGCGACTCACAATCATGTATAATCTCCGGTTCCAATGGATCTGGCGCCCTCTCCTGGCCTCCGCTAGTACTGCATGCACATGGTGATCAAGCAGACAACCGCACACATAAAATTAATAGTAGTAGTAGTAGTAGTAGCAGCAGCAACAACAATAATAATAATTAATAATTAATAATAAAAATGATGTGGGCTGTTGAACCCAGCCCATATTTTCTAGAACATTCAGACCAGGACCTGAAACGCAGTGCATGACCACACACACAAAGATGGGTCTAGAAATCAGGCACCCCATCCGGAAAGGCACATTTACAAGGGTTTATCCAAACCTCGTCCTGTACAGCTCCTCGTGCCTCACAGGGACCCCGGTACCCACTCTGCCTCAGAGGCACATTGAAAAACAACCCCTCTCCCATACTCACTAGACTGTGAAGTCTGGCCACAGGACCCAACATCAGGCTGGGGGAGAAACCCACGGAGCCCCAGGCAGAGAGCTGCAGTTTAAAACACTGGCCCTCAGCTCCCTCCCCCGGCACACAAGGCTCCCATAACTTGGCAGCACTTGCCATCCACAGGCATCCCAATCAGGGCCCTTTCTTAGGGAAGAATGCTTCGTTTTCTCCCTTGTGTGAAGGGGAGAGCGTCTCCCGTAGCCTCCCCCTCACAGCCAAGCACCTCATCCGAGTCTAACTTCCTGCATCTGCTTGTGATAAATAGGGCTTCGCAGCAAAGGGCTATGAAACAGTTATCTGCCTCCCCCACCCCCAAGCCCCCGTCCCGAAAACTCTGAGCCAGCCAGCAACTCCCCAGCTAAGTGGAAAAGGGAACAGGAAGCTGCTGTGTGGGTTATGGGGATCCCATGCTGGGACTGGACCCCACCGGGCTCTGTGGAAGGGAGCAAATGTGATGAGGGAGAGGGAGAGGGAGAGGTGTGATGAGGGAGAGGTGTGATGAGGGAGAGGTGTGATGAGGGAGAGGTGTGATGAGGGAGAGGTGTGATGAGGGAGAGGTGTGATGAGGGAGAGGGAGAGGGAGAGATCTCTCCACTCCACAGCAGCCAAGGCTACCTGTGAACCTCCACCCCAACCCCTACCCACGCTATCCCCACCCCTGGTGGGAAGGGGAAATGTTACATCATTGCTTTAAGTTTTCTTTTCTCCTGTTGCTGAGATAAAACGCACAGACAAAAGTGAAGGGTCTGTTTTTAGCTCCTCCAGTCGGTCACAACAGGAAATCAAAGCAGCTGGCACTGGAAGCAGCCAGACACCCGACACCAGCAGACAGGAAGCAGAGAGCGATGGACGCTCCTGTGCAGCTGGCTTCCTCCCCCTCCTCCAGTCCAGACATCTCCTACCCAGAGAATGATCCCACCCACCATAGTTGCCATGGTTCTTTCTAGACAATATCATACTGAGTGATGCAACTAACCCAGGGCACGAACTCTCTTCTCTGTGGATCCTAGCTCCAAATTTTTAGATGAATTCTCACCTTTCCTCTGAGACATTTCTTTCTGCAGCAGATGGAGAGCATCCCAGAAATGTACAACTGGTCAAAATATTGGGGGGGGGGGAGTGACCAGGGGGTGCCCAACCCTGACTGATACATCTACAACACAAGCCCTACACCAAAGACTAAGAAAGAACCAAGGAAAGGGGTGTGGAAATTACTGTAAGAGCCACAGGATCGGATATCTGCTGTAAGATAATGTCTCTTAGATATGAAGAAGCTGTACCCATGGGGTTCCGACAACACAGTATTTCCACACCCTTTTCCTTGGTTCTTTCTTAGTCTTAGGTGCACAATGGTGCCACAAAGAGAGCATGCCAGCGTGAGTGGACCCAACTCCTAGATGAAGAACTAGGCAATCCATGGCTGCTGAAAGAGGAAGAATCCATTTTCTCCAGGGACAAGCTTCCCGAGAGGTTCTCCATTCCCGAGAGGTCAGCTCCTAAACCCAAGTACATGTGAGTAGACAACACTGGATGGACTCAGTAGATTATAATTCATACACTCAAGTGTTTACAAAGAAGCAAAGATGGTTCATTCCACACCAATTGACCTTCCGTAGGTCATCCTGACAGGATGCCTCTGTAGGACCCCCGAGTGAGGGAACTCCCTCGGGTCCGCAGGTCGCAGGAATGAGGAAGAGTCCCTCGGAAACAGAGAAGCCGACTTGTAGTAAACACTCGAGGTACTTTAATGTCAGAGTACTCTGGGTGGACTCATATCCCGCGCAGGAGACAGTGGAGTCGACCCAGTCTCTCAGAAGTAAGGGGTTCTTAT
>NC_034612.1:18548766-18550372 GCF_900095145.1 Mus pahari
GGGAATTCCAGGGGGGATTATCTGAGTTCCTGAAACGGCCTGTGAAACCTCTGGTCAGCGTGTGACCCTGAGTGAGCCGGGGAGGGGGTGAGATGTCTCCTTGGCTGATAGTTTGCTCGCTGCACTCCCTCTGTGCTAGCCCCGGTAATGGTAATTGCTCCCCCTCTCGCTCCCTCCCCGCTAGCCTCCGCGGCGGCGGCAGCAGGCATTCCCTTATCTTTACAGCCTCGTTAGTCAGTTGGGCAGGCTAGCTCCGGCAGGGCAGGCACTCCCCCCTGCGCTCTTTTCACAGTGTTCGGCCTTGAGCCTTAGATAGAGTTTACCATCCGCTTTGGGCTGCATTCCCAAGCAACCCAACACCGGGAAGACCCGAGCCCAGCTTGCCGGGGGGCCCCCGCTACCGGCCTCACACCGTCCTCGGGCCTTGAATTCCCTTAGTTTTACATTTTTTAGCGTTAAATCTGTACAATTTTCCTTTCAGCCTCTAGGACCACTTTCTTCCCAGGTGTTTCTCTGTATCATCAAGTTGACGGCTGCGATCAACCATCACTCCTATGATAGAGGAAACAGAGTGTTTTCTTGCTTGGCGTGTCTGATCTTTTACCCCAACAGCACTTAAAGAATATCAAACAAGGCATGCCATTTGATGGTCTCATTCCAAACCTCCTCCAGCTGGCAAGAATGGTTTTGTTGAAAGCAAACATGACCTTGGACTCAAAGCTCAGCATCTTCAAGCACCAGAGTTACAAGACAGAATGTGGCTCATGCCTTTAATCCCAGCACTTGGGAGGCAGAGGCAGGTGAATTTCTGAGTTCGAGGCCAGCCTGGTCTACAGAGTGAGCTCCAGGACAGCCAGGGATACACAGAGAAACCCTGTCTCGAAAAAAAAAAAAAAAAAAAAAAAAAAACACAAAATGGAACATAGTAACTCAGCATCCCTCAGGGTCTCCATGGAGACAGATAAGACTCCTCTGGATATGGGTGTACAGGGAGGGAGAGACAGGACCTGATGATTAGAGGACCAACAGATGTTGGTAAACCACTACTAGATTGTAGGTAGATGGGTCGACAGGCACAAATGATTAACAGATTATAGAGAGAATGATAGCTTGATATAGACAGGTAGATAATTAATATGTTCATGAGAATGTTATGAAGTGAGGTTTTCTTTGAAAAGCCACATTTGTGTTGAAGATTCCATATGGTTTGACTGGATATGCAGAATTGCATTGATCGTGGAAAGTTTTAAATGTTGCGGATCCAGGGCCAAGTCTGGCTGGCCGAGTCTGTTTTAATTGTCAACTTAACACAGCCTAGAGTCATTAAAGCCTGGATTAAAGAAATGCCCAAATCAGATTGGCCTACGGACATAGCTGTAGGGAATTCCCTTGGTTACTAATTGATGCTGGAAGACTCAGCCCACTGTGGGCAGCACCATCCCTAGGCAGGTAGCCTGGGCACTGTGAGCAAGTGTCTTAGTCAGGGTTTCTATTCCTGCACAAACATCATGACCAAGAAGCAAGTTGGGGAGGAAAGGGTTTATTCGGCTTACCTTTCCATACTGCTGTTGATCACCAAAGGATGCAGGACTGGAACTCAAGCAGG
>NC_034612.1:18551437-18562167 GCF_900095145.1 Mus pahari
TCTTTAATTTTCCCTCTGAAATTTCACAAGCCAGGCCTCCATCTTCTGCACTGTTCTCAAACATTATCTTCCGAGCTCCTACACAACATCTCACAGAGCTCTTAACACCGAATGGATCTTCTGGCCCAGAGTTCCAAAGTCCTTCCACAGTCCTCCCCAAAACACGGTCAGGTTGTCACAGGAATACCCCACTCTGCTGGTACCAATTTCTGTATTGGCCAGGGTTCTCTAGAGCCACAGAACTTACGGAGAGTCTCTATATAGTAAAGGAATTTATTGATGACTTACAGTCTGCAGTCCAAGTCCCAACAATGGTTCAGTAGTAGCTGTGAATGGAAGTCCAAGGATCTAGCAGTTGCTGAGTCCCACAGGGCAAGCAGGCAGAAGATCGAGAACCAGACTCCCTTCTTCCAATGTCCTTATATGGTCTCCAGCAGAAAGTGTAGCCCAGATTAAAGGTGTGTGCTCTCAGATGACCTTGAACTCGGAGATCTCCCTGTCTTAATCTTCTGGAATCCATAGCCACTATGCCTCAAGATCTCCATACCAAGATCCAGATCAGAAACTTCTATCTCCCAGCCTCCAGATTAGGGTCACTGGTGAGCCTTCCAATTGTGGACTGTAGTTCATTCCAAATATAGTCAAGTAGACAGCCAGGAAGAGCCACTACAGCAAGCTAGCTGATCATAAGGTAGTGAGTGACTGAGTCAGCAAGCAGCATTCCTCCAGGCTTTTGCCTTCCAGGTTCCTGCCTTAACTTCCATCAGTGACGAACTATGACCTGGAAGCATAAGCCAAATATATCCTCTCTTCCTCCGAATTGCTTTTGGTCAAAGTAATTTATCACAATAGCAGAAGGAAAACTCGGACACTGACCCAGCATCCTTTGACCTACATGTGAAACCCTTGGGATGTGCTAACAGATGTCTCACTTCCATCACTCAAAATGCAATGATGTCTTCAAAGAATGCCTGAGACTTACAACAGATTACTTGGCTGTAACCCACCTACCTGGTTACTTGATCAGTATATTTGAAAATGGCATGATTTGTGGTTTCCTTTTGTTCTGTAACTATATATATATATATATATATATATATATATATATATATATATATATATATATATATATATATATATATATATATATATATATATATATATATATATATATATATATATAATCCACCTTGAAACAAATTATTTGGGGTTGAATCTGTGTTCCTGGACCATGGTCACTTATATTTGTCTTAAGAGTAAACTATCCCTGGCTGGGAAGTGGTGATACACACCTTAAATCGCAGTACTTGGGAGGCAGAGGCAGGTGGATCTCTGAGTTCAAGTCCAGCAAAGGTGTTTTGTTAGGAGAGAAGAGGTTGGGGACTTGAAAGAGTGCATAGAGCATTGCATGCAAGAACTGTAGTGAGATGCTGCCCCCTAGTGTCCATGGGGAAACATTGCAGCTTCACCGTTTTGTGTGAAAGGCAAGTTTGTCCAACAGGTTTATGCCAGTGGGGTTGAAAGACCCTTTCACAGGGGTCACAGACAGACAGACAGACAGACAGACAGACAGACAGACAGACAGACAGATGATAGACAGACAGATGGGTAGATAGGTGATAGGTGATTTATGGATAGATAGATAGACAGATGAGTAAAAGATACATAGACAGATGATAGACATATAAATGATGGGTAGATACCTGATATTCTGCACATCAGATATTACATTATGACTCACAACAGCAGCAAAATTCCAGCTATGAAGTAGTAAGGGAATAACCTCACCGTTGAGGGTCACAACCATATTAAAGGGTATCGGCATCAGGAGGGTTGAAAACTACTGGTCTATGCAGACCTCTGTGGGAAGGACAAGCAAAAAACCATGTCATTCACTCATTATGGTCATGTTGGTTCTTCTGAGCAAATAGGAAAACGTCTGACAAGAGCTCTGCGTGCATCTTGCCCTAAATTTCCTAGGACTAAAAATGGATGACATCATAGATATCCCAGGAAACCACAGGGCAGACAAAAAGTTCCCATCAGACTTCCACAGCCCAAAGCATGTCTGTTATCAGCATTGTATTAGTCAGGGGTCCCCAGAGGAACGGAATCGATAGAATTATATTATCTCTATATTACAAGAGGAGCTTAGTAGAGTGACTTACAGGCTGAGGTCCAGCTAGCCCATCACTGGCTGTCTCCCAAACAGAATCCAGCACCTGTTCAATCTTTGAGGCTGGATGTCAGAATCCTGAAAACGTAGGTCCTCGTGCCAGTGAAGGGATGCCTCGGCAGCAGGACAGATGGACATGCCAGACAGAATGAGCACAAGCAGGCAGAAAAGCAAAGGCTTCCTTATTCCGTGTTATTTATAGAGAAAGTGTGGCCCAGATTCAAGGTGGGTCTTCTGACCTTAAATGAGCTAATCAAGGAAATTTTCTTACAGGCCTGCCTAGCTGCTGTTTTTGTTTGTTTGTTTGTTTGTTTGTTTTTTGTTTTTTTTTTTTAGTTAATTCCAGACTTAGTGAGTTGACAACCAGGAGTAGCCACTGTAGCCATTATCAGCAGCAGCACCAGTATCACCATCAGCATCATTACCATCATCATCTTTACCATAGCTACTGTCGTGACTATCATCATCATGATCATCATCACCATCATCAGTACCATTACCAGCATCACCAACATCATTAGCATTACTACCATTGTCATCAACATTAACATCATCACTACCATCAATTACTCTCATCTCTACCAGAATTCTCTTCTTCTTCCTCTTCTTACTCCTCTTCCTCCTCCTCTTCCTCCTCTTCTTCCTCCTCCTCTTCCTCTTCCTCCTCCTCCTCCTCCTCNTCCTCTTCCTCTTCTTCTTCTTCTTCTTCTTCTTCTTCTTCTTCTTCTTCTTCTTCTTCTTCTTCTTCTTCTTCTTCTTCTTCTTCTTCTCCTTCTTCTCCTTCTCCTTCTTCATCATCATCACCACTGCCACCACCATCACCATGACTTGCTACATAAACATAACTATTTTTGGATCCATATCTACTCCATAAATTATACCTGATCATACTATATCAAATATGTTAAATTCTCAGTTATCATGTAAAGTACATGCCAATAATGTCTCCATTCAACAGATAATAAAATTGAGAAACAGGTAAAGGCTATTCTCACAGGAGGGCTGGAGTGGGAGCCAGGGATGCCTCCCCTGGAATCTAGATGAGTCACTCTACCTTTATTCCCCACCCCAAGACTGGGTTTCAGTGGTGGGCGCCCTTCATAGACAAGGACAACAGCCATCAAATGGTCCCTGGAGAAGACAGAAGAGCTGGGCGTGGTGGCATGTGCTTAAGCTCTCAGAGATGCTGAGGTGGAGCCAAAGAGTTATTTTGGCTCACAGTTTAAAGGGATGCAATCCATCGTGGAGGAAGGTGTGGTCATAGGAGTGTCTCAGTTAGGATTTTATTGCTGTGAAGAGACAGCAGGACCACAACTCTTATAAAGGAGAGCATTGGATTGGGGCTGGGTTACAGTTTCAGAGATTCAGTACATTATCATCCTGGTGGGAAGCACAGCAGCGTGTAGACAGACATGGTGCTAGAGAAGGAGCCTGAGAGTCCTACATCTTGATCTACAGCCAGCAGAAGGAAACTGTGTCCCACACTGTGCATAGCTTGAGCATAGGGACCTCAAAAGCCCGCCCCCACAGTGACACACTTCTTCCAACAAGGCCACACCTCCTAATAGTACCACTCTCTATGGGCCAAGCATCCAAATACACGAGTCTATGGGACCATACTTATTCATACCATCACAAGAACGAGGTTGCCTGTTTACATCTCTGTAGACTACGAAGCAGACAGAAAGAGAGGTTAAAAAAAGATAGAGAGAGGCGGAGCTGATACACCTCTCCAAACCCCCACCCCACCCCTGCAGCAGCAATGACTTACCAGCTGGGCTCTGTCTTCTAGATAGTGTAACCCTTCAGAACATCACCACCAGCCAGATCAAGTGAGGCTGTGGGGACAGCTCACAGCTGGGCTGTGCAGATGGGAGGGCTGAGTCTCTGAGTGAGAGTCAAGATGCCGTTCTTGGTGGGGGAGGGGTGTTTTCTGCACTCTCCTGGAACTGCTTTGGCTTGGCATGAAGGGAGAACACCCTTGTGGCTCCCAAGCTTGATCTTAAGACCCTGCCTCTCTCATGGGTGTTTGTTTTGATTTGCGTTTCACACATATGAGTATTTGCCTGCATGAGGGTCTGTGCAACATGTGTGTGCCTGGTGTCTTTGGAGGCCAGAGATGGCATCAGATCCCCTGGAATGACCCTGTCGGGTATTTGGTCACACTAATGAGGAAGGGAACTAACTGGGACCTTCTCCTCGACGGCTTAGTTTGGGTTTCATTACTGTGAACAGACACCATGACCAAGGCAACTCTTAAAAAGGACAACATTGAATTGGGGTTGGCTTACAGGTTCAGAGGTTCAGCCCATTATCATCAAGGTCAGAATTTCAGTATCCAGGCAGGCATGCTGCTAAAGAAGGAGCTGAGGGTTCTGCATCTTGATTTGAAGGCAACCAGGAGGGCCTGGCTCTTCCACACTGGGCAGAGCTTGAGCATTGGGTGCCCTCAAAGCCGACGCCCACAGTGACACGCTTCCTCCAAAAAGGCCACACCTTCTCCAACATGGCCACACCTCCTAATAGTGTGACTTCCCATGGGCCAAGCGTATTTAAACCACCACAGCATCTTTGCTCCTCATTAGCTGTGCAGCTCATCTTCCACAGAAGCTCTGGGACAGGGCTGCCCATCTCCTGGAACTGGAATTTCTGTGCTCTACCCATTCAAGGTGACAGCTGGGGATCTTCTTTATGGTCTGTGCAATAAACCACAGATTTTTCTTAAAAATGGTTTCTAGGGCTGGAGGCATGGCTTAGTTAGTAAACCACTTGCCTTGCAAACATGCAGGCCTGAGTCTGAGCACCTAGAACTCCTATGGAAAAGCCAGGCATGGTGGCAGGTGTTTGTAATCCCAGCATTGAGGAGGCAGAGGCAGATGGGTGTTTGGGGCTCACTCTACAGCAACACTAGCTTAATCTTTGAGTTCCAGGCCAATGAGAGACCCTGACTCAAAATACAAAGTGAACAGCACCCGAGGAATGACACCTAAGGTTGACCTATGACCTCTACCCACATGTGCACACAAATATACCCCTCCCATACACACACAGAGAATAAAAGGTTTCTGCCACCACTGCCTCCAGGCCTTACAGAGCAATAGCAAGGCTTAACTCTGAGTCTGGTGCCTGGATGTAATTGATATTTGGCCACTAGCACCTGTGTGGGCTCTTTCAGCCATTAGTAATCCATACTGAGACTCAGGCTATGGGAAGCTGGATTTTCAGATCGGCCCTCCTGGGCCTTTGATAACTTACTTCAAGCAGTTTGGCCTCTGGGTGTCATATAGAGCCTGGAGCTTAGAAATACAACCCTCTTTAAACAAACCATCTGCAAAAAACATGAATAGGGAACCATTTAGGGAGATTAAACGGGCTGGGCTATAGACACTCATCACTGTGGCTGCCAGGCTTCATCTCAGGAGCCGAAGGGTTTGTCCTCATTCAAAAATGCCAGGGCAATCCATCATCCTCGTTGGGAATGCGAGGTGAAATAATGTCGTTAGCTTGTAAAATATGGGCCTTCGTTTCCCCTATATATCTGTCAATCCGCTTTATGGCTGGTTCAGCCTTGCAAGAAGATGTGAAGGAATTAGAGGGGTGCTGCGTCCGCTGCTCTTCTGTTACATTGTCTGCAGGTGTGAAGCATGGCATGCAATGGAGGAGCACAGAGGGGAACGTTTCTGGGCAGCGATGGACTGAGCTGAGGAAGGCTGCCACCGGGTGGTGGGGCACCTTATACACCTCTGAGGCCAGCATTCGGGATACTGAGGCAGGAGCACTGGATGTTCTGTTGGCCTGAGCTACATGGCATGATTCTGTCTTAAAAGTAAAGGGAGGAAAGAAAGAAGGAAAGAGAGAAAGAAGGAAGGAAGGAAGGAAGGAAGGAAGGAAGGAAGGAAGGAAGGAAGGAAGGAAGGAAGGAAAAAAGGAGGGAAGGAAGGAAGAAAGGAAGGAAGGAAGGGAATGTATAATCATTAAATCATACTTCATGTAGCCCCATAAAGAGAATATAAGTAATTCAAACTTGTCCACTCAGCTCTCTTATAAAGAGAGAAAAAAAAGCCACACATACTATGATGACTCGTTTAATTGTCAACTTGAAACAACCTGGAATCATTGATTCAATGAGAATCTCAATGAGGGATTGTCTATATTATGTTGGTCTATAGGGATTGTCTTAAGTTCATTGATATAGGAAGACTCAGCCCACTGTGGGCAGCACCATTCCCTAGGCAGAAAGGCACTGGGCTATGTAAAAGTGAAGAGATGAAGCTGAGCTCAAGCGAGCAAGAGGTAAATACCTCTCTCTCCTCTGAATGGTTCATGTGATGTGACAAGCCGTTTGAAGTTCCTGCCTTGACTTGTCCGCAAGGATTGATCTGGAACTGCAAGCTGAAATAAACCATTTCTTTCATATGTCTCCTAAAATTTGTCAGGGTATTTGATCACAGCAAAAGAAGAAGGGGGTGGGGCAGAAACCAGAACCTGTATCTGCTTGTATTACAGATGCTAATTATGTATGTTCCCTTCCCCCCAAAAAAACGCTTACACAAGAGTATCTGCACATAGCTTCTGGGAACCTGCCTCCAGTTGGTTCTGATTGGTTAATAAAGACGCCAGCAGCCAATAGCTGAGGAGAATAGATAGGGGTGGGATTTTAGGATTTCTGGGGCTTGGGATCTGGAAGACAGGAGAACGGGGAAGGAGATCAGCCATGCCTGAAGAGGGTAGAGAGGAGAGATGCCCTGCCTGAGAAGAGTGCAGGGCAGAGAGGCATGGCTGCTCTGTGAAGGAGCCGGGAGAGCCCCGCCCAGCTGGCTGCCCAACTGGGTGTAGAACAGCCAAGTTAGAACACAGAATTTAGTAAGTTGTAACTTGGGATTATGGGTGGAATGTAGATTCTACCAGCATGGAGGTTAGGCAGTGGCCTGGCTATTGTGCTGTTTAAGGCATATTAAAATATAAAGGCTGTGTGTGTGTGTGTGTGTGTGTGTGTGTGTGTGTGTGTGTGTGTGTTTTATTCAGCAACCTAGGCCATTAAGGTGGTAGCGAACCACACTGTGGGAATTAATTTATATTTAATTCAACAAGGACCCACACCAACTTTGAACTCAGAACATTGTTCAGCACTTAAGCTGCTGGGCCAAAATAACTGCACACAACATGGTCTTTCTCTGGGTGTTAACTTCCGTAAGTGGAGAATCCAATGCAGGGTGACAGAGGACCGACTGGGGGTACTTCTCAGCGGAGGCTGGGTGATGGCGAAGGACAGAGGGTGTCAGTGTTGTGATGACAGTGACAGGATGAGACACCGAACAAATCTCAAGGAGGGTGACCTACAGGGGAGGAGGTTCTGTAGTTCATCTAAAGAAGTAAGTATCTAATGTCTAATTTGTCAAGAGATCTTCAGCCATGTTGGGACTAAACAACGCCTACCCTCTCATCATAAGGTTTGGAAGAAACCAAAGTTCACCAATGAATTTAATGGGCTCGCTTATAGAGCGTGGGTGAGGGGTTACTGGTAGGAGCCTGGGTGATCCCAGAGCAGCCACACTGGGAGGTCTTCACCAAGCATGCATGATGGCTTTCCTCATGGCTATGTAAACAGTCCCTTCTCTTAGTGTTCCCCAGCACTAGGCTCTCCCCAAGACATGAGACCAAGAACAAGGTTGGATACATGGGGCTGGGAGAACTAGCTAGAAACTCAAACAGGGGTGTGTTGAACATTCTTCCCACACCCTCCTACTCTGAGAGGACATCAACAGCCCACAGGCCTCTCAGGACATTCTCTTGCTAGCAGTAGAGCCAGTGTGAAGAATATATCGGCTGTTTAACTTGGAGGACCACGTTGTACAACAGCTCCTAACCCATAGAGGTTATGATGATCAATATTAATTAGCTGCTTGGCTGGATTGAGAAATGTCTAGGGTGTTAGTGAGTCCTACCATTGGGCACGTCTTAGAATTTCCAGAGAAGTTTAACTGAAGAGGCAAAAATGTGGGCAGGTCGTAGAAGATGGAGCGCCGGACTGAAACAGAAAAGGAGGACTATGACAAAGGACCAGTTCTCGTCTCTCTGTGTTTCCTGATCCACCAAGAAGGCCACGAGTGCCCCCATAGCACCGCATGCAGGAGTTAGTCCTACCAACATGTCTGCCATAATGGATAGTCTATCCCCCGAGCTGTAAACCCAAACCAGATCCCTCTTGTCAGGTTTGATCACAGTGAGAAAAACAATTTAAAACACGGGTACGCTCTGAAACTTCTCCGAACCCATTCACCCCCTTTTCTGGAAGAGGACACGGGTCAACATTAACAACGCAGGCCAATTGGTTCAAAGCACCAGCCAACGCATGTCTGTTCCTCCCAGCCAGCTCCTGGACATTTCAACAAATCCACAGCTTCGGGTCTGCAGGCTGCCACCGCCGTGCATACAAACGCCCCTGCCCTACCCCCCTCCCCGGAGCTCGCAGACAACTCTATCCTTCTCAGTAGCAGCTGACCGGTCGCAGGAAGTCAATAGGAACCTCTGGGCAGGGAGTCAAGGACTCCGGCCATGCATTTATTAGCCTGTTGGCTTCTTTGCTTCTCAAGTGCCTGCTACAAGCCCAGTACTGTGCTCCCCAGCTCTGTCGCGGGAAACAAGGTCAGATCGGCGCCAAGCACATCCGATGAACTAATTCATCTAATACTGTATAATTGTTGTGTGTGGAAAAACAAATTGCGCCCCAGTGGAACACTGTCATTTGTCTAGGGGAATGTCCCTCTGCGCTGTCTGATTAGATTTCCATGGCCTCCGATGTCTCTATGACCCACTAATTCCATGACAACCACAGCAAAGCTGGAAAAAGTCTTAGACACACACTCTATCATGAATTTTCTATGGGGGAAGAAGACGGCTGAGGAGGCCTCCAGCCCCCAGAAGAAATAACTTGGGGTCCATCGATATCCACCACCACCCCTGCACCTTCTGGTCTATTCTATGTCTGTTCCAGGTGTTTACCTCTGGGCTGATGGTTCTGTCTGGCTCCGTGACTTAGTAGGAAGAATTAAATGCATGTCTTATACTGTTGAGGTCGTGTTTAAGTGACAAGTGATTTGGGGTTTTGTGGGACTTCCCTTGACACACATTATAAAGTATTAACGCTTGGGGAGATAATTGACATTCTACATCACAGAGAGATGAACCGCTGGCTCCATTTGGTGCCACCCTAGAGAGTGGTGAGATGGGGGATTTTGTTTGTTTCCTGATTCTATCTCACTCTGTGATCTTAACGCCCTGCCTCTGGGCTTACCCATCTTGGGAGATAATGAAGTACGTGAGGGACCGAGTGACCACAGTGAGTCAAGTGTGAGAACTGTGAAAGGTGGCCTTTCAACGGGGGTCAGCAGCGAGAACAGCCATGACTATGGTCAACCAGAGCTGCTCGGGTGATGCTAGGTCCTGGCTGGCACATTTCTCTGTGCTGTGTTCATGCTATCTAGCGATGGGCAGATGCCTGGATGGAGCTCAGAGGCGGAAAGCCAAGTATTTTATACCTAGAAGCAGGGGTGTCTGACTAGTTTAAAGAGAGGGGGAATTTGACCCAGGGAGCAGATGTTGACCAGGAGACTGCTGCCCCAGACTGACCTAGTGTACCACAGGGCCAGTCCTCAAGGCAGCCTGTCTTAGTTAGGGTTTTTATTGCTACCGTGAAACCCCATGCCCAAAATCAAGCTAGAGAGGAAAGGGTTTATTTGGCAGGGCAGGGCAGGAACTCAAACAGGGCAGGAGCTGATGCAGGGCCTATGGAAGGATGCTGCTTACTGGCTTGCTCCCCATGGCTGGCTCAGCCTGCTTTCTTATAGAACCCAGGACCACCAGCCCAAGAATGGCACCACCCCACAGTGAGCTGGGCCCCTCCCCAATCAATCACTAATTTGAAAAAAAATGCTCTACAGGAACTGGAGGGATGGCTCAGCTGTTAAGAGCACTGACTACTCTTCCAGAGGTCCTGAGTTCAATTCCCAGCAACCACATGGTAGCTCACAACCATCTGTAATGGAATCTGATTCCCTATTCTGGTGTGTCTGAAGATAGCTACAGTGTACTTATATATACGTAATAAATAAATAATTCTTTAAAAGAAAAAAAGATTTTTAAAACAATGCTCTAGAGCCTAATCATGTGGAGGAATTTTCTTAGGCTCCCTCCTCACAAATGGCTTTAGCTTGAGTCAAATTGACATAAAAGTATCCAGCATCTACCACACAGTAGCCCCATCTATTACTGTCACAGAGCGGGATATCATGCCCTGCTGTGCCACTGACAAGAGCAAAAAGCTGCTCTCACTCCCCATAATGCCCCTGGTGGCTCTCAAATTTGGCAGCTGTGCAATGGCGCCACAAAGAGAGGCTACAAAAAAGAGACAAGGTTTCTCTTTGTAGCCTTGGCTGCCCTAAAACTCACTATGTCGACAAGGCTGGCCTTGAACTCAAAGATCTGCCTGCCTCTGCCTCTCTGCCTCTCTGCCTCTCTGCCTCTCTGCCTCTCTGCCTCTCTGCCTCTCTGCCTC
>NC_034612.1:18562232-18589066 GCF_900095145.1 Mus pahari
CCTCTCTGCCTCTCTGCCTCTCTGCCTCTCTGCCTCTCTGCCTCTCTGCCTCTCTGCCTCTCTGCCTCTCTGCCTCTCTGCCTCTCTGCCTCTGCAAGTGCTGAGATTAAAGGTTTGTGAAGCCTCCTCCACCACAGGGCCCCAAGATACCTTTTAATGATGCTGGGCCACCAGGTTTGGAAAGCAGATGCGGATGCTGCCCTCTAGTGGCGGAATTGAGAACAGGCACTCAAGAGCCTTGAATTCTTTCACCTTAAATAGTTGTGTTGGCCTTCATTTTAAACTGAACCACGTTTTTCTAATTCTACAAGAGAACAAGAAGCAGCTGCAATTGATACATTATAAACACACAGACCTGTTTTACAATAGAAAGGGAAGATTGGTAAACTCTTACATATTGCTAAAAAAAAAAAAACCACTGAAGCTCCTAATTTCTGACACTGGTCCTAGAAAGCTACTTAAAAAAAAAAAAAGTATTTTCTTTGATTTGGTTTAGTTTGGTTTGGATTGGTTTGGTTTGGTTTGTTAGTCATTTTACAAAACAAGGATGTATAACCAGAAGTCCCCATGCCCTGATTCTGCCTGGAGCGAAAGGAAAATTGAGAGTCTGGCACAAGTGATTGTATCTGGCTTTAATGATTATTTTTTTTTCTAGAACATTAAAGTCACTGAGGGTAGTAAGAAAGGAGAAAGCAAGTGTGTGCATGTACACTCACACGAAGTGTAAATGTATTAATTATAACAGAACAGACGTCATCACGCTTCTTCCTCAACTTAATTAAGCCCCGTTTAAGAACATTTCCTAGTCAGGAGAGAGAATGCCAAACACGGCAGCTCCCTCCACTGAGGAGGAAGTCGGACACAGTAGCGGAGCTCTGAAGGAGTTCTGGTGTCTGCTCCCGCTCTCTCTGAGTGGTGGATTCTCTGAGGCTGGGGCTTGGCTTTGAGTTAACTGTTGGCATTTTGTCTAGGCTCCGCCCCACGGTTACCTGGCAAAGGCCAGGGGTGCCTGACTCACTATAAAAGGGGCTGCTCGCCCCCTCCTCACTCTCTTGCTCTTTGCCTCTGATTCTTACCCTGTGTCTCCCCATTCCCCTCTCTTTCCATGTGCTCATGGCTGGCCTCGACTCCTTTACTTTCTCTCTCTCTCTCTCTCTGTCTCCCTCTCAACTCCCCTCCCCATGCCCTGAATAAACTCTGTTCTTTACTATACCATCTTGTGGCTGGTCCCTCAGGGGAAGGGATGCCCTCAGCATGGGCCCACGGAGGCACCCCCTTACCCCCACACCTGACTGCACATCCACCAAACATAGTCCTTCTCTCCTTATCTTTTTCTAAAACACAACGCCAATGACTCTCGGTTCCACCAGAGGTGCCAAGAGTCTCTGGTGCCTCAAAAGCTTGAAAACCCTGTGTGTGGAAGCTATTATGAAATGTCCCCCAAATAGCTATGTGTTAGAGGACTAGCCTCTGCCTAGGGTGGCCCTTATCTGGAGGTTGCAGAATCTTTAAGAGGTGGGGGTCTTTATTTCATGGAGGAGTGACCTCCACCACATTATGGACCCCTGACACCCCTTGAGATAGGATGTCCAATGTGGCTTTAAACTCCTGGACCTCCTGTCTCTGCCTCCTTAGTGCCGGGATCACACGTGTGTGTGTGTGTGTGTGTGTGTGTGTGTACCACCTCCCCACCCCCACTTTTCTTCTTTCTCTCTTTGCTTCGTGGCTGTGGTGTCACCCTTGTCACAAAATGCTGAGTCATCACCCTTCCCCCCACAGACCCAATGCAACATGGGTAAACTCCCCATTGCCCGGTCGACAACTCTCTCTGTAAGCGGCGCGGTCCTGTGTATTCTGCTATAGGAACAGAATGGACTGACAAGCCTCCCCAAGTCAAGAGGCAATGAGAAAGGAGAATCTCTCTGCACTAACCCCCTACACAACCCACACACTCTCTCAAGCGAGCCAGTACCCTACGTGGTCAGAGCCTCTCTCGTGGTCTGCATAGTGACAGCAGCCAGGTGGACAGACATTGCCCCCGAGTCTCTGCTGCCCCCTCCAGTCTGTCTCCACGGCCAAACTCTGAGAGCGCACATGGCTGGCAATCCCCTCCGTCCTTCTCCGACAAAAGGCATCCAAGGGTGTTCTGGATGTTCTTTCAAGCAGCTTAAGCCATAGACCCGGTTCGTGCTCAGAAGATGCCGGGGCGAGTGTGGGTATTAATTCTAAGAGATTCTTTGCCAGTGATTCTCGAGAAGCTGTTGATGTGCTCCCCCGGGGACCTGTATGATGGAAATCGGATGGGCCACGAAGCCTTGAAGTTGCTCCTCTGTTCTGTGTCTGTGTGAAATTCCCCACACTGTGAGTAGGACCCGCCCAGGCTGGCAGAGCTCGGTAGGGCTCAACTTTTCCATGTAAAGTACAGTTGGCTCAGAAAGGAAGCCATCAAAGGGAAGAAGAAGAAGAAAAAAAAAGATTCATCCGTTATCCTGGGCTTTTGCTGCTGCTAAATGGGAAGGAGGTGAGTGAATGTCACATGTCCTGAACAGTCACCAACAACATGATAGCTTTCGGTCACCTGCTCACCTAAGAGTAGCCACCGCATGCCCTCCCTGACTGCCAGTCAATGGCTGGTCCCCTGTGGCTCCCTACACTGACAGGACCTTTTTGGCAGTTCAGCTTCTTTGGGGGATGCAAATGGCTCCTCAAGGTGGGGGGGAGGGGATATCTAGGTGCAGGATTCTACCCAACCACTCTCCCCCACCCCCACCCCCCCACCCCCACCCCCAACCCCCGCAGCAAGACTTACCACCAGTGTGCGGGTCCTGATGCAACAGAAACCTGCTTTGATTCTGTGTGGCTTTCCTTCAAGCAGATTCTCTTCTACTGTCTTTCCCTCCCTGAATCACAAGCTAGGAGATGTGTCCCTTTTTTACAAGTGGCTCAAACAGGTGCTTCAGCCAGGAAGCAAAGTGGCAACGTCCAGGTGAGGAATCTGGGGTCTGGATCAAACGCTAGAGCCACTGTCTGCAGAGTCTCAAGCCACAGCTGACTTCTGTGCGGTCTCTCAAGCCAGTGCCTGTGTCTGCACTGAGCCACAGGTTGGCAGCTCTGGCACAGCCAGCAGAGAAGAGAAAACCCCAAGCCCCACCCCCACCCCCCGCCAGGTGATGTGGCTGCTGTCCGTTAATTTCTTGTTATTCGATCATTGTGCGGAATGTTTTTGTTTCCTTTTCTATTGAAAATAATATTTTTTTCATACAGTATATTCTGATCACTGTTTTCCTGCCCTCGTCTCCTTCCTCATGTGGAGCTTTTAATAGACATGGCTTTTGCACAAAAGCGTCTGAATTTTAGACTCATGTCTTAGCAATGAAAGGAGACGATGGATGCTGTGAACGGGCGAATGGCTCGAGAGAGCTGCCCACACTCCGCCATGCTCTCAGAAGAGCGTTAATGCTGGGCATGAGGCACGGAGTGCGGTCACTCTGAAGGATAAGCCAGCCTTCACATGGGACCTCCAGGCCCCTGCCCCACTGGCCCAGAGAAGCACCAGTGCGTGCTCACTGGGAAGCCGGTGTCTGGGTAATAACAAGCCTGCTCAAGGACTTGTCTTTCATCTGGCATCGCCGCACACTTAGAAACATTAACAGTTTAATACAAGTCTATGGGACGGGAGGCATCCAAAGACATGGGGTAGCGCAGGTGTCTCGGATTCCCAGTATGGGAATGGGGCTTAATAGTTATGATAATGACAGCCTGCAGGACAGTTATCATTAACCCTTGCCACAGATGCAGTAGAGGGCACCACTGCCTACTCCCTGCCCCGGGGGGGGGGATCCCAGAGCCAGGATGACCTGCAAAGGACAGGGGTACAGGAGACTCAGGTCACGAGGAGAGGCTCATCGGCTGCTGGGGAGATGACTGGAATAATGGCTGTGACAGAAGGCAAAGCGCACACACCCCTGGGGTCCATGAGAGTGTCCTGAGGCAGGAGTGCAACTGACTGACAAAGAGGCATTTGTCTAGAACAGAAATGAAAAGCCAGGGGACAGCGGGAGAGAGGAAACCACAGCCAGCCCTCGAGTTGACTGGTCCGGAGCCCTGGGAACAGATGCTAGAAGACATGGAGGATGGCAGAGGGGCCAGGTCAGTCGCTCTGAGGACCCATTTGGAAGCTTCTCCGTGGAAGCTTCTCCGAGGGGTTAAGCAAAGGAACACCTGACTCTGACGATTTCAGCTGTGTGGGGAGAGGGTGAACGCAAGAATATAGCTCGCACACAAGCACACACACATGTACACACATACCACATGCATACACAACACACACATACCACATGCATACACACGTAACACAACTCACATACACACGCGATGCTCACATACACGGCACACGTAATATACAACACATACACATACAAACGTAAACACATAACTCACACACACATACTCACATTTATATATACATATACACATGTACACACAGACACACTTATACACACAAAGACACACACATGCATATACGCACACATATGACTATACAAATTCTCTCTCTCTCTCTCTCTCTCTCTCTCTCTCTCTCTCTCTCTCTCTCTCTCTCTCTCTCTCCTGCAGACTGAACAGAGAGCATCTGCCCAGATTCCAGTATGGACTCACCTAGAGCCCCAGTAGGAGGGAGACCTACCTGGGTCAGCTTTCTGTGGACTCCCAGAGAGGCAGGGCCTGGCCTAACTGGAAGAGATACCAGGGCAGCAAGAAGGAAGGGTGATGGAACGAATACCTGGGCCCATATGAAGGTCAGGTTCCCACATTTCCATCAGAGGGCGACCCCAGAGGAGACAGTTAGCTGCCTAAAGAAGGCTCACCATCTGCACTCCTGAAGTCTGGAAGTCTTTCTCCAGGAGGTGAAAAACCTGAAGCACACCTCCCCATGTGATAGATGACGGTTTTACTTACATGAGACCAACCCATGTTGGAAAGACACTGGCTGGCCAGCTGGGACCTGAGGCTGCCTATGGATTCCAGTGTACAGCAAAAACAGCCCATGAGAACAGTCTATGAGAACTGAACGCCTTCGGCAGAGTTGGTAATGAGCATAATTGTGTGTCTCGTTCTCGGACCAGTCATCATCTGCTTCAGTCAAATGTCTGTGTGTGTAGTTTAGTCTGCAGGGGTGTGTGTGTGTGTGAGAGAGAGAGAGAGAGAGAGAGAGAGAGAGAGAGAGAGAGAGAGAGAGGAGAGAGAAAGAGAGAGATGAAGATAGATAGATAGATGATAAATAGATAAATAATAAAGAATAGAAGCTATAAAAATGATAGACATATAGATAGATGATAGATTATAGATAGACAATAAAGAATTGAAGCTATATAGATGATAGATAGGTAATAAATAATTGATAGATAGATAATAGATGATAGATTATAGATTGATAATAAAGAATTGAATCTAGCCAGGCAGTGGTGGCACACACCTTTAATCCCAGCACTTGGGAGGCAGAGGCAGGTGGATTTCTGAGTTCGATGCCAGCCTGGTCTACAGAGTGAGTTCCAGGACAGCCAGGGCTACAAAGAGAAACCATGTCTCGAAAAACAAAACAAAACAAACAAAAAAATATCCAAACAGTTGGACATTGGTACTTCTTTACAGAGGAAGTTTAACTATTGCTACCGTCCCCCATCAGACACCTGGAGATCATTGCCGGGTTTTCTGCAGTGTCTATGAGCTGCCACAAGGAGGCAGCAGTCACACTGTTTAAAGGGAACTTGAGACCCTGACACCACAGGAAAATCTGGCTGTTAAAGCAGAAATCTGTGCTTTCCCACCCTCTTCCCACAACCCAAATTTAGCAAATTGACCCGAGGAGCTCTGTGTACCAGTTTAGGAGCAGTTACAAGCATATATGCACACATGTGTACGTACATATATACATACATACACAGCACAAACCTGCCTATAAGCACACATCTTTGTGTATGTGTATGCACACACAGCAGTATTAGCTTGTATCTGTGCATGCACATCATAAGTATGACCAAGCATGTATAATTGCATGTATACCTATACACACAAGCACGCAATCGTATGTGCATGGGGTATATGCACGCACATGCACATATACACATAAGAACATATACATGGGGCTGGAGAGATGACTCCAAGGCTAATAGCACTGGCTGTTCTTCCAGAGAAACCGTGTTCAATCCCCAGCACCGACATGACAGCTCACAACTGTATGTAACTCTAGTTCCAGGGGATTTAACACCCTCACCCAGATAGACAGACAGACAGTCAGACAAGCAAACACAATGCACATAAAAAATAAAAGGAATCATCGAAAAAAATTAAAAGAACACCCACATACATGGTCATGCTGTACAGTCCTGTATATGTGCAAGCAAACTTACACTGTCACACACATGTTCACATAAGCAAATTCATGCATGTCCACAGACACACACTCATGTGCACATGCATGTGTATGTGTCTGATGTACATAGACACATGCATACATACGCACATGCATGCTCATATACCTATGAGGTGTGTATATATGTGTAGCATCTCATAGGATAGATAATATTTGCTCAGTGTGTGCTCAGAGGCATGACACCCTGGTAGGAACCCCTCCCCTCCTCAGGTCCCCGGCCCTGACACTTCCTGTTTAAATTCTGCTGAGTCCACATGTTGCAACCTGGGCTGAGAGACACACCTGCTCTCTAGACATGTCTTATATGGTCCACTGATTGTTTATAAACTGAGTTGACAACGTTTCAAGACTGATGGATTCCGCCCACACCCACACCATCTTTCTGACCATGGAACGTCTTGTCTCCAGCAAGATGAACTTGTTCTGGGGGCAAGCAGCGACTGAGCAGAGGTGGCTTCTGTGGAGGTGGCTGCCCCATCCCATGGACCAGTGCTCTGCCGCATCTCTCCTACTCCCCCCCAAGCCTTGGTCAGTGCTCCAGTCAGCTGGAGTCTGCACCGGTCCAAATCTGTATTCTTTATACCGAACTTCTTCTCCCAGCAGCATTCCCCCAAATCTTCATGAACCCTGGTGAAGCTTCTCCTCGTGGCAAAATTGCTCCTAGCTCCACCTAAAACCTTATACCAGCACCCCTATCCTGGCAGCATTTGGGCACAGGGTCTTGGAAGAAGTAGCCAATTGCTAATGAGCCCGCAGGAGTGGACCCCGATCTAAAGCGCTAAGAAGAGACTGGATGCCTGATCCCAAGCACAAAAGAATGGTCTCTTGAGGACCCGGGAGGCCAGGCCTGGGGAAGGGGAGTAGCTAAATCTGCCAGGCGCTATCTTTTCCATGTTTCCGGGAGACGGTCTGCCCACTGGTACTGTAGCTGTCAGCCCTGTCCTGTGCTGGCGTGGGCAGAAATTCAGGAAGCAGCGTGCCAATTCAGGCCCAAGCAAGATGGGGTGGGGAAATTGCAGCCTCGGCGTCCTGTGGCAGGAGTTGAAGCTGCAGAGCTGGGACCCAGCGTTAAGAGGGCAGTACCTGAAGCTCCCCCCCCCCCCCCCCGCTCCAGAGCTGCCCCCTCCCACCAGGTTGTTCAGAGCTGGAGAGGAAGAAGGCAGGAAGCCCAAGATCCTCCTAATGAGTTTACCCAGCCTTTGGAATATCAAGTATTTGTTTTCCTAAGACTAGAAAGAAGGATCAACAGCGGGGGCCCCCTCCTGGGCGGCCCAGCTGGCCTGTCCTCGCTTTGTTTGGGCCCCTAAAGAGCTGGAGCTTATCAAAGGCGTCTTTGCACCTGAGGCCGGCCTAGCCACCCGCCTTCGACAAGGACTGAGCAATCCCCTAAATCCCCAGCCAAACAGCAGAACTGGAGGGCAGTGGCTTTGAACTTCAGTCCCAGGGGCTTTCGCGGGCAGCGGTGGCCTTTCTTTGAGGAATGGAGCTGCTCTCCTTTCTCCGGCAGACAGAGGTGCTGATGGACCCGGATGATCTCTCTGAGAACACAGGCCACCAGACTGCCAGTCTAACCCTAGCATGAGCCTTCTACCCAGCTACCCACCGCCCCCCCCAAAAAAGCCTCCTCTCCCAGGGTCCCTCCCACCTAGAGGCTGGAGCCCACCTGCACGAAGGCAGTGGGCACAAGGTGATATTTAGTCTATGAAACTGTTTTAAATATTTTGTTCTGATACACACTCTGGACTTACAGGAGGTACCAACATGTTGCAGAGAAATCCCAGATATTGCAGCTGCTTCTCTCTCTTCACATACAAGTCCACACTCACACGACACACAGACACACATGCATACATTGCACACACATACACCACAGAAACAGACACACTACACATAAGCACACACACACCACAACCACACACCAGATACATACCCCCACACACTGTTGTGCACGACTGTCCATTGAGCCAACCTGCCCCCATCTTGCAGAAGAACCTTAGAGCTGAGCCCGTTGACTTTGACCTTCCCTCATAGAAAGAGGGACAGGGACGATGAAAGGGCCTCACCTGGATATCCAGCCCCTCTTCCCAACCAGCTGTCTGCAGTTCTTCCTTAATTGCACATGGTCTTGGGGGAGGGGCTAGAGGTCAGGGAAGATCCATTACACAACCCTGGGAGAGTTGCCTCTGCTGGATGAGGATCTTTCAGTGTGGCCCCTTTAAGGTCACCCGTGCTCCTCCCTATAACCCTTCACCCACTTCTCTGTACGTAAACCTAATTGATGTACTGATGCCCCCAGAACGAACGCTGATGGAATCACACCTGTTAGGACCTTAGAAGAAGGAAGAGACATTAGTTATTTATGTCTCCCCCAGGCAAGGAATTTTAACAACATATACCATGCACAACACACACACACACAGACACACACTTGCATAAATACACACATGCAAACATATAAACACATGCATACACACACTACATACATATACAGATACATTTACACACACACATGAACAAGCATACCCATACCACACACAAATACACATTTGTATGAACATACACATGCACACACATAAACATGCCACATGCAGGTATACCACATGCATATACACACATACATTTACATACACACGTGTGCACATGCATGCACACAGGGTTCACCTTTCAAGTTTAGATACTAGTTTGGAACAAAACCCATCTTTTCTGCAAAGGCTGCCGTGTCTCCCAGCCCAGCTCCTCCACAGCGCTGTCCTCCCTACCTGACAGGCCACAGAAACACCTTCTTCACCCACGCTCAAGGATGGATGCGGTCCCAAGGGACACCGTGGGGGTGCAGTGGGACTCACCCCTCCTGCAGCTTGTCTCTACCCTTCCCAGTGGGGTTTTAGACATCTTGAAACTTGTTCCACTCACTTCAAGGTTAAGCTGGGCAATCTTGCCAAACCGGTGGGTACAGTCCACCTCCTCCTCGCTAATTTTTTTTAAACTGGTGCCATTTAAGAAAAACAAAACAAAACAAAACTGCTCTATCAGATGGGTAAAACTACAAAGTTATGATGTTATTAAGGGTGAGGGGAGGAGCTAGTCTGACCAGACGAAGGACAAGTTAGCAGAGACACTTTTGGACAACTGGGTGCAGCTATAAAAATTTCAATGGGTGTGCTGGGAACGTGGCTCAACTGGTAGAGCGCTCACCTGGCATGCACAAAGCCCTGGGTTCAATTCCCAGCATTGCATGAACTGGCCACGCGTGACCCACGGCTGTAATCCCAGCGCTTGGGAGGTGGAGGTGGAGTTTAGTTTGGGCTACAGGGTAAGTTTGAGGCCAGCCTAGGCTACAGGAAACCCTGCCTCGATAAAGAATTAAAAAGACAAGTAAATGACTCTTCACGCCAGTAGCTCCGGATTGCCACTGAGGGCCTTCCAGGATTCGGTCAGCAGCAGGCCCCACATCTGGGATGCTGTACGAGGTAGGAAGCTCCAGCGGGGACAGTAGGGAAACCACAGACATGTGGGACATTGTGTAGCACAGCACAAACTGATAACCATGAGGGCCCCTCAGAGGTTGCCTTTTTAAAAAAACGCTGCTACTCAAGACAAACAAGGATTTCTATTTTATCCATCCGTTTGGAGTGAGACGCAGGGATCTATATTTATTAATCTCTGCCTCTGTGTTCACAGATTCAGCCAGAACAGAACCATTGGGGCCTGTAGATCCACGAGTGGCCTAAAGAGGGCGCAAGTGAGCAGGATTTGGGGAGGGAGCGAGGGAGGGAAACGGAAAGGAAACTTCTAGTTTCTAGAACTCTGTAGAATCCTCCCACCCTGACTTGACATGAGTGTCTCTAACCACAGAGCCCTATGTGCCCTGCATCCCATGGCCCCTGAGCAGGCTGTGCACTGCACAAAGCCACTGATGGTCTTGCTTGGGATGACATTTGCTGAGCCGGTGGCGCGAGGCCCTGTGCCAACTCTAAAGGGCTGTTTCCTTTATTAGACACTCCACCCCTGGGAAAGAAGTACTCCTGTCTGCTCTGCTGCAGAAACAAGGGAACGATGTGGTCCGTGAGCTCGATCCGGTGTGCCCTAGTACACACACAGCTAGCAAGTGCACACCACAGCTTGAAGCAAGATGGCGTCTAAGAACTATGGGGTACCACAGGGCCACGGGATGGCAGTGGGCCCCCACAGCATTGCAAGAACAGCTTCACAGCCTGGAGAAGCAGCAAATGTCAGGTGCCACGCAGGTACTAGGTGGAACTGTTAAACAGTTCTTTGTCACCTGGGAATTCTGCAGCCGCCTGCTGTAAGAGAGGCGGTGGCGATAGTGACAGGACCTAGGCTGTCCGCTCTCTGACTCTTATAACCAACATCTCATTCTGAAACTCTGTGAAACAGCCTGGCACAACAGACAATCAAAGGCTGTGGGGAAGTGGAATAGTGTGGCCTTGGGGTGTCTGCGGAAGAAAGGATTTGGGCTCAGGGTGACTTAAGACCTGAAGGGCTCTGAACAGCTCTGGTGATGTCGTAGACTGGACAGACAGTCCTCCTTGAGAGCTTACATATGCATCAAACTCCACTGAATAAGCTCACTGGCCTTTTAAATGTTTTTATTAGCCTATATTAATTATATACAATTATGGGGTCTGTTATGATATTTTCATATATATACACATATATACATATATGTGTATATGATGTTTTCTGCTCATATTTAGCCCCTCATACCCTCTTTATTCCCCCACTTCCTCTATTGCCCTTTATCTTCCCAAATACTTTAAAGACTTTTTTTAAAAAAAGATTTATTTTTTATTATTTATTTTATTATTTGGATATGTGTGTACCTGCATAAGTTTATGTGAACCATGGAAGCCCGAGAATGTCAGAATCCACCGAGAACTTGAGTTATAGGCAGTTGTGAGCCACCTGATGTGAATGTTGGAAACTGAACCCTGGTCCATGTTCTTAACTGTCAAGTCACCTCTCCAGTCCCCACTTTCAAGACTCTCTCTCTCTCTCTCTCTCTCTCTCTTTCTCTCTCTCTCTCTCTCTCTCTCTCTCTCTCTCTCTCTCTCGTGTGTGTGTGTGTGTGTGTGTGTGTGTGTGTGTGTGTGTGTGTCCCAATGAGTTTAATTAGGGTTGCTTATAGGATTAAGGGATCATAGGTGAGGGTTTGTTTATGGATGTATGGGTACCTTACCAGTGGCTATACAATTAAAGAAAAGGCTTCTCCCCCATCAACAACTAGCTGTCTATGAATAATCAGTGAATCCATCAGAGGTGAACCCCCTGAAGCCTTTCCACTTTCTTTCCACTATGGGTTGTCAGTGGCGTCCTCTTGTCTATAAATCACAACTAGTGTGAGCCAAGAACACAATAGCCATGTTAGACGCAGAAGTCAGCAATCCTACTCCACTCCCCGACTTTCCTCCCGCTCTTAGAATCTTTCCATCTCTTCTCCCACAGTATTCCTTGGACCTCAGAGGGACGCTGTCGATGTCCCCTCTACAGCTAGGCATTCTTAATCTTTTGGCTAGTTACAAGTCTCATCAGTTACCACTGACCACTGCCAAAGGAAGCTTCTTTGGCCATATCTGACTTTAACACTGATCTGTGGGTACAAACACAAAGATGTAGAAAGCACCCTGGCAGGCACATCATGTCCATTTAGCAAGCCAACAGCAGTAGGTTTTCCATTATGGCCCATGACATTCCCCCAGGCACTTGTGACTAGGTTAGGGTTAGCAGACATGAATTCCCTCCTCCTGTGGACTGACCCACAAAGCCAACCAGAAAGTGGTTGGTTGGCTCCGTAATAGACTTGCCACTATTGCAAGTGGGTTCATCTTGCCTAGCTGGTCAATACTGTCACACACAGCTTACTAAGATCCCTGATGACATTTCCTAGCAACCTACATAGCAGGTGTAGAGAGCAAGGTTTGTTTGTTTTTGTAACCTTACAACAATGGCGAGGTGTTTCCTTCAAGCCACATTATTAGACACCAGTCCAGTGCCAACATAAACAACAGCCTGTAGTGTTGACAGGCACCAGAAATGAATGAGAATGGGCGAGCACACAGCCCATCACCCGAGAGCTTTAGAACTATAAATGCAATGAGGAGATAATATGAATTAAATCCTTAGGTCACTACTCAGAGCCGGACATTGTGAATTACACACGTGGGCTAACTCTGGGAGTCTACTCCACGTTCCCTTGTAAAGGAGATGCTGTAGTCACGTGACTTGTACAGATGCGGAAGCTGAGGCGAAGGGTGTATAGCAACTTGGATAGGGAGTACTGAGCAGAGCCAAGCCAACATCACATTGCCTTTCCTGGGATGATGCAGAGGAGGGGGGGGCGGTGGCTGCGAGTTTGGGTGCAGATTGGGCTATAGAGTAAGAGCCTATTCCCTCCCCCAAATCCCTCCCAAAAAAAAGAAAGAAAGAAGGGGGAAGGGAGGAAGAGAGGAAGGGAGGAAGGCAAATTCAGTGTTCCCACTTAGACTGTCAATCACTGTTGCAGCATCAGGCACTGAGCACTGTCCACTCATCTAGCCACAGCTTATAGTCATTTGGAAGTCTGCAGAAATCCCTGCTTAATTGTCACCGAGGTTCCGAGGTTCCGAGGTTCAAAACCGAAAAGGCGTTCGAAACCCAGCTTTGCCATTCAAGTCCCTTAAGCATCCTGTGCCGCGTGTTTGTCTCTGAATGGAGCCCAGATCTGAGGTGTGCCTCACTAACCTCCCAACACAGCCCAGAGGGTCACACGCACATGCTGTGAGACTCAGACCTACTTCTGGGGGAGGTCATGACGATAACAAAGGCTGTCCTACTTTCTGTAGACAGCGGTGTCAGCCTTGTCCTGGATGCTTGCCTGTGAATGGAGCTGAGAAAAGACATTTAAAAAAAAATAACTCCACCGAGCCTGATACCCTCGTGGAAGACAAGAATCTGAATGTGCAATGTTTCCATGCTAGGGTAGGGGACAGAGCCAGAAGGAGAGAAAGCAGGAATTTTCCGAATAGATGAAGCACTCAGAGAAACCCCACGCTCCTGTGACTCAACCTCATCAACCCTGACACGGGACGCCTCAAGCAGAAGCTGGCTTTGAATTCAGACATGGCATGGCATATCAAAAGAGATGTTCAGTCTAAAGGGCTTCATGATGAGAACATTTGGTGAGTTCACTATCAGGTGGGAGGGAACACTGTAATGCTTTTCTCAGAGATAACCTGGGGACTAAGGCTGCAGGTTGGGCACAGAGGACTGCCCCAGAATGAAATAACTTAGCATTACCAATGGCTTCTGAGAACCTTTAGAGCTCGTCCTTATTGACCCCTTGAAGACGTCACTGTTCCCATCCTAGAGGCAGCAGGGCCACCAAGGGCATAGGTCTATAGTGAGCAAAAAAAGAAACTTCAAGAGGAACGGGAAAGGTATTAACATGGTGACCCCAAAACTGGGCATAAAGCTTTGCTTCCAAGTCAGGAACTTGGGGATACATGGCTGTGTCAGAAAGTGGCTCTGATTCTGGGTCTCCCTGGATACAGGCCAAAGATGGACCACAGCAAGAGAAAGAGGGTCTATTTTCAAGATGTCCTCACATGGCTATGGCCATGTGGTCCTCTCAATGGAGATGCATGAATGCATCTGACCGGGCATCTTGGCTTTCCCTAGGTGAAGAATTAGAGGGGGGGGGCCATCACCCTTTGATGATGTAGTCTCCGATGGCATAATCTCCGATGGCATAATCTCTGATGACGTAGTCACACTACCAACACTTCAAATCATCCCTGATTACTTAGAATCCGCTCAAATCCGCACTAAAGAAGAGGGGTCCGTTCATGCATTGTGAAGAGTGAATGGCTGAGAATTTCAAAGTACACTTGGAAACCATCAAAAAAATGTTTCCTGGAGGGGGACGAGGCCACCATGGGAGCGACCAGTTGTGTAAAGGCTGCTTTTCCCTTGTCGCTCTTTGGGATGTGTGTGCACAGAGCCTGACCATGGGAAACTCAGAGGTGTAGGGAGAATATCTTCTGTATTGTATGGCTGCATCTCCTGTCAATTAAAACAAAACAAAAAAACCTATGGCCTATAGGAAAGGGTAGAATAGAAGGCGGGACATCTGGAAGGAGAAAGAATTCTGGGATAGAGCCAGGCACAAAATAATCACCAGGAAGATGTGCCGAGACAGACGCATGGTACTGGCACGGGTAACCAACCACATGGCAGAATGTGGGCTGGAATAAATGGGTTATCTCTCACTGTGATCTAGTCAGAGAAGAGCCTAGCTATATGGCCAAGGTATTTGTACATATGTTTTGAGTTTGAGTCTTCTTTTTTTTTTTTTTAAAGATTTATTTATTTATTATATGTAAGTACACTGTAGCTGTCTTCAGACACTCCAGAAGAGGGCGTCAGATCTTGTTACGGATGGTTATGAGCCACCATGTGGTTGCTGGGATTTGAACTCCAGACCTTCGGAAAAGCAGTCGGGTGCTCTTACCCACTGAGCCATCTCACCAGCCCCCTTGAGTTTGAGTCTTATTTCCAGGAGGAAGAACAGGACCCCAACTTCAGTACACAGGTTAAGCAGAACATTTCTGGTTGTGAAGAGACTTGCAGAGGCCACCAATGCTGCCTGGAAGTGCTCGTACACTGCTCATCCACTCTATAAACCTCACTGTACTCTGACTATGGCTCAAGACACACAGGCAGCGATAAGAAATAAAACTGTAAGTGATGCTGTTGTATGGCGTTTGGGCAAGTTGGAAATTCAACATCTGCTTTCAAACTAGGACGGTACCACCATCATCAAGAATCGTCTGGGGGCTAGAGAGATGGCTCAGCTGTTAAGAGCACTGACTGCTCTTCCAGAGGTCCTGAGTTCAACTCCCAGCAACCACATGGTGGCTCACAACCATCTGTAAGGGGATCTGATGCCCTCTTCTGGTGTGTCTGAAGACTGTGACAGGGTACTCAGATACATAATTTTTTTTTTTTACATGCTGCCAGAAAGTTAAAAAAAAAAAAAAAAAAAAGAAAGAAAGAAAAGAAAAGAAACAAAGAAACAAAGAAAAGAAAAGTCTGAATTTCTTAGTCATTACATGTGCAGTGGTAGGCACAGTGGAAAAAAAAAAACATTTGTCTTTTCTAAGAGTCCCCAGTGTCCCTCCACCCAAGCCCCTACCCCTACTTTATAGGGTTCTAAGCCTACAGCAGAATTCACGCAAACCTGGACTCAGAACCTTAGCTAGTGTCAGCTCAGTAGAGATGGCCCCAGGCTCAGGGTGCTGGTTCATTCTAGTGGCCAACTTGCTGCAACCTACAATTAACCAAGGAAGAGAGTCATGGTGAGGTTTCAGCCTGAGGGGATGCCTGTAGGGGATTGCCTCAATTGCCTTAGTAGGTATGGAAACACCCAGTGTGAAAGTAGGCACCCCCATCCCCAGGCTTTAAACCTTGGACTGGATAAGAGTAGAGAGAGCTAGCTGAGCTCAAAGCATATACACATTCATTCTCTCTCCCCGCTGTTGATTATGAAAACTCTGAGTCTGAAGGAGGTCAGAGGCCAAGGGACCTGTTCAAGGTCACAGCAGGGGCAGGGCACGTGGTCCTTGGGAAACAACAACTACGCTTTAAAAATATTTAAGGGAGTACTGACATTCAATTTATCAACAACACATGGCCAAACGAACAGAGAAAGTGGATTCCCCGTGGACACCCAGTGGAGGGCATGAACAGAATGTCACATCTGTGTCATTTATTGCTCACAGGCCACAAAGGAAAGTTTGGGATGTTCCCATTCACAAGCCCCCCCCCCCCCCAGAGCTTGGCTGAAAAGTTCTGGCGCGTTCTCTCTCACCACGCATCACACTTGGGCAAAGCAGATCTCACGTATGAGCGCTTCACTGGTTTCGATTCTACGTATAAAGGTGGGGTCCATCTGTCTTGGTAGACATGCTTGGAGACACCTTGGTCTATTTGCTCCTGGAGAATTAACTAAGAGTCTGCCGAAGCTATGTCCAATGTCAAGGTGACCTACAAGACATGATGCCCAGTGCCCCAACGAAACCAAGTATAGAGTCAGCCTTCAAGCTCCACATAAAAACCCTGCCTCAGTGCCCATGGTTCCCTGCCAGCCTTGAGGGCATCCTCGTGTTCTTCCTCTCTGCCTGGGAAGCCCACTTATGCACCCCACTTACTGTGCTTTCAGATGTGATAGAATTCTCTGAACACTCTCCAGACATCCTAAAGAGGTTTGGGTCCCAAACTCACATCTGTTTGTCCTGACTCTTAACTAAATAGGTCTAGATGGTACTTACTCTCAGTGGAGCCCCATTGCTGAGGATTATTTAAAGGGAGACCAGATGTGTACAAAGGAAAGCAAAGATGCAGAAGAGGGAAGTGAGAGGACATGCTGATGGTTGGTGCTGATGGTGCTGATGGTGATGCTGATATCTGTAATGACGGTGGTCATGGTGATGGAGGTGATGGTGAGGTTAGGGATGCTGAGGGCCATGTTGACAGTGATAATGATGGTGGTGGTGGTGACCAAGATAGTGAACAGTAAAGACTGATAATGGTGATGACTGCCACAATGATTTCAATAATGATCATGACGGTGATGGTGATGCTGACGTTGACGGTGATGGCAAAGGTTATGGTGATAGATAACAAGTACGATAATGATAATGATGTCAGGAGTGCTGACAGTGATGTCGCTGATGGTTATGATGCTGTTGATGATTGTTACAGTGATGACAATTGTGATCATGGTGATGCTGATGGCACTGATGCTGCTGATGCTGCTGACAATACCGATGGAGGTTAAAGAGATGACTACGATGATACTGGCGGTGGCAGTGATGGGCTAACAATGATGGTAGATCTCATGCCCTATGCAGGGTGCAGAGATCTGCATGTGTTTGATGGTTAACACTCATTACAATTTCAACTTCCCTAATAAGGAGAGAGCCAGAACAAAGAGCCCAGTGAGATCTCTGGGCTCTAAAGACCACACTCCTGATGCCTTTAAAACATCCCCTCTACAGGCAAAGAGAGAAAGTCAAAACCAAGGAGGAACAAGAGAGACAGCATCTGTGCTCCAAAGATGACCAGCTCCATAGACAAGAAGTTGGACCACAGTCTGAGCAGTCACCCACGTAGTAACGTGGAGGGAACAAATGTCACACATTCATTACTAAAGGCCAAATGAATGTCTGTAAAGCTACCCGGTGGGAAGCCAAGGAAGACCTGGGTGCTGAGGATAAACTTCTCAAAACGGACCCTGAAGGCTATAAGGTCTGAGGGCAGACCTCATTTCTCTGATTTTTCTTCTCACTGAGTAAAGAGAGTCTATCTCCTGCCCCTGGAATTGAACCATTTGTGCGTTCTTCTCCCACAGACCGCAATAGGTGGACACCAGCCTGAAGGGTTCTAAGATGGAGTACAGAAGACCCTTATAGACCTCCCTCCTCATTCTACCAAGCCCTCGCTATTGGAATCCTATGACAGGGATGTCATACCTGAGGGTGCCTGATGGTTGGAACCCAGCCGTGCTACTCACATTTCAGAGCAAGAGCATTTGACAGTGCAGCTCACCTAGGTGTCAGCACGTTCTTAGTGAACTAGTCCAAGAGGCAAGGTGGCTGGTCAGCACTGGCTGCCTTTTGACATGTGACTGGCTAAGCAAGAAAGAACCAAGATTAGGAGATTTAGGAAAATGTGGAGACAGGAGTCAGGGGTTAAGGGCCAGGGGCCAAAGGTCAGGTGCCAGGGGTCAAGAGCTGGGGCTGAGAGGTGTGTTGGGGGGAAAGATAGAGAAGAAAGCAATACCTTTATATTCTCAGTTCTAAGAGACTAGACATAAAGGAATTCTTAAGACTTAGGGGCTGGCAGCAACCTTAGGTCAGACTGGTTGCAACAAACCTTGAGGGAAAAAAAAAAAATCATTTTGCCTCAAACATTCATTTAAAGAAATGAGGCCAACAACAACAACAAAAAAGGCTCTTGGAGCCTAGACTCACACTTTTCTGGGACGTGTGTGTGTGTGTGTGTGTGTGTGTGTGTGTGTGTGTCCCTTCCTCAGAGATCCTTCTAAGTCGAACTGCTGCCTCAGAATGAGACTTCACAAGCTAATTAATTTCACTCTGGAAAACCGCCCCTCCAGACAGCCTAACGTTGTCTTTCCTTTCACATCATTGCTTCTAAGAATGGCTCCCTGGGTAAGCATGAGAACCCTCCTAGATGCTTCTTCCAGTTGATGAGTCTTAAAAGAGTCCTCCCCCTCACTGGCCAAGCAGTTTAATACTTTCAGGATTACCAACTATCCCCAGGGCCATTAAACCTTCCTCGCTGGTGGGCGGGGGCTGGAACTGGGCTGGGAAACTACAAGAAGTCATTAAAAGTAATTTGGTTCCAGGTTATAATTAGGATCCATCTGCATGGCGCTCTTCCCAGCCACTGAGACTGCAGAAGCTGCACCTGTACTTGTAGACAGGGCCCCAGGGGATGCAGGGAAAGGTTAGGGGAGCTGGGGAAGGATGGTGGCAGAAGCCCGGGGTGTGTGGTTTGCAATCCTCTCGCTCACGAGAAAAAAAAAAAAAAAAGTGGGCCGGAAGGAGAAGAGAGAAGGCATGCATTCAGTTGGTGTCTCTCTCTGTGGATCAAGGCGGTTCCTCGTCGCTCAGGTACACAGCCCATGTTTCCTGGAGGGAGCGTGCCTTTGCCTTTGCTCCCTCAGGGACCGCAGACGCAGGCTGAGCCGGCAAGAGATGCAGGGACCAGCAGGTTGTCTGAAGACCTGCAGGTACTGCCAGCCTCCCCTGCTGGGTGTCACCGCGGAGCAACAAAGCTGTGAACTGACAAGAGCTCAGATTGTTGGAAGAAAGCAAAGTCAATGGCACCGTGCAAACACGGATGGGGGAAGTTCCACAAGGTCCCGCCTCCCAGTGAAGAGCTATGGACAACCAATGGTTGCAGATAGAGGAAGAATCGGTCGTCAAGGACAAGCCCCCCCCCCCCATAGGCTATCCGATTACACCATGGTCAGCCCTAAACTTATGAACTATGGGGAAAACTGGTCTCTGTGACTGGTGTGTGTGTGTGTGTGTGTGTGTGTGTGTGTGTGTGTGCATATGCATATATGCATATGTATATATCTATATATGTGTATGTGTATATGTGTATATATATGTATTATATATACATACATATATGAGAGTGTGTATGTATGTATAATGTAACAATAATAATTATAAAATAAGGAGTTATGAAGTCGGGAGAGAAAGAGGAGTACATGGGAGGAGTTGGAAGTGGGAGAGAGAGGGGCAAAAATTCTATGCAGTATTCATGCATGCAATTCTCAAAAACCTATAAAAATTACATTTAAAACATTGGCTTGATCTCTCTTGGCTTTTTGACTTTGACAGCTTTAACAATCAGGCCTGGTGTAAGTTAAGCAGATCCAGGAGGACCTGCGTGGCCTGTGGCCAGCATGGTATCCTCCCCGACTTGCTACACTCCTCTATTCAGGAGAGCACACCATGGGACACTGGTTCCCTTCAGAGCAGACAGATCTGGGATTTGATTGTTCTGTTTCAATAAGTTACATCCTGAGTGAATCTTGCATCTCTTTCCCACTGACTTTGTTTCCACATAAAATTATTTCACATTGGTGTAGCATTTATGGTTTGTTTGTTTTTGTTTTTTTTTTTAAATGCTTCATGGGCCCGCAGACTGGCTCAGTGGATAAGAGCACTTGCTGTTCTTACAGACCTTAATTCTCAGCACACACAAGACCCTCTCTCCAGCTCCAGGAAAGCCAATGGCTTCTTCTAGTCTGTGCCGGCACCTGCACACACACACTGCACACACACAGACGTAGACTAATATACACAAAACTAACATGGCTCATGGGAGTAGGAGACGCTTCTTTTGTTTGGATGCTTTCTATTCTGTCACAATCTCTGCCTGCCTGCCTGTCTGTCTGTCTGTCTTTTACACACACATATGCATACACATGTATGCACACACATACACACAAACACAGAAACACACACACACATTTTCTCTGTCTCTGTTTCTGTCTCTCTATTGTTTATGTTTCCATCTCTCTGTATCTCTCTGCCTGTTGGGGTCTCCCACCTCCACTAATCACTCTCCCTCTAAACATTATATTGCGCCCCCTACAGGCGCATAGAATTGCTACGGAGAGGACCTCCCCAGATCTCCCAGAATGCAGCGTCCTCGGACCGCCTACGATTGCTTGGACCGCCCACTATCCCTTGGACCCACCTACGATCGGACCTGCTGCTGCAACTTCAAAGAGACTCAAGGGCAGGCTGGGAATCTTTCCTTGTACTTAAGCAGAGTCCGATTATTAAAGATCGAGCCTCGATCGGTGAATTTGTCAGGGCATCCATTTTCCTTTCGCGGCCTTTTCCCTTTTAGGATATTCCCGCCCTTCAGTACGAACCCAGACCGGAGTGTTTCTGCAGGCGGGAACACTCGTCTACCTCTATATCCCTCTCTTTGTCTGTGTGTCTCTGTCTCTATTTCTCTCTGTCTCTCTTTACATACACATTCTCTCTGTCTCTGTCTCATTTTTTTCTATCTCTCTGTGTCTCTCTCTGTCTCTCTGTCCCTCTCTGTCTCTCTTGCTCTCCAGAAGACCAAGAGGAGGGCATGTGAACAGGACCCACCTAGAGATGGCCAAAATTCACCAGTCAGCTCTCCATTGTCCTGACATACCATCAAGATGAATCAGCACGAATCCCCCCCCCCTAGCATCCTGCCCTATGGGTGAACATTCCATGCTAGCATCTCTAGCAACATCTTTGTCTCATTTAATCAAATGGCTCATGCGCTCCGGTGAGCTGGCAAGCTGGAGGTGGACAAAGAACCAGGCTCGCAGGATCGCTGTGGCGGGGGGGGGGGGGGGGGGGGGGGGGAGAGAGAGAGAGAGAGAGAGAGAGAGAGAGAGGGGGGGGGAGCGCAAAGGCTTCATCTGCTGCCACAGAAGTCATCTACTTAAGCCTGGTCTTTCAGTCTCCCTGGTGAACGCCTCTTGACTTCAGAAGCCATGGGAGAAAACGTCCAGTTGGCCAAGTGTGGGCCAGATGCCTGGCCAAGACAGGAGGCAGGGGGACCTGAGGACTAGATCTACAGAGCCTACCCAATGTGGGGGAATGCCTGAGGACACTGTTCCCCCAAACTCATCGGCCTCCTCCTCCCTGGCAGAGAGCTGGTCTGAATTTCCCAGGCTCCCTTGCCATTCAGAGCTAATTATCTCTGTTCCCAAGCCCTAGTCCACAAAAATGAGCACAAGCCATCAGACCCAGCCCTTGGACACAGGGCTTTGCCCTTGTTCCCTCCCCCTTACGGATGGCTGGAACAACGGCAGCCTGCGATGGTCCAGGAAATGTCACAGACAGGAATCTCAGTTAACACAGGTTTCCCTGGGATCACAGGGACAGAGGTCCCTACTCTTTACAATGCTGTGGCCAAAATAAGAACGAGAGTCACTTGGGACCAGGATACTGGTACAGTCTAAGCACGGGGAAGAAATGACAGGGAACCTTGAAGGTGGCTCACAGTAAAGTCCATCTTGTACATTATTCAATACATGAGAGAAGGTAATGGGCGTTCATTGGAACAGCCGATTTGTAAAGATCAATCTAACAGGTCCCGTGAGACTCGGACAGGAAACCCTAAATGACGGCAATTAGAGGCATTTCCGGTCTTCCCTTCACATTGTCTCCTCATCCCTAGATGATCATGAATTCTGGAAGATCCCCAACGAGAGGGGCCATTGCCGCTGGAGAGCATGCTGACCTGCCCCACCCTGGGCAACAGTGTCTAGCTCCTTTCCTCCAGGTCACCAAAAGCTATTACCTCAGAAACCTGGCCCCATGAGGGGCCTGACAGAGACCCAAGGATTGTCTGAGAGCCTGTGGGGGGAAATCCATCTACTCTTCCTACCGGAGACGTAGCCTTTAGACAGTCCACAGTCTCCTTGGCTTCCCACAGAATTCTCCCATTGTCTTTCCATTCCCTGGTTTCTGGCTTTTGTCCGTCCGTGAAGAATGGCTGGAAATGTCTTCTCCCACTTCCGGTGTCAAAAATAGAAATCTGCGTAAAAAAAAAAAAAAAAAAAAAAAAAAAAAAAACGCCTGCAAGCAAACAGCGTGGCTGCCCACGGTGTGCACGATGTTTGTCTGGGTTTGCCTTTTTCTTTATTTGTCTTGAAATAAGGGATACTATGCTCCAGATTGGCCTTACGCCTTATGTACTGCAGGATAACCTTGAACTCCTGATTCTGCCGCTTCCATCTCCTATGGGCTGGCATGACAGGGATGTACCACCAGGGGGCGCTTTTGCATGAGACGAATTTAAAGGGATTTTCTAACATGTTAGTGAAGGGACCTGAGGAATCACAAAAGAGTACCCTGACCCCTTACCAGTCACTGCCGTCCAGAATCGAATGTGAACTGGTTTTCTTTCTCCTTTAAATAAAGAAAAAAAGAAAAATCCTAAGCTGGGCAGTGGTTGCACACACTTTTTAAAACCCAGTACTAGGAGGCAGAGGCAGGCAAATCTCCGAGTTCAAGGCCAGCCTGGTCTACAGAGAGAGTTCCATGACAACCAGGGCTACACAGAAAAACTCCATCCCTCTGTTTTCTATCAAGGGATCATAAAATCAAAGTTATTTTGAAATAAGCATCTTGGGGCCAGAGAAATGGCTCAGCAGTTAAAAACACTTGCTCCTTTTGCAGAGGATCTTTTTTTTTTTTTTTACGATTTATTTATTTAATATAAGTACACTGTACCAATCTTCAGACACTCCAGAAAGGGGTGTCAGATCTCATTACAGATGGTTGTGAGCCACCATATGGTTGCTGGGATTTGAACTCATGACCTTCAGAAGAGTAGTTGGTGCTCTTACCCGCTGAGCCATTTCACCAGCTCTGCAGAAGGACCCTTTTCAGCTCCAACACTCACACTGGGAAGCTCATAACCACATGTAACTCCCGCTCCATAGTACATGACTTCCCCCTTCTGGACTTACTCCACACAGGTGCACATACACACATAAAATGTAAAACCGTCCTTAAAATAGGCTTTGAATATCAGCTTAAGTAGCCTCCCCGCACATACGTAGCAGATGTGCAGCTTGGTCTTCACGTGGGATTTGAACAACTGGAGCAGGGGCTATCCCAAAAGCTGCTGCCTGAACGTAGGCTACGCTCTTCCAGCTGGACTGCCTTGTCTGGCCTCAGCGGGAGAGGAAGTGCCTAGCCTTGCCGAGAGACTTGATGTGCTAGGATGAGGGGGGTACCCAGAGGGACCCCCCCCACCTGCTCAGAGGAGAAGGGGAGGGGGAAGAATTGTATAAACAAATATACAAATAATCAGCTCTAACCCCAAGCTCATAGCCCCGTTTAAGTGAGAGTCCAGAGGATCTCAAGGGGAAAGCCCAACTTTGGAAGGAGGCCTTTCCGGGTCAATCTCACACCAGCCCTGTTCCCGCTCAACTCTTCATCCTGCTCGAAGCACTGGCTGTCTGCGAGTCTCGAGTACTCTTGGGTCCTGTGACACTTCTGGCTCACAGTAGGGCTAACTGCCTGTGACTCGGCAGAAAGTGATTCAGAGGTGGAGGAAAGGGATGGCAGACAGAGGAGGCTTGGGCACAGAATGATCACAGGACCCTTCTGCCCAAGAGTCCCTGAAGCGTCCAATGCCGCTGTCATCACTCAGAGGTTCCCAGAGATTGTTCCTACCCTCCGTACCCTCTGCAATGCAGGGACCACCCAGAACCTCCTCCCCATTCACCCAAGTAGAGAAAGAGCAGAAAGTTCAGTACATCCTTCCATCCTGAGCTCAGGACAGGGCTCCCCTGCTTTGGCGTGGGAGGAGAGGCTCTGAGGCTCTGTGACAATCTGAGCGTCTTGAAGGACAGCCCAGGCCACCTGTACCTGCCTGAGAGTGTGGGTTTAGCAGAGATAGGAGGATGTCCCATTGACCACATGCCCACAAGCCTGAAACAGAAGTGGATGCACAGTGGGACAGCAGCTGCTGGCCAAGAGAAGCGCAAGTGCAGTAGGTAGGAGGCAGGATGCCAGGGCTCAAGGGATCCTGAAAAGTTCTTGTTTTTCCTTGTCCAGTCGGGAGGCAGGGAATGATCTTCCAAACCCCCACCCAACTCAAGAGCCCGGATTCGCTCGCAGACAGTCTTCCTGGAGAGCAGATAACAGCCAGCCAACTGGTGCACCGGTGCACCGGGCAGCGCCAGGCCAGGAGCCCTTCAAAGCTGCCGCTCCTGCCCCATGGCTTCCTGTTTCCTGCCCTGCTCACACTTCCCTCCTTTTGTCTCCCAGGCCCCAACAGCCCAGCTTCAGGGAACCACTGTCAAGCTCCCCTAGCAATGAGATCAAAGGCATCATTCCCCCCCTCCCCACCCCACCCCCGCGCCCCACTTGATTGTCTGACCCATCGACTTCCTCCCTATCTGGTCTGGCCATGCCACCGGCAGACAGACAGCTATCAGAGCCCCGCAGAAGTTCGGCAGCTTCCTCGGGGCCTGGACTGTGGAACTACAGAATCCCCAGCATCCCAGAGACCTGCTGCTGCTGCTGCTGCTGCTGCTGCTGCTGCTGCTGCTGCTGATAAACCTATAAAAATGCAGGACCGTGCATGTTTTCACAGGTCTGAGAGCAAAATGCCTAGAGTTAATTGTCATGGGGTGTGGGGGAGGGAGAGGAAGAAGAGGAGGAGGGGATGCAGAGGAGAGAAGAGAGAGCCCCGCCCCTCTTGCAAGGACACCAGTAGCATGCATATCTGTCTTCCAAATTTGTGGAATTCTCTATGTGTCTGTACCCTACAATCACAAGACCATCCTGTATGTGCAGCCAGAAAGAGGCTTACACCATGGGAAGTTTGTGTAGCCAGAACACAGAATATCACCAGGCTCCCCTGGAAAATGTAGAGAACATGGGGGTGGCAGGGTGTGCTCCTGTCACCTGCCCAAACAAAGGAAGGGCAGTGTGCTGGCTAGTCGTTTTTTGTTGAGTTAACATGATCTGGAGTCATCTGGGAAGAGGGACTCTCAACTGAGAAAATGTCCCCCCCCCCATCAGATTGGCCCGCAGACATGTCTATGGAGCATTTTCTCGATTAATGATTGACGTGGGAGGGCCAAGCCCACTGTGGGTGGTGCCATCCCTAGGCAGGCGGTCCTGGATGCTATAAGAAAGCAGGCTGAGCAAGCCATAAGGAGCAAGCCAGTAGGCAGCATCCCTCCATGGCCTCTGCATCAGCTCCTGCCTCCAGGTACTGGCCTTGAGTTCCTGCCCTGACTTCCCTTTACACTGTACTATCAGCTGTAAGAGGAAATAAACCCTTTTCTCCCCAAGATTGTGATGATTGGTACTTTATCACCACAACCGGAAGCAAACTCAGATAGATATGTAGGCATCTCAGGACAATTATAAACCTGTACGCTAAGCCTAGGACAAAACATCACCTCCTTTGAGGTGGGCGGGTGGGTTAAACCTGTGTGACAATTTGCCTCAGGTGCCACATACTGGGTCAGTGAGGGTCCCAGGAATGCCCTCACCTATGTGCCTCGGGCATTCATAAAAGCCACCCGCCCCGAGTTAATCCAAAGCCCATCCCCATATTGTTCCGAAAGCCCTGGGTAGGGATATTTGTCAGGAAAAGGAAAGAGAATCCCCTTGCTTCCGGTTTAGACCTGGGGATGCTCTTGCCCTGCAGGAAGCAGTTTCCTGATTCGGGCAAAACTGACCCCTCCGTGCCTAGAGGAATAGTTTGTGACGTTTTGATTTTCTCATCTGAACAGACATCTGCACAGGATCCCGAACCTTCATTAGCACCTTCCTCTCCAATAGCTTTTGTCTGCCTGTGAGCTCAAAATAACCCAGTCTGTGATGGGGCAGTGCCGTATGGTCAGAATGAGGGAAACAATGGTGTGTATAGCCAACCAGCTAAAGACCCAGGTCCCTGAGGAGGAATCCCTTCCAGAAGGACCTGATGCTACCATCTCAGGCCATGAATCACCCCCAACCCGGAGGGTACAGATTCTGACTTCCAGACGTACTCCCCGAGTTTGGAAAACCTTGTAAATGCAGATTTCCCAGCAAGGCTCTGGGTAGATGAGAACAGTGACCTTATCCGTCACTCTGCCAGGCTGTTGGTATCATCAGTGGTACCTTGTGCTGTGTACCTGTCCATCTCTTCATTTACTCTCAGGATAACTTAGCAAGGCGGTTATCTATTTATAGATTAAAGAAAGGGCCTAGACACCAAACCCAGATACTAATGCACATGCCAGCAAGATTCTGCTGAAGGGACACTGATATAGCGGTCTCTTGTGAGGCTA
>NC_034612.1:18590142-18625767 GCF_900095145.1 Mus pahari
AAAAAAAAAAAAAAAAGTATAAAGCCAGAGGAGGTCTGGGGTATAGTGGTAATTTGCATACCTGCTTACCTGACAGATATGAGGGCCACAGGTTCAATCCTCGGTACTGGAAAGTCATTATCATCTACCTAGCTACCTATCAATTATCTGCCTGTCATCCACCTACATCCATCTATCAATCATCTATTTTCTAATCTATCATCTAATCTCTGTTTATCATCTAATCTTTATCATCTATTTAACATACATCATCTATCCATCTGTCCATCTATGATCTCTATCTATCTATCTATCTATCTATCTATCTATCTATCTATCTATCATCTAAACACACACACACACACACACACACATTCAGAACAAAAGTAAAGAAAAATCTAACCACACTGAGATACTCTTCGCACAGCATGGCTGCAGTAAAGGAAAAACTACAAACAGCACCAAGACGGGGCAGCCAAAGTCCACATCTCCATATTAGGAATGGGACTCAATGCTGTGTGGCCAGCGAAGAGCCCTGCAACAAAGTCCTGAAGACAAAGGCCCAAAGAATAGGCGCCTGTATCTTGGGTCTGGAGGTGGGAGCCTGGCTTTGCCAAGCATCCTCCTCCAGAGCATACCCTGAGCCTGCAGACAGTATCTCCCCCCACCCCACCCCGCCCCTCAGTCCTCAGTGCCTGGTGTGTTCTGTGTTCTGTGTTCTGGTCTCTTCTTGCAAGGACACCTGTCAGAACCTATCAGGACCAATGTGATCATGTCATTTTATCTTACTTATTTCTCTAAAGCCAAGTTCTGAGGCATAGGAATGGGTGTGGGGCGTGCTTGAGCCTATAAACAATTTCACTGTGAGAATTCACTGGTCAACCCCTAGGAAAGCTACACACCTGCCTCCACAAGCCACCACCTCTATTCCTAGATAGAGGTCCCAGCGGAGCAAGGCAAGGCATGCGTGCTGGATTTACGCATGAACTTGAGTCCCTAAACTGGAGACCACCCTCGTCTATCGGGCACTGGATTGACATGGTTCTAGGTGTCTAGGTTCTAGGTGAAGCAGGACACAGTGCAAATACAAAGCCATTTAGCCAAGAGACACAACTTCTGAGTTACCACCAGTTTTATACAAATACCCAGACTATGCAAACCCCACACTAGAGTTTCTCCCCAAGAGACAGACTGAAGCTGTTAGCCCAGGGCCAAAATATGCATGGCCCTCTAGAGGCGTGTTTTCTCCCACAGCCCTTTATGATGTGTTTGGGAGTTGGGAGACTCAAAGGAAAGACATTCATTTGAATATGGAAGTCTGCTATGGAAAAAAAAAACATCAGTTCCTCTCTATTTTGAGTTGCCTTTTTGAAGTCACATAGTCCTTTGTGCCCAGAATAGCAGTGAGGCAGGATAGAGAAGTCAACCTCTCTCGGGTTCCTAGAATGAGAGTAGTGGGGACAGCTCTCCAAAAAGGGATTCAATGTGATGTGGGAATCATCCACACTCAATGTTGTAAGACTGTCAAGGCTGAGGGACACTGTCTGGTGAAGAGCAAAATGGAACTTTCTGGAATGATATCGTTTTCCATCTAATGGGATGAAGATGATGTAGATGTTCAAAGTTTTTTTTTCAAACTTCATTGAATTTCACTCTTAATAAAACCCACCTCATGTATAAACATTAAGTATACATGTGTGTGTATGTGTGTGTATATATATATACATATACATATATATATATGTATATGTCACCTCCATAAAATTCAGATCTTATCAATAAAGTTTCTCTAAGTGAGTTGGAATACTCAGCCCAAAGTGGGATGGCTTCATAACCATCCCCAGGGATCATTACTGAAGAAAAGAAGGATAGAATGTAAGGTCCTATAGATGGGGAGGTAGACAGGAGATGGGCAGTTGATTGGTTCTCAAGCCACAAGGAGGTACTGCCTGAGCTTAGGCTTCTAGCACATTAATGACCTAGAGGCAAGGTATGTATGCTGTATCTATGGGTCTCTAGCATATTATGCCAGGATAGCCTACCTTATGAGCACAGGGGAGCAAGGGGCTATCCTTCTGCTTTTGCTGAAGCCAGACTAGATTCTGCTGGCCCTGTCACAGTCCTGAGGTGTTCTGGTTTGCAACTGTACACTGAAGGATGACCCTAGGATTCCAGAGAAGCCAGTATCAATATCCAAGGGCCAGGGACTATAATTACCATTACGTGGAAAGGTTCAGCATGGGTGCTTCTAGAAGGACACCTCTTAAAGCTGGCATCACTGTGGGATTGCTCCATTGGCTGCTCTGGGAGCATTAGCACCCCCAACTAAGACCAGATGTGCTGGGGTGTTGGATGGTATTTTCCTCTATGTTGAAATATTCCCTTGAGGAGGGAGGGGAAGACTCCTGGGCCTCTGTAGATAAAGGAAAGGTCATGTATCCCAGAGAAGGGAAACTGAGAAGATTCTGGAAGATTCCTCCCGAGCAGTATCAAAAGGAGCAAACTGCTGGGAAAGGAGACTGTGACCAGAACTGAACTGCAGAGAGAGGAGGTATTTAGACTGGGGAGCTGCCTACAGACTGTCCAGAGAGTTTCCTGGTTGCAGCTTTCGAGAGTCGGCCCCCATTTTGGGGTGGACTTTTTGATGATGCAGCTGCTTTCGTGTTATTCTTTCTCCTGCGAAGAACCCCGTAAGTAACCCCAATAGTAACCCAAGTTCACTAAGTTCATTACTTTGACTTATGGTGAGTTCTCTTTCTTCGGTGAACAGGACTTGTGTGTGTTGAGTCTCCCCAGGAAAAATCGGTCACACAAGAGAGATGGGGATACTCAGTCTGTGTCTCATTTTCATTGGCTTGAGAAAGGATGTGCTTGCTGTCACCTAGGCTGTGTCTCTATAGTCTGGTCTCCAGGATGACAGGTGTAGGCTTAGATTTTTTTTAAAACCTACTTTTAATAAGGGTTCACAAACACTTCATCCTCCCCCCTCCCCAGCCCACTGTTCAAAGGTAGGGGAGAAAAGATGATAAATAGGACAGGGGATATAGAAGTTTAGAAGTAGTTCCTTGGGGTGCGTCCAATCTCTGTCAGGATACCACCAGTCCAGTTCAGCAGTGTCAGGATATCCAACACAAATCAGGAGCAATGGCACGATCCAGCAGAAACAGCCGGGCCTCCGCCAAATCAGCTTGAGACGATGGGAGAGACCAGAATCAGCTGGGCCACCTGGAGAAGTTCTCTGTTGTGCCTCTCTCAACAAAGCAAAGATCAGCGAAAACGGAGAAGGCACAAGACCAAGGAAGCAATGCAAGCACAACTTCATGGTCCGTTGAGTTCTATCTATACTCTCTCCAAACATCATGTGTCCTCCCCTGGGTTTTGCCTCAGCAAAATACCACGGGAGTCTGTCTTAGCATCACATGACATATCCAGAAACGTCCACTTTAGACAGGGATATGTGAAAATGGTGTGGGGTGGGCTTTGAGAAAGCAGCTTTGTTAGAAGGTGTTGGGGTCTCCCACCTCCACTAACCACTCTCCCTCTAAACATTATATTGCGCCCCCTACAGGTGCACAGAATTGCTACTGAAAAGACCTCCCCAGATCTCCCAGAATGCAGCGTCGTCAGACTGCCCTACGTAGTCACCACCCACTATCGCTCGGACCAACCACTAACGTCCTCTCTGCCCATGATCCTCGGACCCGCCTACCAGATACTTCAAGGGGACTCAAGGGCAGGCTGAGAATCCCTCCTTGTATTTAAGAAAGTCTGATTATTAAACGAAAATGCTCTGATCAGCGAACCAACCGACAGGGCATCATTCATTTTTCCTTTCGCAGCCCTATCTTCTCTCAGGGTGTTTAAGCTCTTCAGTACGAACCCAGTCCAAAGCGTTTCTGCCCACGCAGAAACGCACAAGAAGGCTCTTGAATGAGACTGAGCTCAGGGAATTACACAGGCTAGTTACTTGGTCAGTCGTCATGGAAGAAAAGCAAAGACATAATGAGCTTGACACACAGAAGCAGCAAGCAGTCACACCTAGCAAGCCCTCTGCCATCTGGCTATTTGGTGATTTACAGGGTTATTAAAGACTCCTGAGAGAACCCCTGACTGTTAAATTGAGTAAAAGTCTATAATTTTCTCTAATTGGCCCAGAATATTAGCAACACCCACCTTGTGTATCAGGCCAGCTCTGCTTGCCCCCAAAGGCATCCTATAAAGGATTCTAATGTTTTCTGCACCTGATGTCGGCCAAGCCCAGCTTCAAGTACTTGATTCAAGACGTTGGGATTTGCAGAGCCCAAGGAGTAGTCAGCCATGCTAGACCCAAGTTTAAACTTGCCTTCCTCTGGCAATGGGCTGTGGAGATTGACCAACATTCTGCAACGTGCCTCCCTGTCCTGTCAAGTGGAGATAATTATATCCAAATGGGCACCAGGAGGAATATAGAAGATCCAAGCAAGGAAGTGCTGGGCAGGGCAGGGGCTGATCCACAGTCAACAGTAAGAGAATACATGTTAGGAGCAAGAGAATGCAGATCCCTGACTGGAAGAGAGCATGACATGTCCCCTCCTACCCTCCTGAGCTGGATGTTACTGGAATACAATACAGGCTACTAATGCAAGGCTCCATAGATCAAATGGTTTTCCAAGAGCAAGCATTTCTTTCCTCGGAGTCTGGGAACCAGCCTCCCCATGCTTCTCCTGCCATGCCTTCCTTCTGTGACAGACTGTGGTGGTTTGAATACGCTTGGCCCAGGGAGTGGCACTATTTGGAGGTGTGGCCTTGTTGGAGTAGGTGTGGCCTTGCTGGAGGAAGTGTGTCACTGTGGGCATGGGCTGCCGTTCATCTTAGCTGCCTGGAAGCCAGTCTTCTGTTTGCCTTCAGAACAAGATGTTGAACTTTCAGCCCCCTCTACACATGTTAAAACCTATATCATCTATGCCTTAAATATAAAATGACTGCATAGGCTCTTGTTTGTAGAAGTTATAGCCCTGGGTAGTAGGGCTAATTTAGAAGGTTCTAGAGATTGTAAAAAAGCAGTGCTTAAGGTTTACTTTAGGAGTCACCAAGTGCTCTCTAGTTTGATTTGAGGTCTGTTTCATGGGAGGAAGCCATACCCTGGTACTGTAGGGCTGATTAACAACCCATGCCCAGGGAGGTTGTAGGCCGAGGTAAGAGCACTTACTACTGTTGTTTAACTAAATTGACATAGCACTAAACTGCCTTCTAAATCTCATACACCCAGAGCCAAATCTGCTCTCAGCCTTAATCAGAGAAACCTCTCTTTGCAGTACGAATTCAGAGACTCCTGGATGCCTAACTTGCTGAGAGGGTTCAGCCATAACCAAGACATCTATCCTACTTTCTCTGAGGTTCAGGAAAAACGGCAGAAGAGAAGGCGAAAAAAATATTTAAGACCTGAAAAATAAGAGTGAACAGCAGTGAACCTGGGCCTGCTCAAGATTGGCCATGTCAGCAATCAGTCATCGAAAGGGGCAGGGCCATGGCGTCATACCGTTCCTGCTGAACTATTGATAGAGTCTGAGGAAGAGTCACTGCTTTCCATTAGTTGTATACCCACTGTTGAGCCTGTCAGGCTCCAACAGATTGTTTCAAACCCAGGGTCACAGAGTCAGCCCCGGTTACACTCAGTGGGTCACAGAATGAAACCCACAGATCTGTGCTTGAGAAAGAGTGAGTTGGGGAAGGGAAAGAAGACAGGTGTAGGGAACAGGGAGTGGACGTCAGAGAGCATCGTGTTTATGAATGAAATTGTCAGTGAGAGAGGTCAGTAGGCATTATGTTTATGAATGAAATTGTCACACTGATTGGCATGCAGGGAATAAAAGACTGTAGACCGAGCTGGAGAGATGGTTCAGCGCTAAAGAGCACTGACTGCTCTTTCAGAGGTCCTGAGTTCAATTCCCAGCCAGCACATGGTGGCTCACAACCATCTGTAATGGGATCTGATACCCTCTTCGGGTGTGTCTGAAGAAAGCGACAGTGTGCTTACATTAAAAAAAAAAAAAAAAGATTGCTCATCTTCCCAACCCCCATCCTCCCAACCCTGCACACCCACCACAAAGGTTCAGTACAAGAGGATGGAAAGACTGTAAGAGCCAGAGGTGGTGAATGACTTCAAGAAAGCAATGTTTCTGGGCACAGCAGGGCAGCTGCGTGTATAAACTCCCAGCAGTTATGGCAGCGCCTGCACAAGACTGGTGCAAGTTCAAATCAGACCCGAAAGGGGGGGGGGGAATCCTAGCCTGAGTGGGGGAGGGGCACAAATTCCCAGCCCAAGGCAAGGAGCCACTGGCATTTGATTGGTGCCCCTGGAGAGGGAACATCAGCTCTGCTTAAGGACAACAGGACCCCCTGGTAGGTCGGCCTCACCCCAGGGCAGATTCCCAAGGGAAGATGTGGGAAAACAAAGTAGATTGATGTGGAAAAACAAAACAAAACAAAACAAAAAAAAACCAAACCAAAAGAAAACAAAAACTCCAGTGTAGCTGGGTAGGGAGGACGAGTATGGGAGGGGCTGGTCCAAACGGGGTGAAGAGTCCCAAAGAATTAATAAAAATATTTTTTAAAAAAATAGTCAAATAGCAAGTTTGGTTTTAGAAAGCAATATAAAAGAACAACACTACTTATATATATTTTTTTTTGTTTGGGAAATTATGTGTTTTTTTTTTAAAGCTATGTCTCGACTGTAAAAAAATAGTAGGGCCTAGTTGGAGGGAACAAACCCCTCGGGGCGAGTCTCAGGATAGTTTGTCCCTGGCCCCTTCCAACCATCCTCTCTGCTTCCTGTCTTCTGCAATGATCACCCCTTGGTCTCAGCTCGAACCACCAGGATGATCTGCCCAAGGACATGGGGTGGGGGTGGGGGGAAACACCACAGACTAAGCCCTCTCAATCCGGAAAGCAAACCTATGCTTCCTTTAAGCGTTTCTTTCATGCATCTGGTCACAGTGATGCTAAAGCCATCACGCTCCAAATAAAAGGTCCAAACAGCATCTTCCAGGGTTTCAGCATACTCGGGTCCCACACAGAGCCTAGCCGCCTAGGAATAATCACTCTCTCCCCAGGCAGAAAAGCTGACTTTAAAAGGTGGTGTGGGGTTGGGGATGGGGCTCGGGTGGCAGAACGCTTGCCTGGCAAACACAATCCCTGGCACTGCCTGAAGTAGCCGTGGTGGCATATGCCTGCAATCGCAGCACTTGGAAGATGCGGGCGGGGCAGAAGGGTCCAATCAACATCATCCGTGAATGGATCACTACATAGTGAATTAAGAGGCTAGCCCCAACTATATGAGAACCTGTCTCAAAAATAAATAAATAAATAAATATAAATAAATAAATAAAACTTTTCTAAAAGAGAAAAAGAAGAAAGAACGCTTGGCGGCAAGGCTGGTTCTGCTTACAGAATTGCTCCTAACAGGTCTGCGAACAAAATAGTAAGATCTAGGAGGTTTCCGACTTTTGTCCGTCCTCTTCCTGGGTTCTCTACCTGACCCCCGCCCGCCCGTCCCATTCAACCCACCGGGTCTTAAAAGCCGTTTTTTTTTCCCCAAGTCACCTTTGCTTTCTTCCAATAGATCTCCACCGCCCTTTATGCTTTCAGATCGGCAACCAAACATCATCCCCATGGCAACGGAAGAAAGGAAGTAAACTTTTAATTACGCCGCCAAATGTAGAGCTGTCGCCAGTGTCTGCCACGCTCTCCCCCCAGTAGCAGACACAATTCTGGATTCCGTGGGCGGCCCCGCTTTTTCAACCCTCTGGGTGTTCGGTCTCTAAGTGCCTTAATGGGAGGTGTGTAACGCTGGCATTTCAAAGGCCCCCAAAGAGAGCCTTTCATTTTCCACAGCAAAGTAACCGAACTCAAACTTTTATTAATAATGTAAAAGGCTCTCTCAGCGTGCAGAATCTGCTAGGAAAAAATGCAAAGAAATCAGAGGGGACTTTACTTTATCAAAGAGCACCCGAAATAAAGGCCGGGCTCGGTTCTGAGGGCAGGGGGGGGGGGGCGAGGCGTGCCTTCCTGGAGGAGAGGTCAGCCTCTTTTCTCCACCTGTGTGTGACCTTGAGAATGAGCACCAAGTTGGTCCCAAGCAGCCCTGCAGAGTCTGCAAACATACTCGTGGGTATCAGGAACCGGTCCAGAGATTAGGCATTCCCTCTAGGGCAGAGCATCCTTGTTCTGCAGGTTGTGTTTTTATGCAGTTCCTAGCTCAGCTCTGTGTGCATTCCAGTTTCTCTTCCTGTCCTGTGGACCAGCGCTGCTTCAAAGCCAGGCAAGGTGGCCACACCACACCTGCCATTTCAGCGCGCGCACACACACAAAGGTTGAGGCAGAAGAACTGCAATTTCTAGGCCAGCCTGGGCTACTTGGTGAGACCCTGTTTCCAAACAAACCCCAGCTCCACTAAGAAAGCATCCTCTTTGATTCGGCCCTGTTCTCTTCCAGGTGAAAGGTCATTTTAATCCACTAGCTCATTAACTAGTAGCTACCATTACAGTCTTCCTTTCTTTGCTTCCCCCAGTTTAGTTGCTAATTATTTAAATTCCTGAGATGTTTTTTTAAGTCCTTGAAAACAAATAAAACCAACCCAATAATTAACGTAGCGTAGTACTTCATCTGGCTAGCCCGCTCAGATACATTTTGGTGAACGCATATGGTTTTGCTTGCCTACTGAAGCTAATAAAAATACCATTATATTAATAAGAAATTCCTAAACTTGACCACATATTTCTGTGTGGTGTGGAGGAAGTGTACCACATGTGTGTGTGTGTTGGGGGGCGGGGGTTATTTCTCCCTGCATATGAGGCTAGAGTTAATGTCAGGTGTTTTCTTCTTCTTCTTTTTTTTTGTTTTTGTTTTTGTTTTTTTTTCGAGACAGGGTTTCTCTGTGTAGCCCTGGCTGTCCTGGAACTCACTTTGTAGACCAGGCCGGCTTCAAACTCAGAAATCCGCCTGCCTCTGCCTCCCGAGTGCTGGGATTAAAGGCGTGCGCCACCACCGCCCGGCTTGGCTCTCTCGTTTTTTTTTTTTTTTTTTTTTTTTTTTTTTTTTTTTTGCTGTTACTGTTCGTATGTGGGCTGTGGAGATCCAAACTCCTGTCCAGATGACAGTATTAACCATCCCAGTGACATCATTGATTGGGCTATGGGCATCATGACCTGCTCCTGACTCACCAAAATGATTTCCAAGGACCTTGGCTGGTTTACACCATCCCGTTGGGAACGAAAGAATTTGATTTACAGCCTTCCCTGGAACCCACTACAGTTGACCACTCCTATCTCTATCAATTCCAGAGATTTGACGTGCCCAGTATCACCACAGTGCCTTTATCCCTCTGAACTGGTGAATGAAAGGAAGCCTTTGGCTCGGTGTGTATATTGAGCTACACCCTCAGTGACATTTTGCTATGAATGTATTATAATCATAAGGGAAAAAATGTCTACTTAACTGTCAGAGGGGAGGGGTGAGAGAAAGATTATAATAAGTGCTGATATTTATCTAGTTTTTATATTTATATTTATCTATTGCTAGAGTTAACCTTGCATATTCTTTTTTTAAATTTTATTTTTTAATTCATATTTTTTTTACACTCCATATTCCATTCCCTGCCCCCTCACCCACCCTCAGACTGCTCCACATCCCACACCTCCTCCCTACCCCACCCCATCTCCACATGGATGCCTCCAACTCCCACCCCACCCGACCTCTAAACTCCCTGGGGCCTCCAGTTTCTTGAGGGTTAGGTGCATCATCTCTGAATGAACACAAACCCAGAAGTCCTCTACTGTATGTGTGTTGAGGGCCTCATATCAGCTGGTGTATGCTGTCTGTTTGGTGGACCAGTGTTTGAAAGATCTCGGGGGTCCATATTAATTAAGACTGCTGGTCCTCCTACAGGGTCACCCTTCTCCTCAGCTTCTTTCAGTCTTCCCTAATCCAACAACAGGGATCAGCTGCTTCTGTCCATTGGTTGGGTGCACATGTCTGCATCTGACTCTTTCAGCTGCTTGCTGGGTTAACCGTGCACATTCATGGAGGCGGAAGCTTATGGGAAGTTTAGAGAGCCGAGGAAGGTGACATCGGACAGTCTAATACAAAGCTTCGGTTCAGTGACAGAATGATGTCTGTCACTCTGACACTTACGGCTGAGCGCACCTCCTTGCCTTTATCCTTTATGGATGAGATGGTGGGGTTTCCGTGCCAGATGGACACTCTGGCATAGCCGCTGTGACAGCTATCATTAAGAACCACGTTGATAGCTGCTGGCCTTCATCAGTTTCCAGCTTTCTGTGTGTTTATCGTTGGGGTTGACAAGGCCATACTATTCCACTCCCCTCTCCGTCCAGACCTGTTTTACCATAGGGTCTTTTCTGCTCCAGGGCCCCTTTGAGGAGCTCCCAGCTGTGTGCAGCCCTCTATCCTTTCCCAGCCTGGGCTGTGTCTCTCTTCATCTGTTCCTTGCTTTGGGACCTCAGATAAGAGCCTCAGTGCATATGGAAGAGGAGGCTTACAGAAGGCTTCTCACATCGTCCGGTCTCCCTCACAGTCAGGCTGGGTTTGGGGACAGATACCAGAGACTACGTGACAGTGGTGGTGACAGTTGAGGTGGCAGAATAGACACCTCGCTCCACTCAAGGGACCACAATATATCCTGTCAGCCTCTCTCTCCTTGAATCCTTCCTGGAGGGTCCAACGCACCTGTATTACTTCTAACTTTGAAACATATAATGCCACACACAGACAACACCAAAAAAAAAAAAAAAAAATAGAGGCAAACAAGGCCACTGAACAGATAGGGATGGAGTCTCTCTGCTTTGGGGGAGACAGAATAGACATGGTCCATTCTCAGAACCAGGATGAGCCGGCTACACCAATCACACGCCCGAGCTTTGATAAACACAGTGGTGACTCAGAATTGAGTCCTGAGGTGGGAGAGGGGCTGTCAGCTCCTGGGATTATCCAGGTAAACCCTGCGATTGACAGAAAGGAGTTAGCAATGCTTAGAAGCAAACCACTTGCAGTCGAGGTCCCAGCAGTGACCTGTCCCTCAACCCCCTACACTCAACACTGACCTTGGAAAATCCCTTACTACATGTCCAACCACGGAGGTCAAGCCAGGACTCTGAGTCAGCCGCCTGTGTGGAAAGTATCTTTTGATGATTGATTATCTAATGCTGGAAACAGCTCAGGCTCCAAAGCCCAGTTCCTCAGAAAGTGCTAAGTGGTGTTGTTAGGGGATCAAACAGGGAGGCCGTTGTGAGGGATGCCAGGATGATTTTGTTAAATTATGAAAGTGGCTTTAATAAAGCGCCCGGAGGTACCATCTGCGACACGGCTTAGCACCCACCCCTACACAGTTCCCCAAGCTGACTGAATTATCTGTACACAACTTATTTTACTTTCATAGGGCATTCAATTGCTCAGAGACCTTGAAATCTTTTACAGCCAATTCCTGGCATCTGGCTGCTGTCAGGATGGTTTGATGGATTTTTGTCTTTAAAGGATGAAAGAGGGGATTGGGTAGCTCTAGAACTTAATAGAAGCTGTTGTCAGTTGAGGAAGCACTCACCCCTGTTGAATTCTGGCTGCCTCCTGGATGCTGCAGAAATGATTTTGTAAAACTGATGAAGGTACCAGGAACCTTTGCTGTCTTTGTGTCTTACCCTTGATGAAGAGAATACAGTGTTCCCTCTTGGGGACAGTGAGTACATCTTAGTGTGTAAAATACTGTGATGGTTAATGGTAATTGTCAATTGGCACAAGCGAAAGTCTCTTGAGAAGGGGGTTTCAGTGAAGAATTGTACGGATATGTTTGGCCTTCAGACATGTCTGTGGGGAATTATCTTAAATTAATGAATGTGAAAATATCAGTCCACTATGGGTGACACCAGTCCTTGGGAAAAGGATCCTGAACTGTATGAGAGTGGGGAAATCAGCCGGGCGGTGGTGGTGCACACCTTTAATCCCAGCACTCGGGAGGCAGAGGCAGACAGATTTCTGAGTTCGAGACCAACCTGGTCTACAAAGTGAGTTCCAGGACAGCCAGGGCTATACAGAGAAACCCTGTCTTGAGAAAGAAAGAAAGAAAGAAAGAAAAAAAAAAAAAAAAGAGTGGGAAATCAGCTGACTACAAGCAAGCGATTTCTCTCTGCTCTTGACAGTGGATATGATATGACTAATCTTAACTTCCCATTATGATGGACTGTGTCTTAGGGTTTCTATTGCTGGGACAAAATACCACAACTGAAAAGCAAGTTGGGGAGGGAAGGGTTTATTCGGATTACACTTCCACATTGCTGTTCATCACCAAAGGAAGTCAGACTAGGAACTCAAGCAGGGCTGGAACCTGAAAGCAGGAGCCATGGAGGGGTGCTGATGAGGCCATGGAGGGGTGCTGCTTACTTGCTTGCTTCCCATGCCTTGTTCAGTCTGTCTGCCTTCTTATAGAACTCAGGACTATCATCCCAAGGATGACACCACCTATCATGGGCTGGGCCCTCCTCCATTGATCACTAATTGAGAAAATGCCTTACAGCTGGATTTCAGGGAGACATTTCCTCAACATGGGCTCCTTTCTCTGTGATGACTCTAACTTATGTCAAATTGAGACACAAAACCAGCCAGCACACACTGTATCTGGTAATATAAGCCAAAATGACCCCTTTCCCCCACATTTCCTGAGAGTGCTTTATCACAGCAACAGAATCAGAACTACAACAAATGCATCCTCCTATACATAATTCCCACAGCTTTGGGATGCTGGGCCAGCCTCTGCTGTCTTCTCTCCTGCTCACCCTTTCAACCCTAGTGTATGTGGAAGACATTCTAGACATTATTGTATCTCGTTTGCAAGTAAGAAATAAAATTTTAGTGGCATAAACATTAGCCACTTCTCCCCAGGGCAGTTCAACAGTGCCATGAGAAAAGCCACACACCGTGCATGTTGACGTGCAAGTGCTACTAAGACACTTGTTATCCTGACTGCTGCTGAGGGGGGATCAAGACAAGAAGGACCAAGGAGGTAGACATCAACTTTCCAGAGATATCTCAGTGTTAGATAGAGGTTACCTTCAAGAACAAGATCTCTAATAATAAGGTCCTCCTGGGCAGGCAGACACAAGCATTGCCTGCTGAGCTATGCTACTGTCTGTCTGTCTGTCTGTCTGTCTGTCTGTCTGTCTGTCTGTCTGTCTCTCTCTCTCTCTCTCTCTCTCTCTCTCTCTCTCTNCTGTCTCTCTCTCTCTCTCTCTCTCTCTCTCTCTCTCTCTGTGTGTGTGTGTGTGTGTGTGTGTGTGTGTGTGTGTGTGTGTGTGTGTGTGTGTTATTGGTTCCATCTCTTTGGAGACTTCTCAGATCCTTACCTATATGTTTTCAAAGAAGAAACCACATATATTTATATAGACTGCATACCTATCTCTCTCATGTGTGTCTCCATAGGCTTATGCTTGACACCCCCCTGCCTTGTATTCATGTTTAGGTCTAAAATAGCTTTGCAGAATAGTAAATGAGGGAGCACCCAGTCACCTCTGAAGTGGGACTTATGGCTAGCTAGTGTTGGAGCTGGGGTAAGAGGAAAGAGACCCCTCTCCATATACATCCTTTGGTGGTCTTGCTCCAAGTGATTTGTTGCAGACTCTCGATGCACATCTCCCTCAGCAGCACGAGACAGTGAGCACTCAGATACCCACAGAAGCACATCTGCTCTGTTCCTAGTATACTCCATACCACGAATCCTGCCTGTGCTCTGTGTTCCTATTCAGACTGGCCAGTGTCTCCCGACTAAGTGGCAGAAGATCTTACAGGTAACTCTGCAGTATCTCTCTGACTCCCTGAGCATCTCAAGAAAAGAACCGATGTTTGCATTTATGCACGAAAGATGCAAGTTTTGAACAAGTTGACTTCAACAAAAGTCTCTAATACGACAACTCTGTAGTCTAGTGTTATGCACTGTACTTGATACATAAAAGATGACTGGCTGGTATGTGGTGGCACCTGCCTCTCATTCCACCACTCAAGAGGTAGAGGGAGGTGGATCTCTGTGAGTTCAAGACCAGCCTGATCTACAGATGAGTTCCAGCACAGCCAGGGCTACACAGAGAAACCCTGTCCAGGATGGGGAGCGGGGTGAATGATTGACTCCATTGGAAATGAGCTAAGGGTGGTGACTGGTTGTTGAGGAATTTTTTTATCCAGCAACCTGGTTGCTCTGGCAAGGGATCACATTCAAAGACGTTCTAGGTCTGTGTGAGACAACTAGAATGAGATACCTTTAATCCCTCTGGCAGGAATGCAGACATGCCTTTAGTACACACCTTTAATTCCCAACAATGAAAGTAAAGTTAGTTTGTAGAAGGAAGCAGTCATTTTTGAAAGTGGTGTCTAATTGAGGGGCAGACAAAGTGATGAATCAGAGAAAGATTTGACAGAATGAGTCATGGATAGGATACTCACAACTCTCATGAGAACAGACAGGAAACAGAGACTACTTAAGAGCAGTGCAGAGTGAGTTAGGAGTAGAGAACAGTTCAGTGAGTGCCATTTAGTTGAGTTTAGGCAATGCCAGGGAGTTCAGTTGAGTTCACTGCAGTTCAGTGGAATTCAGTCGAATACAGTTGGGTTCAGTTGAGTCTGTACAGTCAGTGCAGTCAGTGCAGTTCAGTTCATTGGGGAGTTCAGTGGCAGGTCTTCCAAGCAGAGCAATTCAGTGAGAAGCAGAAAGAAGCCAGTTTGAATCAGTCAGCTTGGAGAAGACTTTTGAGCCAGAACAGCTGAATTGAACCAGCCAGTCAGAATTCAGAAAGAGCCAGAAAGTATGTGTTTGCACCTACTCAGCAGTAAGCTTCTGAGACAACAATTACACCTGGTGAGTAAATTTTACTTTTACAATGGCTTGACAGAGCAAAGAAGAGGAGACACTCTGCATATTCTGGATTTCATGCTAAGAAACTTGCAGCTGTGACTCTGGCTCCTGGAAACACAGCACTGAGACAAGCTACTACCTGTGCTACGTATCTCTCCTGAGACAATCATGCTGTGAAAGGCATAGGCCTGAGTAGAACCAAAGAGACCTTCAAACCACTCTGAATACTGAGCATCTACCCTATTGCCACTTCCAGCTGAGAGGGAGCCATGGGCAGTGACTCTTCTAGCTAGCCCTGCACAGAGCTAAGATAGATGGTAGAAAGATGATTCATAGATAGTATACAGATAGATAATAGATGATAGATAGATAGATAGATAGATAGATAGCAGACAGACAGATATATGACAGACAGACAGATGGTAGATAATCTCAAATTTTTCAGTGTTTCCACACAGGACTCTCTGACTTCTGGCATGAAAGCAGCATGCCCTCAGTTGAAATCAGAATGTTAATTTTTGGAATGGTTCCTTCCTAGGGCTATCAGCCTTTCCATAGATAGAAGGTTCTGTTGGGTTGGGTTGGGTTGGGTTGGGCAGTGGCAGCAGCTGCAGGTTCCTTGACAGGGAGGGGCTCAAGGCCCTGAGGTTGAGACCTGGATGGGGTCGGTCTGGGAAAGGAAAAAGAAGGAGAGGAGAGATGTGGGTGGTGGAGTGAGAGGGTTGAGAGGGAGGGGAAGGGAGAGGAGGAAAAGGGATGGGGAAGGGGAAAAGAGGGAGAAGAGGTTTGGGCATTCAGTGAATTTTGTATTTTGTAGTGATTTCTGAGAAGAATCTTAACATGAAGCTTAGGAGGGCCTGGATTCTTGCCGCTCATCATTCCTGGCCCTGAGTGTCTTCACCTCTCTGGGTCAGTGTCTGAGGCAGTTGGCAACCTAAGAGCAATCCCTGCTGGCTATCATTCAGCACCTCCCCAGCCTTCACATTCAGATTCACCTGTCACCTCTGTGTCCTCAGGAAGCCACAAGCTGTCTGGAGGAGAGGCCAACCTCTAGCTCAGCTAGAATGCTCTCAAAACCAATCCTTGGTGATTTCAGAGACGCAGAGGACGCTTCTCATTTTCTAGTAGATTCTATGACCTTCAGGAATCTAGCCCTTCCCAGTATCAGCTCTCCCCACATCTTAGTGTACTGGGTGCTGATTGGAGGATCATGGAGCTTTCTGCAGATGGGCTAGGGATATGGCTAAGTGATACAGTGTTTTGCCAGGCGTCGCGGCCCTGAATTCGATCCACAGCACCGAGGAACAAGAACTCTGCAGGTCTAGCTAGAAACAGTCAGGAGCCGGGCCTGGCCCCACCAAAGGAGAGGGTAAGGAACGAACAGCTGTAATCACTCCAAGATCCCTGGGGATGATCAGGAATGATGGGGAGTCAGCAGTGCTTCTGGGGGTTCACCACAGTCCATGGCCATGGGCACAGCTCTGATGGGCTGTGATGCCAGGCTACAGGGTGGATGGGGACACATGCATGCACGCACGCACGCACGCACGCACGCACGCATGCATGTGCTGAGAACCTGAAGCAGCTGACTGACATCAGAGCCTGAGTTCCACCCACCTTCTGCAGTGGGTGAGCCTGGCTAATACCTGCTGGCCAGTCCTTTCCAAGAGGCTCCGGCGCCTTCTGCCACCCTGGCCAGGGTGGGGGAGGGGGCGGGGACAGTTCCTTGGGCCTTGACCTTGCCGCAAACAGCAGCTGAGCCGAGCTAGTGTCGGCCAAGCTCCATTCCCATCGTCCTGGCTGAGCCTTTGCTGAACCTGCCCAGCCTTTCTCAGAAGCATCAGGGATGAGGCAGGGGGGGATGACAAGCCGAAGCTTCAAAGAACAACAGCAGGGCTGTCTGCTTTCTCTTCCCCCCCCCGCCCCCCCAGAGGCAGGGAGAGCATCAGCTTGCCTGCTGCTCTATGGGCAACAGGGCCGACTTCCAGCTCCTGGAGGCAGCTGACCCCGAAGCGGAGGCCCCAGGAGGCCTCACCCGGAGGTCCTTGGGCCATTGTGCTTTTTCTGTTTGGGGCTTCTTGGAAGTCACAGAAGCCAGAGCCCTTCATGCTCTCAAGTGCCACAAAGATTTTAAAAGACAACAAGTGACCCGGAATGAAATGGTAACATTTTAGTTCTCACAGCTCTTTCTGAGGGGAGCTAAGGGAGGAAATCAGGTTGGTATGTTGGGAACTTGAGAACTTCCTTGGGGAACGTGTGTTGGGATGACCGCTACCGGCTGCTCAGAATTGAATTTCTGGAGCTTGTAATCCCACCACATGCCCCACCCCAGGTGGCTGCAGTGTTGGTAAGACAGAGGGAGATTTATTTTAAGAATCAAAGGGCTGGAGAGACGTTTCAGTGGTTAAGCGTTTAAGCGCAGGTTCAGGTGGTTAAGCGCAATGCATGCTTTTGCAGAGTTCGGGTCCCAGCAACCACATGGAATCTCAATAACCTCCAGTAACTCTAGGTCCAGGGGATCCAACACCCTCTTCTGGGCTTTTTGGGAACTTGTACTCACATAAATATACCCACACAGTCACACACCTACCCATAACTGAAAATAAATTGAGAGGCTGGAGAGATGGCTCAGCTGTTAAGAAAGAGCGTTGGCTCTCGCAGAGGACTTGGGTTCAGTTCCCAGCACCCACGTGGCAGCTCACAGTCACCTGAAACTCCAGAGCCAGGGGATCTGATGCCCTTTTCTGACCTACCAGGCGTGCATGTGGTATAAATATATACATGCAAGTAAAACATTCATACACGTAAAACAAATTTAAAAAAGAAAAAGAAACACCAATTTAAGCCAAGAGACTAGAGGCTTCACAGCCTGGCCCTTTGGGACCAACGGTGATATTGTGGGAGGGTAGAGAATAGGGAAGACAAAAGACAAGAAAGCGAGGATTCAAAATCCACCAAGCCAGGGAACCAGTATCCACCAGAGGAGAATATTTCTGAGGTCTGAGGTAACACTTGACCCAGACAGAGCGGGGTGGGGTCAGCTGCGGGGAGGTCTCTTGGGATTGGCTAAACACCACAAGGGAGGAGCGTCAGAGGAATCCGAAGAGAAGTCTAAGTTACAGGATAGGAGGGAACCAGGCTGCAGAGTTAGGACTAGGGGTTGGAGGCTCAGAGGGAACCGGGAGGATACTTTTATTCTCTGTCAGCCTCCCGTGGTGGTCTTGTGCGTGGATATGTTTCCTTTGTTTCTTTCTCCTTCAGATAACTTCAGATAATTTTGCGGACTGCTTCGGTAAGGCTGAGCCTCTCACCACTGCCATTGGGAAACCCTCTGGGGCTGCATTAAGCAGCTATGGCTCATTTCATGGCCTGGAACATGGTTCATGGTCTGGAACAGGAGAGTGCAGAAAGGACCCACTGCTATCACCTGCAGGTCCGAAGGTGTCCACATCCTGGTCCTGGGAACCATGAACGTGTGTGTGGCCTTATGTGACAGGAGGGGCTCTACTGCCGTGAGTAAGTTGAGAAGGGAGATATCCCAGAAAAATGTCAAGATCCTGGTGAGATTCCAAGAACAGGAAGCAGGAGGTCGGCGTGGAGGGGGAGGAGCCTAAAGATTACCCCAGCCAATAGGAGGAGGACGAAAGTGTTACTCCCTTCTTGCCCCTGACTGCTGAGCTGGTCAATGCTAGGCATGGGGAGGTAGATTAAACAGCTGATCCAGTATCTGGACCACAGAGACAACCGTGCTCCAGTTCCTCAGACATTCTCCACTCAGCATGCCGGCAGCCAACAGAGCTGCCTCTGCATGCCCCTCACCTGACCCATGGGTACAGAATCCATTCTCTCCGCCCCCGCAGCCCCACCTCCCAACCCCCAGCAGAACAATCTAGAAGATGACAGAGTTGTCTGTAACTCAGAGGGAGAAACCACAGGAAAGTCCCCTAGACCTGTCTCCTTAAACTTTCCTTTGATTGCGCCCCCCCAACCCCCCCCCCCAAAAAAAAAAAAAACGTTCTTCAGAACAGGCTTCTGGGTGGTTTCTCAACAGCTCGCACAAGTTTTGGCAAAAAGCTTGCATCTCCTTCCTGAGCTGGATGGAAGCAAATCGTCTCCTTCAAGATTCTCAAAGGAGTAATAAAACTCCCCCCCTCCCCCGCACAATTAAGAAGGAGGCGAGGGGCATGAAACACATTCCAGGCCACTGGGAAGTTCTGAGTCTCAGGTTCAGATAGAAACACAAGACAGGACTTGTGGCCCTAGTGACTGGGGGGATCCTGAGCTGGGACAGTGCCCAGAGTCTTTCCCTCACTGGATGAGCTCAGGGTCGCACCTTTGGGAGGATCTCCCAGGCCTGGGGTCAGCTCTAAGCTTAATCTTTGGAGAAACTGACCACCTTCCTCTGATCACCACCCCCAGAAGCCCCGCCCAGCTCCCTCTACTGCAGATGTGGGCAGGGCAGGAACACAGCAGGCTACCTTGCAAGTCAGAGGGCTGAGTGATGTGCTGGCCCATGGTGGTCACTTTGTGCCACAATCGTGCCCCCTCCCCTTGAAACATCCCCATGCAGGTCCCCGGCAGTGGAAACAGCCTTCTCCTTCCTCGTAGGGACAGCTGGCCACACAGCAGCACACAGTGATGCGCTGCTCTGGGGCACATCTGTCTGCCAGGAGATCCTGCTGTCTACCTAGGTGTGGAGGTCAAATGATAGCTGTGGCTTAGGTCCTCCTCTGCCCTGAGAGCCTAATGGGGCAAGAGTGGGGAAGACATGGTTTAGCTGAGTTTGAGTGCTTCAGGGACACCGAATCCTCCCCCACCCCACTCTCTTCCTTTCTCTCTCTTCTTCTTTCCCTTCCTTTCCCTTCCAAAGCAGAAATGATTATGATGGTTAATATTGACAGCAACTTGGCAAGATGCCAAATCACCTAGAAGACCTACCGCTGGGTAAGTCTGGGAGGAAGTTTATGGAGAAGTTAAACTGAGGACGAAGGACACACCCTAACGAAGGTCCCAGGGTTAATCAAAAAGAGAGCCAAGTCCATGTCCCTCTGCTTTCTGCCTGCAGAGGTGATGTGACAGCCACCTAATGCTCCTGTGACTAGATCCACTTGAACTGTAAGGCAGAATAAATGTTTCCGTATATTGTTTTGTCACAGTAAGGGACAAGAAAGCCAGCGTAAGAGAGCCCCACATCCCTCCCAGCAATAAGGACACAGAGAAGATGCCATGTCTGAAACTGGGAGACACAGAGCTGCCTCTGGAGCTGTTTGATGCAGTGGCCATCACAGACACAGACAGCGTTAATGGATGGATCCTTTTTTGATCCATCTCCTCCACCCTCCCTCCTCTCTGCACCTGCAAAAAATGAGGGTTGATGCTTTCATTCATGTTGCAGAAAAATATTAGCATATGTTTATTATACACAATAGTGAATTTCATACGCTGTGACTTTTTGTTCAAGTGCATCTTATACTTGAAACACACCACTCTCTTCATGCCATATATATATATACATATATATAATATAATATAATATAATATACATATATCATCTGCGTTCCTCATATGAGGAGGATCTGTGTCTTCCTAAGCCCTGATTTTGCTTGACTCAATGGTCTCCAGCTCCATCCATTTCCCTTCGATGATGTAATTTCTTTACGACTAATACCCTACTGTGTGTGCATGCTCCATTCCTTTATTCCTTCATCTGCTGGAGGGCATCCAGCTGAGTCTGTAACTTGACCACTGTCAATACTGCTGCAGTCAGTGTGAATGAGGGAGCATCTCTGCAGACAGTCTGCCTGAGGCTCTAAGAACAACCTAAAAAAAAAAAAACGGTCTTCTCTGTACCCAAGTTCAATTAACAAAAGGAGCTTTTCAATTCTAGGGGCTCTTCGGTGTCTTAGTTACTTCCCTGTTGCAATGACAAAATAACCCATCAAAGCAACTTAAGGATGGGCAGATTTGTTGTGGCTCAGTTTAGGGGTACAGTCCACCACAACGGGAAGACAGAGCCAATCTAGAAACTCGCTCATGGCCATGCCCAGAGGAAACTAAGGCTCACAGAGGTTAGTAGGCAGCTGAGGGGCTGGGTGTAGAAAAGTACTTTCTGCTCCCCACAGCAGGAACTGCTGAACTTGTCTAGGCACGTCCTTCTAAGCTCCTCCCCAGACCCACAGTTTCTTCTTGGGCTTGTCTGCCCTGGTCACACACCCACAGAGGACCGGTGCTTCCCAAGAGAAGGAAGCTGAGTGTAGTGAAGACAGATATGGTACCCAGTCTCAGTCTGCATCCAGGACAACCCTACCCACTCCCATACTCACTCCCTCAGCTGGCAAGGATTTCTTTGTTTCTTTCTTTGAGACATTTTGTGCTGGTCTTTTGTATAAATCAAAGATAAGGAAGACTGACTCTAGCTTGCTTAGGCTGTTAACAAGAGCCCAGAGGAGCTATTCAGTCACCCCCCTGGAATTTGAAACCACTGAACTTTCAGTTACATGGAGTGTGTGTGTGTGTGTGTGTGTGTGTGTGTGTGTGTGTGTGTGTGTGTGACAGAGAGAAGGAGAGACTTGCACCAGAAGACAGTCTCCCTTGTCCTCCCTAAGGTACCATGCTCATAGACTTTATGTCAGTGTAGCACAAACCAGAGTCAACTGAGAGGAGAGAACCTCAGTTGAGAAAATTCCCCCACCAGATCAGCCCATGCGCAAGCCTGTGGTACATTTTCTTGATAGAAGACTGAGCTCACCATGGGCGGTGTCATTCCTAGACATCTTAAGAAATCAGGCTGAGCAAGCCATGGGGAACAAACCAGTAAGCAGCATTCCTCTGGGGCCCCAGGTTTGGTTCCTGCTTCCAGGTTTCTTTCTGTAGTGCTGGACTTTTCTTTTGAGACAGGGTTTCTCTGTGTAACCTTGGCTGTCCTGGACTCACTCTGTAGACCAGACTGGCCTCGAACTCAAAAATTCACCTGCCTCTGCCTCCTGAGTGCTGGGATTAAAGGCGTGTGCCACTACGCCCAGCTTGGACTTTTCTTCATGATGCACTGTAAGCTATAAGTCAAAATAAATCCGTTCCTTCCCAAGATGATGTCATGGTGGTGTTTACCACAATAACTGTTTAGCTTATGCTTTGATGTAGAGACTTTCACTGGCCTGGAACATACCAACTAGGCAGACTGGCTGGCCAGTGAGTCCCAGGCATCCTCCTGCCTCTACCTCCCTAGTGTTAGAATTCTAAGTGTGAACCACTTTGTTTTCTTTTGTTTTGTTTTTTTAATAACATGAGCATTAGGGACTGGATTCATGTACCTGTGGTGGCAAGGCAATACTTTGCCTACTGAGCCATTTCCTGGCCCTTGCGGTTTGTGACATTTTGCAAACACTTTGAAAAGTCTTCATTGTATGTTTTTAAATTAAAAAAAAGCCTCTTTAATCCCTAAACAATTATTATGGTATACCATAGGTGCATAATGAGTGCTTGCTAATTATGTGACTGTCAGATAGAACATTGCCATCCTCATCAGTACCTTCAGCCCTGAGGACTGTATCTATGTCCCATCACTTGGCATTTTGTTGAGAAAAATTGAGAACCCTATAGGGAAGAGGGCCATGGGAGAGCAAAGGACCCAAGTGATTCTGGCCTGACCACTTACGTCTGTATTTAAACTTGCCAAACCCCTCCCAGCTGTGTCCACATGGAGCTGGGGATAGAGATCTGACATGCTGGTAATTCTGAAGACGAGGGAAAGGGATTAAGGACTGGCTGCTACTGGAGCCTGAAAGAAGGAGCCTCTTGCAGCTCTGCAAAGCCGACTCATGCACACGGGACTCATCAGGATCATCAGAGAGCAGCCACGAGACTCCTGGGATTTGTTATGGTGGCCATCAAGTCCTCTCCTGTGACTCTGACCCCGTGTTTTTGCACTACTGGAGGGCACAGGGTTCATACCTCATAGGATAGGATCATTCCAGCAGGGGCTTGTCAGTCACCAGTCTCTAGGATCCAACTCAGAGGTCCAAAGACTAGAAGAGGAACAGAGGGTCAATTAGGTGGCTTATGGATAAGGCTGCTTGCCACCAAGCCTGGTGAGCTGAGGTCTGTCTCCAGGACCAACACGGAGGAAGGAGAGAAACAACTCTTATGGGTTATCCTTTTACCTCTACATGTCCCCCATGCTGCATGCAAGCACACACACACACACACACACACACACACACACACATAAAAAAAAAATAAAGGTAGAGGATCAGAGGGTTGGTTTTTTTGTTTTTTGTTTTGCTCTGTTTTGTTTTGTTTTGTTTTGTTTTTGCTCTAATACCTATATTAGGAGTCTCACACACAAGCACCTATCATTCCAGCTTCAGGAGGATCTGCTGCCCCCTTCTGGCTACCATCAGCACCTGCACTCACAGCACATACACACACACACACACACACACATACACACACACACACACACACACACACACACCAAATAAAAAATAAATCATAATAAAATAAACATGCAGAGGTTGTCTTGCTGTATTGTGGTTGGGATGGGGCATGGTCCCCTCTGGTCGAGGGTTTGAACACTTGGTATCAGCTGATAGTTCTGCTTTTGAAGTTTGTGAGAACTTGGAGTCAGCAGACACCGACGATGGGGATGGTTCACTGAGTGTGGGTCTTAGAGGGCAATGGCCTTGTTCTAACTTGGGGCTTCTCACCTGGCTTTCTGTGTCTTGATCCGCCAAGGTCTGAGAGACATCATACTCTACCACCATGAAGTCCACCCTCCCTTCCCCACCATGACTTGCTGGAACTGGAGACCCAAATGAACTCTCTTCCCTTAAGTTATTCCTTAAGGCATTTTGTTACAGTAATAAGAAAAGTAATGAAGACACTTCCCTAAACGGAGGGTGAAGGGCTGGGTGGGGCTGGGTACAGATGGTACCACCTGTATCCTCTCTCTTCAGTGTACCCACTTTCTCCAGTGTGTGCTGTCCCCATGATGTCCCCCAGGACATCAGCTCTGCATCTGCATCTTCTCAGCTCTGCATCTCTGCTTGATACTCCATTGAAAGTGACCTTCCTTCTCCTCACAGGAATGAACCAAGTTCTAAGCATGGCTATTATTGGCCAGAATCTGGTCGGGTACCTGCCTGTGAACCAACCAGCAATGGCCAAGAGATATGGTGGTGTGGTCGACCACCCTTGCAGGCAGTAAGAGAGTATGAGAAGAATGTGAAGAAAGTGTTCTCAAGAAAGCATAAAATCCTGTGATATAAGATGAGGGGACAGAGGCTGGGTGTTTGAAGTAGGGTCCTCTGCGGGAGCCTGGGACCTGTGCTGGTTCTGCTGAAAGCTATCTGCTCTGGTGCCATCAATGGTGAGGGGCCAGGGCCTGTGACACACGCTGGGACACCTTTTGCTGAAAAGATGCTCTGAAGGCATGTTCCAGTCACTGTGCCAGTGCAAGCCACGGCCCTCTGTAACAGTCCCTAGTTCCCACGGGAAAGTCAACCAAGGTTCTGGGGACATAGCACCCAACCCCAGGTCACACTCTTGTCCCCTGGCTTCTCCATGGGCAGTTTCCACCCTGCAGCTGTCCTTTGGAATTCCTCCTGACCACCCTCCCCAATGGACTGGAAACACTTGCTCTAAGGGCTTGTTTTTGTAGACTCTGCAAACTTGAGCCGTGGTCTTACCCATGGGAAATAACTGGTTTTTTTCCATCTCTCCCAACCCCTGCTTCTTCCTTAGAAGATTGTGAGGAGGAACCTCCAAGAGGTCCAAGATGGACCTCTCTAAACAGCTTCAAAAGTGGTCACCTTAAGGGACTCAGAGCTGGGGGCCCAAGCGCTCCACTTCCTCACATGCCTCTGAACCCCCACCCCACCCCAAGTTAGAAGCTTAAGGCTGAACAAAGACCTCCACAAGGCCACAAAAAGTGGCTCATAGCTAATTCTGCTCAGGCTGGCTGAAGTGGCACCGCCAGACCCAAGAGCTCCTGGCTGAGTCTTCTGGCAGGAGCTTCAAAGCCCTTTGAGGATCCAGGCCAAGTTTCCTTCTCATTTAAAAACAGAATAAAACAGTAACATAAACAAACCCTGGCAGAGGAGAAAGCCACAGGCCACTTTCACCTTCTGGGCTTGCTGGGATGGAGGTACCCAAGGCCACAGTGACCCAGCCTGGGTCCTCCATCGCATTCCCCATCCTGAGCACACTGCAAGGTGGAAAGTATTGCATAGTGGTTACCTAGGAAACGGTTGCAGGACCAGGTCACAGTTCCCAGAACTACATAAACAGCCCAAGGACATAAACACCACACCATCACTTCCTTGGCTTCCTGCAGGGGTGAGAATCCAACAGAATGGGTCATTGTCCTTGTCTCTCTTGTCACAGCTGGAAGTTGGCATGTCCCCCATCACTAGTGGCTTTCTACAGATTGGGGTCATAGCAACCTCTTGGGGTCCCTCCATGGAGTGTCTCCACAGAGTGAGCAAGGGTTTCCTCACAGTATGGCAGCCCCCTCAGAAGAAGCTGGAGAATGCTCGGTCACCATTCTTGACTTATTCTCGTGTTCGTTAGGACCCTTTGTCTGTTATCACAATAATCGGAGAGGGGTTGCAGCCTTGCTCACACTGATGGAGGATGCCATTCTAGCTACTTTGTGATAGAGCCCAGGTAGGACATAAGACCCCCTAAGCATCTCTGAGGACACCATGTCCATTTCCTTGGAGGTTTTCTTGGGTAACCTTGTACACAACAGACATCATTATAACTAGAAACACTGACACCAGATTCAAGTTAAAACAGTGTATCAGCTTGTGTGGTGGTATTTGGGTAAGAAATCAGATCTGTCCAATATCTGGTCACAATGCTGTGAAACTGCTTCCCCAAGGATATCATGAGGGACGGTAGTTAACAGCACGGTGGGACTGCTGTGTTATTTCATTTAATCCTGAACAATCTCCAAGAGAGCGAGCTCTCCTCACAAGCACAAGGCCCCAGAGTCTATACCAAGTATTGTCAAAAGTATCGTCAAACCGTGTAAAGCTGTGATTCACATCTATTCTGCCACAGACAGCTAGCCAAACGCAGCTCATTCTCCACCGCGGTGCCTCCATTTCCCCACCTGTAAAATGGACCTAATAAATGACATCATAAAAACCTTAAGAATAGTCCCATGAGGAAGAGGCCTCTTGAAGACAAAACAGAGGGGGCTTTCCAGAACCTTCAGGGCCAGTCCAAGGGCTGATGTTGTTTGCTTATTCCCCTTCCTGCTGACTCCACACTCCCCTGCTTCCATGGCTCATGGACATCAGCATGCTTGGTAAGTAACCGCAAGGAAGATGCTCCACTTGGCTTAAAGAATCGTTAGGGCTGGAGGGACAGCACACACGTCTGGAAGGACAGACTTGCCAGACTGGAGTTCTCTTTCATTTCATTGAAGCACTTGAACCTTGTGGAGCGGCAGGGGAGGCTCATCTTCCGGAGGCAGCAATCGACTGAAGGGAAGCCGCCTGGGTGCCTGGATATGAGTCACACACAGATGGGTAAATACTTGAGCAGCCAGGAGAACACCTGCAAGGGAGACACCGGGGGGGGGGGGGGTCAGGAGAACCACGCTGACCTCCCAGTAGGGCAAAGGCTGAATAGTGACAATTACGCAAACAGGGGCTGCCCGGTACCTAAACAGAAGTCTCCGCCTAAAAAAAAAAGAAAAAGAGAAAAAGAGAAAACAGTTTGCCATCTCTACCCTAAGCCACTCCTACGAACCACTGGCACACCCTGTGTAGAAAACAACCCAAGCTGGCCAGGGGCCAGCCCTGGGGTGCGTCAGCCGACCGACCCCAGGTAGGAGGTGTGAGCTGTTGATAGTGGTGATTCTGGCAACCGTGAGTCACTCCGCGAGACAGAGGGGAAAAAAAGCAGGCTGGCTCCGGGACCAGGGGCTGAAAGCTTGCCCGGGAGGATGGACAGACCAGGGTTCTCTGCTCCAGGTATCTGTCTGGAGAGGAGGACAATAACACCCCCCTTCCCCCCCAGTGAGAGGGGCACACAGCTCCAGGGTGTAGAGAGGGTGGTGAGAAGGGGAGGCAGTCAGCCTCGTACCACACAGGGAAGAGTGGGGAGGAGTCAGCTTTACATTGCTACCATCCCAGGGTAGGAGGGAAGGAAGGCAGGAAGTGGCTTTTGACTGGAGTTGGGGGTGGTTGGGGAGGGACGTGGGGGGTGAGGAGGAGCAGGGGAGGAGGTGGAGGGGGGGGGAAGCTGAGACAGCCCCCGCATGACCCTACCAGGTGAACAGGCTCCTTGTCAAACTTTCCTGTCAGCCCTCAAGGGCTCAACTTTACAATCCAGTGATGCTTTTAAAGGAGAAAGTGGAAAACCAGTGTTTTCTCTTCCGGGGCTCCTGGCCCTGGCATTGCATCTCCATGCTAACCAATATTCAAGATGGTTTCTTACTCCTTGGTCCTTAAGGTTTCTGACAGTCTTGTGCTTCTGGGGTTGGCCTGGTCTGAAGTATGTCAAGAAGGTCTTCCCTTTCCCAGTTCCCGCACCCTCTGCTTAGGGGCAGGGTTCTTTGGGAAGGATGAGCAAGCTCCAGTGGGTCTTAATGGGCATCCATCTGGCACAGGGCCGAGGCTCAGTGTGGCCCAACAGAGGGTCAACGGGAACGGATGTGTTGCTCAACCTCTAAGGACTCACACACCCAGCCCACACCTGTGTGAGCCATCTAACTCCAGAGAGCACCCTGGGCTTGCAGGAACCTGCCTGTTCTCTACCAGAGTCCCCCTGTGCAGGTATAGAGCTAGGCGCTCAGGTAGAGGCCGTGATGTTGATGAGTTCGTGCCAGCCATTGGCTGCAGAGGAGGCAGAGGTGTCAGCTACCAGGAGCTGGACCGAGAAGACGCTGTAGGGATGAACAGAGCTGCAGGGGACGGTGGCAGATCATATAGACAGAAGCATGGATAGCTGATGACTTTTATAGAAAGATATGTAGATAGAGAGATTCATAGATAGACTATAGCTGGATGGATAGTTGATAAATTACAGATTTTAGACAGATTAACAGATGGATGGATAACAGATAATTAATATATAGACAGGTGATTGATAATGATGAATTGACGACAGATAGGGCGGGCATAAGATAAAGCAGTGGTACTCACCCTTCCTAATGCTGTGACCCCTTTAACACAGTTCCTCATGGTGTGCTGACCCCTCCCCCAAACATAACATTACTTTCATTGCTGCTTCATAGCTGTAACTTTGCTACCGTTCTGAATCACGGTGTAAATAGCTGGCTGATAGGCAGGATAGCTGAGATACAACCCCCACCCCAGCAGGGGTCGCGACCCACAGGTTGAGAACCACTGAGGTAGCTAGCCGCCACAGAGATGGGAGTCTTACTTGTTCCACGGGGCTGGCTCCCCCCACCTCAAGGCCACAGTGACTCACTTCTGTAGCACAGTTATAGGCTGAAAGCTGGAGAGAGGTGACTCTCGGGCCTTTCCCTGTCTGGCTTTGAAAGCTCACCTACAGGTCACCTGTTAGCTGCCCTTCTCACCAGCTAAGAGGAGAACTGGAGTAGGTGGGGTGATGCTCTCTCTCTTGCTGAGGTGCAGGACACACTCTGAGTGGTAAATCAGAGGCTCTGAGGGGCGGGGCATATATATATATATATATATATATATATATATATATATATATGAATGATATTCCGCAGCAGAGAAACAGAGGCCAGGCTCTAGGGCCCATCCCCGCCCCACCCCCACCGCACACTTTCTGTAAACCAGCAAAGAACACTTGAGCTCAAAGATGACACCCCCCCCCAACCCTGAGTAAGACTCTCTGCCACCACAGCCACCACCCAGCCTCATAGTGGAGCCTGCATTTCTCTAAGTCTCTTGTAAGGATGACTGGCTGGCGCCTCCCGGTCCCCAGCCCCATGCCTGCTTTCAGACCACCCAGAGTGCTTCTCCAACCCCACTCCTCAGCCCACCCGCCAGCCCGCCACACTACCCACCCACCCCCCACCCAACCCCCCAGCCTCCACTAATGGGAATCCGCTGGAGGAGCAGCCTTCCATGAAACAGCCTTATGATCCCGGGGATCCTCTCAAGGAGCCCCTTAAAAAGCCAGAGGCACCAACTGACTGGCTACAGGCAGAGGGCTGTGTTCTGAGTTAACCCTAGAGGAAGGCATTTGTCCCTCTGCTTTCCCAGGCCTCCTGCTGTGTGCCCTTGGTAGCTGCTGGTATTGTCTCATAAAGCTTGTCGCCCCCGGTCTTTGTGGACAGGGAAGGAGTCTTTTTATACGTGTGGTCATCCCCAAACCCTGGGAGGTGGCAGTCTATGAAAGATATCACTGGACATGCTGGACATGGAGCCTCTTCCCTCCCTAGGGCAATAAAAAAAAAGTGTGTGTGTGTGTGTGTGTGTGTGCGTGTGCGTGTGCGTGTGCGTGTGCGTGTGTGCGTGTGCGTGTGCGTGTGCGTGTGTGTGTGTGTGTGCACGCGCGTGCACGAAGGCACCAAATGTGAAAGTCAGAGGACAACTTGGGGGGGAATCAGCTCTCTCCTTCCATCATGTGGGTTCCAGAGGTGGAACTACTCAAGCCATCAATCAGGCTTGGCTGGTATCAAGTAAGTGCCTTTATCCACAGAGTCATCTTGCTAGGCCACTCTGAGGACTTTTAAAGCGGCCCAGGGAAGAGTGTCACAGCCAAAGGCCTGAAGAAGAAAGGAAAGAAGCTTCAGGAACCTCTTTGCATGCCCTTGGGAAGCATCACCTCCTCTGTCTGCCTCACCAAACCCCTGGGAACCTGTCTGTCTAGACAGGGGGCCATGGTGACAAAGCCCATCCATCCCACACTCTGATCCCAATCCCCAAACTGGATGAACAGCTGGCTGGCTTGCACTCAGCACTCAGAAGTGAGCCTTGAACAGTTTGTTTTGGGTGAATGACAAGCAGAAACCAAAGTCAATCTGTTTGTTCTGTGCCTGGGGACCCCAGAGGCTGAACAAGTTCAGAGAATGAAACCAAAGCCAGGCTTGCTTTTTAGAGCATACGCTATAGGACACGGTAGATAGCAAGTGAGTGACACCGAGGGCTGAGGAGACGGCTCTGTCAGCAAAGCCCTTGCCTTGTAAGCATGAGAGCCCAGCGTTGGATCCTCAGAATCCATGTTGAAGGCCAGATGCAAGGCTCCAGCTTGTAATCTCAACACTGAGAAGGTGAAGACAGATGCACGCCTGAGGCTTACTGAACAGTTTAATCCACTTCTTAGGTGATGTTCCAGCACAACAAAATGTGAAAAGCACTTTGTGACCGACAGTCAAGGTTGTCCTCTGGCCTCCATACGCAAGCACAGACAGATATATGCACACACAGGCACACAGAAAGTGGAGCTGGGGAGAAAAAGAGGGGGATGATTAGAAGTAATGAAAGTGTCCAGTAGTAGGGGACCCACAAAAACTGGGGACAGTGGAAGAGTTTATGACCTTTGTAAAAAAAATATTATATATACATAAAATTATAGAGAGAGAGAAAGGGGGGAGGGAGGGAGGGAGGAGCTTTCAGGACACACAAGAACACAAGGTTTTGATGGGGTTCATGCAGTGAGACAGTGAAATCCAGCCTGCCTGTTTTGTATAAGCGTGACTCCCTGCAACTCTATATTTCAGAATGAAGTGTAAACAGAGATCTGAGGAGTCCTTATATCAGTGACTGTCATGTCTCCGCCTGAAATTTGTATTTTACAGAGTTTTAGTCACCTTTCTAATCATTGTGAAAAAAGGAACTGGAGGAAGAGGAAGGGTTTATCTAGGCTCATAGTTTGAGAATACAGTCCAACATGGTAGAGAAGGCATGGCAGCAGGAGCCTGAGACAGCTGGTCACATTGTATCCACAGTCAGGAAGCAAAGGGAGATGGATGCTGGTGCTCAACTCACTTTCATTTTTTTATTTAGTTCAGGTCCCCCAGCTCATAGGATAGTAGCATCCACACTCATGGTACATCGTCTCTCTTCAGTTAACCAGGTCTTAAAAGACCAGCATAGGCACACCCAGCAATGTTGCTGTTGTGATTCTAAGTCCTGCCAAGTTGCTAATGAAGATGAACTATCTTGCCTATGTCTTCTAAGATAGCTGTATGTGAACGGCAGAGCAATGTGGGGGTCTCTGCTTGCTCTTATTGATGGTGAGAATCCAGGAACATATTGTCAAAGAGAAGTGGGGACCAAGTCAAGGCCTCACTTGAGTGCAAACACTGCTGTAGTTGGTGACAGGTCTGTGATAACATCCATAACCTTACAGGACTCAGTAACATCCATAGCCTTACAGGAGTCCAGTACATGCCACCATCAGTCTGCATCCTCCATGTATCATGGGAGTCCCAGCTTGACCTGGGGTTCCCTACTGGACATCTTCAATGATGGACAGATCATTCCTCTCAGGGAGAACCTACTGAGGTGTCATGCAAGAGTTCAGAGAGGTCCTGGCTTCTGTGGCCCCAACTGTAGGTTGTCCTTTTCTATAATACAATAACCCCAAGTCAAACTCCTAGACCCTGCCTGACTTTTCCTCACCCTGATCCCCATATATCTCCACCACCACCAAGCTTCCAAGACTGTGAGCATAGGCTGCACCTGACCTTGTCTCTTCGCACCCAGGAGCAGGCTGCTGAGTCTCTGCCCCTATTCTCTGGCTTTGAAATAGGGACATTGGCCACAGCCTTCTTGGGATCTGTGGGGTGAAGGAACACAGAGTTCAAGATAACACTGAGTTGGAACTGGTCCCTCAGGAACAAAGACAACACAAAGCAAGAGTTGGCCAGACTCCTACACATAGCATTCCTTTGCCTGTCTGTCTTAGAGTCTGTGACCTCCCAGTCCTGGCCTGGATAACACAGAGATACCCATTGTTTATGGAATAAATACGAATGGGAGCCATGCACCAAAGAGGCTATACCCTCAAGAGTTAGTCAGTGTGAGCATAAGGACCAGATCAAGAGCTCAGAAGGTAGGTAAGGTAGATGGAGAGGGTTAAGAAGAACCTGGGGGAAGCTGGGTGTAGTGGTGCACGCCTTTAATCCCTGCACTCGGGAGGCAGAGAAACCCTGTCTCAAAAAAACAAAAGAAGAAGAAGAAGAAGAAGAAGAAGAAGAAGAAGAAGAAGAAGAAGAAGAAGAAGAAGAAGAAGAAGAAGAAGAAGAAGAAGAAGAAGAAGAAGAAGAAGAAGAAGAAGAAGAAGAAGAAGAAGAAGAAGAAGAAGAAGAAGAACCACCACCTGGGGCAAAGGCTGAGCTGAAATACCATCTCCTTTATCTGGCTCCCAAGTCACCTCCTTATTCACCAACACACACCTTTAGTGATAGCAATATTGCTTTGTCAAACACATTCTTATTTTGCAACTCCTCAGGAGAGCAAAAGGTCACTTGTAGTGACTGGGCCCACCAGAGATCCACGGTGCCTTTCTTCTGGTTTCAATTTTAATATTGACTGGGGGAGCCAGCAGAAGGTGTCCAGAAGACCCCTCCGGGTTGACCCAAGTTCTATGAACACTTTCTGTTGCTTCCTGCCTCCACAAAAGTCAGTCTTACCTTTAGCATCAAAACAGAGACCTGGGGGGTGGGAGCATCTCGAGGGATGGCTCAGAGGTTAGGAGCACTGATCGCTCTTCCAAGGGACAGACTCAATTCCCAACACCCACATGGAGCTCACAACTGTCTGTAACTCCAATTCTGGGGGACCTGATGCCCTCATACAAATATACATGTAGGTGAGACAACAATGCATATGAAGTAGAAATTAATTAACTTAAAAATAAAACAAACAAACAGAAGCCCAGATACCTGTTTTGCCCTCAGTCACTCAGGTCCCCATGTCAGCACTAGCCTGACCTTGAGGGACATGAAGCCAATCAGGAAGGACCGGTCTCTTCCACACAGATAAGCACCCCAGAGACAGATGTCTGCTCTCTCCCTCACTGTCTTTGCTGTCTTCCCTCTCCTGGAAGAACTCGGGATACTGGGGCCTGGAAGAGAGAGAAGAGAGCATAGAAGTTGGAAATGTTGATTCTGCCAGGGGTGAAGCTAATGTGAGAGTACAGGGTGGGAATACATGCTTAGCAATTTCAGGTACCACCTTCCAAAGCACTGGGTTAAGGAGGCCAGTATAGATTCTGACATTTGCCCAGGCCAGCATCCTAAAGGGAACATGCTCATCCCTCCCTGGTATCCATGCAGTCTGGGCCTCCCACGGGCTGAGGGGCCAGGGAGACCACCGTTTTGACTGAGGTAGAAGAACCCCCACTTCCCACACAGTAATTAGGCTTCCCAACTCTGCCCTATACATATAATTACACTGCTTCCCACACAGAGAAACAGAGGCAGAGGCCCGAGCCTTCCCTGTTGCAACTGGGGCACGGTCCCAGCAGTCTTATCTCACTGTCTGACTGGGTGCAGGGTCACCCCAGTTGACCCAGGGAGTTCCCACATCCCTGGTGACTAGAATGGATGTCATCTTCTGTCTGCACAGAGGCCCTGCAGGCATGGAGAGGGCCGAGTGGAGTCCCAGGACTTGATAGTTGAATCTCATCTACTGGGCACAGCAGCTCCATCCTGTAGTTAGACCTGGGCCTCCACCCGATAGTGAGAGCTTTGGACAAGCTGAAACCAGAGCTCAGGTTTTTATGTAAATAGCGGATGCTTTGAAGGTCACTAGAGGTCATGAGCAAATTCACATTTCTTTAAACCTCTGTATAGAACAAAGGAGAGAAGTAGAGTGCACTGGGCCTTTAAGAAAGGTAGCGCTCGCCTTTAATCTTAGCATTCAGGAGGCAGGGGCAGGCAGATCTCTGTGAGTTTGAGGCCAACCTGGTCTACAGAGCTAGTTCCAGGACAGCCAGGGCTACACAAAGAAACCCTGTCTCAAAACAACAACAACAACAACGGAAGAAAAAAAAGAAAAGAAAAAGAAACAGAAATGATCAGGGGCTGCATGACATAAAGCTAAAGTCAGGGTTTGACGTATTCTAGTAACTATCTTTTAAAAATCACATTTAATTTACCTGTGTGTGCATGCGCACATGTATGTGAATGGGTGGTATGCATGTGTGTGTATTCCAGTGTGTGTGTGAATGTGCATATGAGTGTGATTGTGTGTGTGTGTGTGAGTGTGTGTGTGTACACAGGAATGCAATGGTGCTTATAGTTACTGTTTGAAGAGCAAAGAGATGGACTATGGATGTAGCTCAGTTGGTAAATGCTTGCCTAGCATACATGGAGCCCTGGGTTAAATCTTCAATACCACATAAACAGGGAGTTGAGGCTGGACAGGGTTAAGAGCATGTCGTGTTCTTGCAGAGGACCTGAGTTCGGTTCCCAGCACCTATGTTGAGAAGGTCACAACCACTCCAGTTTCCAGAGGATCTTTTGCCCTCTTCTACCTGGGCACGGCACTCATGTGCATATACCTCCACACAGACAGGTATGCATACACATAGATATAATAAAGTGAATCTCTAAAAAAGAAACTGGAAGTGGTAGTGGGGGCTGGGGGGCTGTCGTCTCAGCACAGGGGAGGAGGAGGCAGGAGGATCAGGAATTCAGTCATCCTTGGCTATATAGTGACTTTGAAACCAGCCTGGGCGACATGAAAAATTCCACAAGCAAACAAAAAACAAACAAACAAACAAAAAAAGTTCTGTTCCCCTGGATGTTTGATACATAGGTGACACTTTCCTTGGTGTCTTGTCCATTCCCGGGTGCCCTGTATTCAACATTTCCCCATCCACACTGGGCTCGTTCTGGAAGACCTGGAATCGTAGGTCCAGTCAGGATATTGGAGGCCCTGAGAATCAGTGCTCAGGCCAGAGAATGTGCTTACTGCCTGTCTCACCAAACTGCTGGAAGCCAATCCCAGCATCCCCCCCTCCACACACACACACACACACACACACACACACACACACACATACACACACACACACAGAGTTCCTTTTGTTTTGTTATCCCATTCTTCATCAAGAGCACACCGGCTGGCCGCCTCCACTTTGGCTCTGCTTCTCTCAGCCCTCTCCCTCCAGGCTTCCCAGAATGAAATCCTGCAGCCCCTACACGTGATCCCAGCGCCTCAACACAGAGAGTCGCCTGTGCTCTGCTCTGTGAAGCTCTCTTGGTGGCAACAGAGCTTTGAGTGACAGGATCTTCTTCATACATCCTACATCCCACATTTTTTGCTCAGTCAGAGGGGCTCCCATCACCTTTCCAAGGCTCTGTTTGAACCTTGTCTAGGTTCTCACCAGATAGCTCTCCTATACCTTCTCAAACCAAGCCAGATCACTTACCCCAGCCTCGGAACGTTCCTAACTCTGCAGCGCAGGTTTGCTGCACAGGCCTCAGAGGGGGAATTCCCTCTCCTGCCCCAGTCTGCACTTTTTGAGCTCCCTTTGAGGCTGTCTGGTAGGAGCCCTGGCAATGGTGCCTGTTGCCATTCTTGATTTGTTCTAAAGGAAATCAAGACTCGAGGTGACAAATCCAGTGCCTGGTCCATGGGCTCTTGAGGTGTGGGTTCAGACCACTAAGACAAGAAGTCCACAAACAAGAAAGGTTATCGCCATTGGCCCTGGTCGCCCATCCTAACAACATGTTAAGACCCTATTGCTTGGGCCGGTGGGATGGCTCAGTGGGTAAGAGCACCCGACTGCTCTTCCAAAGGTCCGGAGTTCAAATCCCAGCAACCACATGGTGGCTCATAACCATCCGTAAC
>NC_034612.1:18625970-18627870 GCF_900095145.1 Mus pahari
CAACCATCTGTAATAGGATCTGATGCCTTCTTCGAGTATGTTTGAAGAACAGCTATAGTGTTCTCACATACATAGAATAAATAAATAAATAAATAAATCTTTAGAAGGAGGAGGAGGAGAAGAAGAAAAAGAAGACCTTACTGCTAAAGACACCACACACATACTGGTTACCAGGTACAGAGAAATCAACCTTGAAGTGACCAGGAAATGGTTGCCCAGCTAGCTAGTTTTCATAGCACCTTCAACTTTGGTAGCTACCTTTCGCCGAAGGGTCTACGCTGTGTGGGAAAATCATCAAAGGTTTTATGTAGCCTTGGGTCTAGGCAAGATGAACCCGTTGGCGCAATAATGACAAGACTGTTTATGAAGTAACCAACCGCTCTCTTGGCTGGGTCGAGGTCTCCTCCACAGGAGGTAATTCATGTCTGTGACATAAACATGGTCAAAAGACATGGCCGGGGAAGCCCTGGGCCCTAGGGGGGGAGACATGGATGATTATTTTCTAAATTTTCATGTCATCAAATTACCTTTAGAAGGCAGTGGTTATTTTTATACCCATAGATTTGTGCCGCTCCCACAGAGAAGCTTCTTATTATGGTGGGCAGCACCTTAATAAGAAGAAGCTCTTCTTCTCTTAATGAAGAAACTCTCTAGGGATTCCATATCATCCTCCCTCATGGCTCAGGGGACATCATGAGAGAATAGGTAGGAAGCATGTAGGAGATGGGGGACTGGGAGGGAGCACTCGGAGCTCAGCAGTGAGGACCCTAGATGACAGACACTCTGTAATTACAAAACTAAGAAGTGGTCCTGCTGCTTCTTTCTGGGGAAACTGTACACACGCTGATGTTTTAAGAGCCCAGCCCATGGGCTGGCAGAGACCTGATCCTTCTAGAAGCAGGAGCAGATGGATATTCCTGAAAGATAGCCCAACCCGAACTCTGGAACGTCACTGTCCTTCAGGCAAAGCATGTTGGGAGCGTTTTTTTCCTTCTTCTCCCGTGCATTCCATGGGGCACTTAAAATCTGAGGTGCCCTCAGCCTCCTGGCTTCAAAAACCACATCAAAAGCCTTTGCAGGGATATTTCTCCTCTGTGAAACCTGAAGCCATCAGTGACCTGCTATTATGTGGGTAATTAGGCCACTCCCTGGGCCCAGTGAATACACACACACACACAGGCTGCCAGGGCTAGAAGGAAACAGGTGCCTCCCTAGGTAGGACACCAGTGACCCAGCTCCAACTCCCCACCTTAAGAAAACCTTACTTCAAACCTCAGAAGACTCCCGAGGGAGTTGCAATGGGGTCCAACCATGCCTTCAAACAGGGGCAGTGGGTGACTCCCTGGTCTCAGTCATTACTCTGCCACAGCAGTTGACCCTGACACTCACTCACCCCACAGAAACAGCTCTGTGGTTATTAAAGAGATAGTGTGTGGGAGTCCTTTGGAACTGTTCAAATGTCATAATCTGCCCCTGGTGACCAAACCCAGAGGACCCTATAATGTCTTTTGGCCACTCAGTCCCTCAGCTCCACTCAGGTGTCTGTCCCTCTCCCAAAACACATCCCAGCTGGTCTACGACAGTCTCTGTGCTCTTTTCCGGTCAGTCATCAAGGTCAATGTATCTCCTCTTCATTCCCCATTGGACAGACGCTGTTTGTGTATGTGATGGCAGGAGCAACAGCAGCAATCCTGAGGCCAAGAGGGAAGGAAGTTAGCCCAGGCTAAGCCTATAGACGGAAAAATGGCAGTGAAGCAGAAGAAATGAAGCCAAATCCTTCACAATGTTTTCAGCTGCCATGTAACTCTGCCCGGGAGCTTTCCTGGCTGTGGCCTTGAAGTTCCAGCTAATACCTGGCCTGTTGTTGTACACTGTCCCTAGAGACTACTAGGATTTGAGA
>NC_034612.1:18628230-18652222 GCF_900095145.1 Mus pahari
TCCTGGAACTCACTCTGTAGACCAGGCTAGCCTCGAACTCAGAAATCTGCCTGCCTCTGCCTCCCAAGTGCTGGGATTAAAGGCATGTGCCACCACTGCCCGGGTATCCATGGATTATTAAAACATGAGCCAGTGACCCAGCTCCTTCCATAATCGATCCTTAGCTAGTGCCTCTGAATGACGCTGATCTGATCACCAGTCTCACACTAATGTTAAGATCATCAGGCCAGTAATTGGGAGGTAGAAGCAGGAGGATTTCTGTGAGTTTGAGGGCAGCCTGGTCTACAGAGTGAGTTCCAGGACAGCCAGAATTGCACATTGAAATCCTGTCTTGAAAAACAAAACAAAACAAAAAACAAAACAAAAAACAAAAGAAACCAACCAACCAAACAAACAAAAAACCAAGCAAAACAAAAACAAGCAAAAAAAAAAAAAATCCAACACCATTGGATTGTTTCCTGTGAGTTAATATGTAGTGTAGTGAACCCTTTCCTCCCCAGGTTGGTTTTGGTCATGTTTTATCATAGCGACTAGGATGATGGACAGGTTATAATAATCGCACAAAGTTATTATGGTCGACGGAGAGCCACCTGCTGACATCCCTGTCGCAGCAGGGTTTCATTTCTTGATACTGTGATTCAAAACCAGACAAGAAGTGAATTAGAGAGGTAGGATTTCTCTTGGCTCAGGTTCTGAGCACACCGGGGCTATCGTATTGGTGGGATCAACACGGGGGCTCACATACTGACATTTATTTAGGAACAGGCTTAGAGAGCCAATTGAAACACACCCCACCCCCACCCGACCTCCCCATTCCCCATCCCACTCCACCCCACCCGACCTCCTCATTCCCCAACCCATCCCACCCACCTCCCAACCCATCCCACCCTCCTCCCCAGGGAGCCAAATAGACACCCCCGCCACCCCGCCCCCATGTATCCCTTAAGGCCACGCCCATGAGACTCAGTTCCTCCAATGACGTTTCACCTCCTGAAGACTCTATACCCTCTCAGAACAGCATCCCCAGGAGGAGGTGGGGGGACGCCAGCTGGCATCAGCACCCATCCTTCTCTGCCTCCTGTCTGAGTACCCTGTGAACAACAGCCTCAACTTCCAGCCGCTGTGCCTTTCCCTCCACAATGGACTGCATCCCCGAGCTGTGAGGCAGAAGAAACCCTTTCTCCTTGAGTCCGGTGTTCTGTCGCGGCATCAAGAAGAGCAAGCGGCACAATTAGAACATTAGCATGACCACGGCCCTGTTTCCAGCACTGAAGAGACAAATATGGCTGCCATGCCCCTGGGGGGGGGTGGCGCAAATAAGCCACATCTCAGGTATCTGGGTCCTTGGGTGAGGTTGAACTCACCACCCCCCACACACACACAGAGGAGGATGAAGTCCCCGAGTAGCTTTCCTCTTTCGCCATGAAACCCAGATCCACTCATGGAGCCTTCTTAGTACTCATTGCTTGAGGCCCCATGCCTTTGACAGTGGCCTCTGCCTAAGGGTGGCGAGCAGGCGGGTGCCCATTAGAATAGCCCCAGGTGCTTACTTGACTGGCGGACTGCGAATGACAGCAAGCCAACTGATACCTAGTGCTGCCGGCTGTCACACCTGAGGTTCTTCTCCTGGGACAAGTAGGCATCTTGGCCCCCATCTCCAGTGTTAGGTGACAGCTGACTGCCCAGACTCGCTAGGCAAGTCCTGGCTTACCTGTCTCCATCCCAGCAAACTCAGCTGCCTCTTATGGGCTGGAGCGGAATCTGGCATGACTCCCTCACTCTGAAGACAGCAGCTGCAGACTCCACAAGAAAGCTTGCCCTTCCCCATCCTCTGCCCTTCGGCTCCCGTGCCCATTTGGGCTTCTGTGCTGGGCCTTGAACAACTACATGGGAGAGACGGCTTCAAAGGTCTGCCCGGTGTGTTGGCCATCTGTGTGGCAGGGCGACCTTTAGCTCTAGATTTTCAGCTTACCTATCTGATCTGGGGGACAGGGTAACAAAAGCACTGGGGACAGAGAGGTGGGGGGGGGGGAACTGGGAGATGGTTCCGTGGGTAAAACAGCTTGCTATGCAAGCACGAGGACCCAGGTTTGAATCCCCAGGACTTTTTAAAGCAGAGCATGGTAGAGTGTCTACCATCCAGCTGTCCCATAGTGAGATTAGGAGGCAGAAGTAGAATTCCCAGAAGCACGAGGGGCAGTGAGCCTAGCATACACAGAGGCAAAACAAGAGACCACCCCATCCTACCCCGAGCCATCTCACATTAAGTAGAAGACAAAGACCTCCATATACGCAAGGCCGGCTTCCTGGCTATCTGAACAACAGTCGATGTTTTGACCTCAGGTCCAGACCTCACTCAATCTTGTTCTCACCCCGAGCTCTTCCTGTCACCCCGACCCTGAGCTAGGCATGACATAGCAGCCAGCAGCCAGTGATTTGGAAAGATTGGAGTCAGATAGAAGCATACATCACTCCAGAGCCGGGAGAGCTCTGCCTTTCACTCAGAAAATCATCACAGGGCCCACAAAACCTGCCAAGGGAGCCTAAGAGTCTCTCCTGTGCTGTTTAGATTTTTGTCAGTTAGATACAAGCAAGGGTCATCTAGGAGGAGTGACATTCCCTTGAGAAGATGAAGATGCTCCCATCACATTGGACCGTCTAGGCAAGTCTAGGGAGCATTTTTTTTTTTTCATGATTGATGTGGGAGGGCCCAGCCCATTGTAAGCAGTGTTATCTCTAGCCAAAGTTGGGCAAGGTGGCACATACCTTTAGTCTCAGCACGCAGGAGGTAGGGGCAGGCAGATCTCCATGAGTTCGAGGCAAACCTGATCTATAAAGGCTTCCTGGACAGCCAGGGCTACCCAAAGAAACCCTGTCTGGGTAGGGGGGTTCGGGAAACAAATTGAGTAAGGCCTGGGGTTCAAGGTAGCAAGCAGTATTCCTTCATGGTCTCTGTTTCAATCCCTGCCTTCAGGCTCCTACCATCCCTTCATGACAGGCTGTAAGATGAAAGAAACCTGTTTTCCTCCCCAGGTTGCTTTCAGTCGGGTCGGGTCCGGGTCCGTTGTGTTTATCCCAGCCACAGATGACAAAGCAAGCCAGAATCCCAAAACGGCCTCTGCTCTGTGGCCTGTTGGGATTCACTCTCTCCTTGATTAGTTTCCAGTCTTGATTTCTTTCTTTGACCACCCAGCCGCTGCTGGGCTCTAAACTAGCCGTTCTCAACTTCTCAACCTGTGGGTCGTGACAGCTTCAGGGGGGTCCTGTATCAGGTATCCTGCCCGTCAGATGTTTCCATCACCATTCAAAACAGTAGCCAAGTCACAGCTCTGAAGTAGCAAGGAGATAATTTTATGGTCGGGGAGGTCACCACCCGGCGGCGAGAAACTGTATTAAAGGGCCATAGCATGAGGAAGGTCGAGAACGGCTGCTCTAGACGGAGCCCTGACTAGAAGGCTGAATCTTTCCCAAGTCCGTGTGGTTCTCCCTCACATGATGCTCTCTCAGATGCCCCTTTGGCTCAGACGCTGTCCCTAACTGTCCTGTCTAGGATGCAGCACCTCCATCCATCTCCTTCAGCCACCTGAGTCTTTCCACTCTCCCCACTCTCCCAGCATGGGAAGATCCACCCGGTTGTTCTCCATGCTGACATGCTTAGGCCTACCCCCAACCTCCTTCTGGAGGCCGTGGTATGAGACTGCAGAGCTTTCTTTCCTAAAGCATCTTCACGGGATCCTTCCTGTCTGCCCCCCCCCCATCCCCGAGAAGAACAGAGAATGACCCATCAGCAAACCAACGGGTTACCCCAAGAATGTGACAAAGGAATACAGGGGTGAGGCTGCGGGTCCCAAGGGTCTGCAGGCAGAAAGACGAATCAGCAAGCACCCTTGGGTGCAAGACCAGGCCTTGAAGGGTTTCTCTACCTCACCTTATACCACAGAGATAAGTCTGGTTCCCAAGTTGCCCTGTGGATGAAGGTGGGCAGGCAGGACACAAGCTTCAGGAACCACTGGATTGTGAGGCTGAGCTGGATCTGTGTGTGTAAGGCCAGGAAGGATAACAGTGTCAGACCCCAGCCACAGAGGAGGTTCTGCAGTTAATTCAATAGCCAGGAGCATCCAGGGAGCTGTTCTGGGGCCCTTGCTCTGTCTCCCACTCTGCAATCCGGGGAAGAGCTGCAGTTCCTTTTCCCTGGCTACACTCAAGACAGAGAGAGGAAGCGACATGCTCAGCCATCCACGGGGAAGGAAATGGGTACCACTCCTGCATGAGGTCGTCAGCGAAGCCATCCCGCCTTCCAGCAGGACAATGGAGAATTGAAGAAAGGGGGCCGAAGAAATGGCTCAGCCGTTAAGAACCCTTGCGGCTCTTGTAGAGGACACAGGTTCAGTTTCCCGGGACCCAAATGGTGGCCCACAACCACCTATAACTCCAGTTCCAGGAGATCTGACCACCCTCTTCTGGCCTCCTCAGCCACCAAGTAGGCGTGTGTACAGGCACACTTACAGGCAAACACTCACACACTCAACTAGCCAGGGAGTCTGCTGGCTAGTAATTCCCAACACACCTGCTTCTAAATCCTTCCTTTCACTCCATCCCAAGTCTTAAAAATAAATAAATAAAATTGGTGTTATTACCTTCATTTTAATGCAGAGGAAACAGAAAGCGGATCAGAGAGGTTAAGTAACCAGCCTGAGATCCCACAGCTGAGGTCATAAATACACATCTCTCCCCTTCCATCTCTGACTTTGAACGGCCCTCTTAAGAGACTGTAGAACACAGATGCTTCTCTGTCCAGGAGGACTGATGACAGCCACCCAGGGTCTGTTCCCGGAAGCCCCCAGCTGGCTGCTGACATTTCCTGGGTACACGCTGTTCCGAGGCAGATGTCTACCCGGGACCCCTGAACCAGATGGGGCTCCTCAGATCACAGCTATAACGTGACTCTAGGGACTCCGTTTCCCATCTGGGAGAGGAAGGGACTCCTTCCTTCATCTTGCTTCACCGGTTCCTGTAACAATCAAGTATCTTGGTTTGTCCCAGGAGCTCAGTAGCTGGATGCATCAAAGGCTTGTTGTCCAAGTGACTCATGTTGGCTTTTAAACGATCGATTTCTGGGATTCTGTCTTACTATTAGTTTGCTGTGACAGACCAACCAACAAGAAGCAACTAAGTAAGGGCTTATTTCGGCTCACGGTTTAAGGGCACAGCCCTTCATAGCGGGGGAGCCACGGTAAGGCTTGTTGTCCAAGTGACTCATGTTGGCTTTTAAACGATCGATTTCTGGGATTCTGTCTTACTATTAGTTTGCTGTGACAGACCAACCAACAAGAAGCAACTAAGTAAGGGCTTATTTCGGCTCACGGTTTAAGGGCACAGCCCTTCATAGCGGGGGAGCCACGGTAAGGCTTGTTGTCCAAGTGACTCATGTTGGCTTTTAAACGATCGATTTCTGGGATTCTGTCTTACTATTAGTTTGCTGTGACAGACCAACCAACAAGAAGCAACTAAGTAAGGGCTTATTTCGGCTCATGGTTTAAGGGCACAGCCCTTCATAGCGGGGGAGCCACGGTAACCGGTAACCAGTCTGTGAGGCAGCTGCTGACGTTGCATCGGGTCAGGAAGCAGAGAGAGAGAGATGCTGGTGTCTGGCTCATTTTCTCCTTTTTCTTCAGTCCTATGGATGGTACTGCTCGCAGCTAGGGTGAGGCTTCCAACTTCAATTAACCTAATGTGGAAACCCCCTCACAACAGCAGCCCGAGGGGCATCTCCTACATGATCCTGTGGCCTAGAGAGTTAACAATCATGATTAACCAGGATGATGCTTGGGTTACATTTACTGTGCTTCACAAACTGTCACCTTCCCAATGCCCTACCCGAGAAAAATGTCACGTCCCACAATACACTGACATTTTTTTATATCATCTTGGAAACAGCCTTGTGACTGGCCTTACTAGATTTGGGTCTTATTTTTCAGGTAAGAAAACCGAGGCCCAGAAACCGGAATAGCTCAGTTCTAGTCCGGTGGCTCTAGACCAGCAGTTCTCAACCTTCCCAAGGCTGCCACCCTGTAAATACATGCTGTGGTGACCTTCCCCCCATAAAATTATTTTGTTGCTCCTTCGTAACTGTAATTTTGTTACTGTTATGAATTGTAACATCAACATCCTCTATGTAGGATAGGTTTCCCCTGGGAAAGGACCCTTGGGCCTTAAGGGGGGGTTCAACCCTCAAGTTGAGAACCAGTGCTTTAGAAAGTGGTAGGGGGAGTTTCAGACCCAGTGATGGTAGGTAGAGCTTAAGGTTGCCCCAGCTTTGTGTCCAAGGTTGCCCCCTTTTTACTGTGTCATCCTGGTGAGCTCCCTCACCCACGCAGGGAGTAAACGCCTGTGAAGGACCAGTTCCAGACTAGGGCAACCCAGGTACTGAGGAAATGAATAAGGCTGAAAGAAGCAACCCAGGTACTGAGGAAATGAATAAGGCTGAAAGAAACAGTGGTAACTGGGGGCGGTGGACAAAGAAAGGCCCTGGTCTAGCATCTGAGGGGCAGAGGCCTCAGATGTTTGAGCCCGAGGAACAACTGTAGAAGTGGCTGTTAATTTCAGCAAACTGTCTTCCGGTGTCCTCTGGGACACTAATGCAAAACAGAATCACATTTGCCTGCTTCATTTTGTGAGGTAATTCTGTAAATGTCATTTATTTATTTATTTATTTGAACTCTATATACTAGGGTTTAAGTGTTGCTCACACGGTGGGTTTATTTATTTATTAATTTATTAAACTGAACTCTATATACTAAGGTTTAAGTGTTGCTCACACAGTGGGTTCCTGAAAGCCCTGGAGGGGGCACACGTGGGTCTGCCCGTGTTTTAAACAGAGGTGTCTCTTGCAATCCGAAGTCACTTAGCCTGGTGCACTTTACACCCTTTTAAAGATTAGTTTCCCCCCCGCCCCCACCCCGGACACGTTTGTGTGGAGGTGGCTGAGACGGAAAAGCTGCGCTGTGTCTTTAAACAGGGAGGAGCGATCAGCAGAAGCCTGGGCTGTAAAAAGGCTAATGCGCTGTGGAAGAGTAGGAGTTTAATCTAATTTAGTTGGAGGGTGTCTGTCTGCGGTGTTGTTTTTTGGAGTGTGGGAACAGAGGAGGGGAGCTGCCCCCTTGAATGGTCCCTTCTGCGCCAGAAGCAGTGGGGAGCCGCGCGACGCCAGCGATCCAAGGCCCGGCCTTGAAAGAGGATTAAAGCGATGCTTGATTTGCAATTCACACGAAAGCGCCCCGCGAACCTCTGGTAATATTTCAATCCACATTTCAAGGGAAGTGGCCTTAAAATAGCGGCCTAAATTGTTCTGCCGCGGCCCGGACACTCCTTCATGCATTTTATAACGCAGAGGGCCAAGGGCCTTTTCTCTCTGCGCCTCACCACCCCCATCCACCCAGTATCTTACATGTGCTGAAGTGTAATTAAAACTTGTTCTTAAGTTTGGAGCAACCTACACTGCTCTGTGCTATGAGGTGTGTGTGTGTTTATGCTTGGAGTGTATATGTTTGTGCATGTTAACTAAATATCACTTTGGATGACTTTAATGTATCTCCTCCGAAGGGGGGGGAAAATTGTGGGACCAAGCCTAGTTGGTTGGAAAACTGAATTCTCAATGTGTGCCTTTTAAAAAGACCATTACCAGGAAGTAGACCACTTTCCTTACGGAAAGGGACAGTTTGGAAATGCAAGCAGAGATCTTAAGAGCTTCCCAACTGGATCCGCAAATAGGCAAGTTCTAGCTTTGAAGCTACCAAGACGAACGTTAAGGAGCCAAGATCCCTGGTTCATCTTCAAGCAGGGAGACAGGATGTTCATGTCTTTCTATAATCTCTGCCCATACCCCACATGCTTACTCTTGCAATTAGCTTGTAACAGGCTAAGCTTCTGGCTTAATTTTTCTTTATTGTAGGAGACGCAGTACTTTTTTTTTTTTTTTATCTTAAAGAGATTATTTGGGTTCTCTCTAATCCCATTTCAGAAAACCCTCTCAAGACTTTATGGTTCCTTCACCCATACTGAAGAAGGATGCTTTTAGCCTTTGATTGCTACTGAGACCCATGGCGGAGAATCTTTTCTTTTCTTTTTTCTTTTTTTTTTAACTTCTGACTTTACCAATTAAATAGGGCCTTCCTTTCAACTCCCCACCACCTCCAAAATTATTTAGCTCAAGACACCATCTGACTCTTAAAGACTATTCCTTCCAGAACACCTTGTACTCTCCTTGGTAGACATTCGCAAGAACTCTACGCTAATATCTACGACAATATTTTGAGACCTCACGTAGATGGATATATTAGGAGATTTGGGGTCCAAAGTATCCCTTGCTCTAGGATGTTATTTAAAAATCATGTTTAATTATCAAGTTTCATTAAAAAAACCCTTGCTCAAATTTCGAGAAACCTAATAAGATTTCCATTAATTTAAACATAGCTCTATTCCCAGGCCAGTCCCCCCCACCCCACCCCACCCCAAAGCTTTCTCTTCCCTCTTTTATCCCTGGTTAAATATGTAAATAAAATGTCTAAAGTCGTTCTTCAAAGAAGACAAAAGAAAAAAAAGAGCCGAGGGGAGAGAGACAGCCATAAAATTCCTCCCAGCTCTCCATAACGCTTGCCAGAGGGGGGCCGGTTTCCGAGCCAGGGCTGAGCAGCAGGGGACCCGGCTGCTCTGGAGTCACTCGTCTCAAATCCCACACACAGGAGAGAGAAAAATAAAATATCTTTTCAGCTGGAGCCATCAAAGGGGTCCTTTCATTTATTAGAGTTGCCTTCCACTCTCGATATCTCAGGGCCTTTATTTTTAGATACTAATGTGTATTTGTTGCGTCCCTTTCTTTCTTTTTCTATACTAGGTTGGGCAGATGGAAGAAATTCTGTTAGCTTTTTCTTCTCTTAATATATTTAAAGGGAGGAGAGAGAGAGAGAGAGAGAGAGAGAGAGAGAGAGAGAGAGAGAGAGAGAAGGAACGTGAAGTGACCATGGCTAAAATAAAAGGTCGGAACACTGTAGAAGTAACCAAAGCATAAAAGACCAATTACGTGGGGCAGTCTCAAATAGCTCACACCCTGCTCCGGAGCAGAGCTCACTCAGGCTACTTCCACGCTCCCCACGCCCCGAGGGGCGGGGGGGGGGAGTGTGGAATAAAAAAAAAAGGCAAAAGTGTCAGAAAGTACCCCTTGCAAACTAGTGTCTGTCTTAAAGCTAAGCGATGGCCCAGGAATCTTACCTAACTTAAAAGGTTTTGGAAACAGCGTACTACACTATAAATATCCAAGTAAACCATCCTTATACAAGCCGCAAGCTCTCACCACACCGCAGGTTTTTCTTAGGTCACTAACACGGTGGTGGGTGGTGGTTCTGACCGTGTTAACCTTACTATTCCGGACCACTGTTTCCCGGGATCCAACTTCCTCCCGTGAAAGACAGAGGGGGACCAGGGGATCTAAAGGTGAGGCAAGAGCCTGCGCACCCCCCACGCCCCCCACCCCCAGGACTCAGCAGGTCCTGGGAGTGTCCCAGCCTCAGGTCTGTCCCGCTATGTCTGATAAATGAAAGGGGGGTTAGGAGGAAGGAGAACTCCCTGCAGATGGGACGCTGATGCCTTGTTTTAATTAGAAGTCGATCCTCTGCAGGAAGCGCAGGGCAGGGAGGGGAGGAGGGGTCCTGGGTAGCCTCGCTCCTGGCTTGGCTGGTGCCACTTAGAGCTTCCAGCCTGCCCTGGGGTGCGCAGGACTGGCCGAAAGATGAGCAGGGGACTTAGCTGCACCTATGCAGTTGGGGGAGGCCTCACTCGAGGTCCTGGTGGTTTCCCAGACACTTAAAACGCAGACCTGAATGGGGGTGGGGTGGGTTCTAAGGAGAGAGTGGGCCACCACCCTGAGGGCTGTTTATCCAAAGCCAAGGGTCCGCGACAGGTGCCGCACCCCAGATCTCTCGGACATCCTGGGACTGGGGTGGGCTCCCATGGTGCACTCACTCCCTGTGCTGGGGAAGGAGGTTGAAGCTCTGTGTCCTTATCACAGATTAGCCCCAAACCAACCAAGGGGCAGGAGCCAGCATGGCAAGGCACGGAGAGGCCCCACCACTCTGCGTGGGAACCAGCCGTGCGCGTGTAGGCCGGGCCTCAGCCTCCGCCTCCCAGGAGGGCGCAGGCCGAGCACATCTTTCGCCAAATAATATAAATACACAACTTCCTATAATAAATAAACCCAGCCGCTTGGAGAAACCACCAGCCGGCTTGGCGCGATGGCCCCCAACACGGTGGCCTTGGCGGGGCAAGGGTCACCACGATTCAAGCCGAGCCCCTCTTCCCGGGGTGCGGGGTGTCAGCGGCCCGGAAAGTCTCCTCCCCGCCCCCTCCCTTCTTTCTTTAAGTAGACCTTGCAGAAGAGGCCCTAAACTCCGGCTTCCCAAGTCCCCTCCCCCTCCCCTGCACTCGGCCCTTTTGAAATTTCAAAGGCAGCCCCTCCCCGGAGTCCGAGCCCCGCGCCCCGGGCAGCAAACCCCCGGCTTCGGGAAGATGCGGGCAGCTTTACAAGCTGAGGGGCCACTTTATGAGCACGGTCATAAAACGCAAATCCCGTGTCTCTTTGAAAGTGCCCTCCGCCAGGGCCCCGTCGTAAAAGTAGAAGATGCGTCCCCAGCCCCCAACCCCGGGTGAGGACCACCCTTACCCGGGTTCCCAAACTTCCCGTAACCTCGGCGTCCTTGGGGTACCGGGGACAATCTCAAGGCCTCCCACCCACCCCCCCTGGGGCGGGGAGGGCTAGCAGAGAGGCCGGCAGGAGGTGAGGCTGGAGGCTGGGGTCCAGCCCCAAGCTGGGGCTGAGGGCGGAGGCTGCCCGGGGCGCAAGGCTTTCTGATGCAAAGCAGCAGCGGGGCGGGGCGGCAGGCGGAGGCGGGGCCTGTCACCAATCGGCTTTGCTTTTTTTTTTTTTCCTCTTTGCTACCCTTTGCCTCTTTGCAAGTCTTCTCATCCCGGGACGCCGAGCTGGAAGCAGCTGCGGGCGCCGGGAGGGAGGAGCTCCGGGGCCCGGGGCCACGGTGCACCCGCGCTGCCCCACCGCGGTCCGCGATCGCCCGCGCCCGGAAGAAGAGGCCAAAGTTTGCGCGCTGAGCGGCGCTAGCTCCGCCGTATTGTTTGCAAACTTCGCTCCCCTCCCCCGCCGCCCCCGACTCCGCTGAGGCCGCGCGCCCACCGCGGTGGCCCCGGGCGCCGCGAGCGCTCCGGCCAGACTGGATGGGCATGCGCGGGGGCCCGTGCCGGGGCGCGGAGCCGCGGGCAGCAGCAACAGCCCGTGCCCGGGAGCGGCGGCCCTGAGCGGCGCTGGGACACTGCGGGCGCCACCATGCGACACCCGGGCCCGCGCCTGTGGCTGGTGCTGCAGGTGATGATAGGCTCGTGCGCGGCCATCAGCTCCATGGACTTAGAGCGCCCTGGAGACGGCAAGTGCCAGCCGGTGGAGATTCCCATGTGCAAGGACATCGGCTACAACACCACCCGCATGCCCAACCTGATGGGTCACGAGAACCAGCGCGAGGCGGCCATCCAACTGCACGAGTTCGCGCCGCTCGTGGAGTACGGCTGCCACAGCCACCTCCGCTTCTTCCTGTGTTCGCTGTACGCGCCCATGTGTACGGAGCAGGTCTCCACACCCATCCCTGCTTGCCGGGTCATGTGCGAGCAGGCCCGGCTCAAGTGCTCGCCGATCATGGAGCAGTTCAAATTCAGGTGGCCGGACTCCCTGGATTGCAGCAAGCTCCCCAACAAGAACGACCCCAACTACCTGTGCATGGAGGCACCCAACAACGGCTCGGATGAGCCCAGTCGTGGCTCTGGCATGTTTCCTCCGCTCTTCAGGCCCCAGAGGCCCCACAGCGCGCAGGAGCACCCACTAAAGGACGGGGGTCCGGGGCGCGCAGGTTGTGACAATCCAGGCAAGTTCCACCACGTGGAGAAGAGCGAATCCTGCGCACCGCTTTGCACTCCGGGGGTGGATGTGTACTGGAGCCGCGACGACAAGCGCTTCGCTGTGGTCTGGCTGGCCATCTGGTCCGTGCTGTGCTTTTTCTCCAGCGCCTTCACCGTACTCACCTTCCTCATCGACCCCTCGCGCTTCAGGTACCCCGAACGTCCTATCATCTTCCTCTCCATGTGCTACTGCGTTTATTCGGTGGGCTATATCATCCGCCTCTTCGCGGGCGCGGAGAGCATCGCCTGTGACCGGGACAGTGGGCAGCTGTATGTTATCCAGGAAGGGCTGGAGAGCACGGGCTGTACCTTAGTCTTCTTGGTACTTTACTACTTCGGCATGGCCAGCTCTTTATGGTGGGTGGTTCTCACCCTCACTTGGTTCCTGGCTGCTGGCAAGAAGTGGGGCCATGAGGCCATTGAAGCCAACAGCAGCTACTTTCACCTGGCAGCCTGGGCCATCCCGGCTGTGAAGACTATCTTGATCTTGGTGATGCGCAGGGTGGCAGGGGATGAGCTCACTGGTGTGTGTTATGTGGGCAGCATGGATGTCAATGCTCTGACCGGCTTCGTGCTGGTCCCTCTGGCTTGCTACCTAGTCATCGGCACTTCCTTCATCCTGTCCGGGTTTGTGGCTTTATTCCACATCCGGAGGGTGATGAAAACGGGTGGGGAGAACACGGACAAGCTGGAGAAGCTCATGGTACGCATTGGGGTCTTCTCCCTCCTCTACACTGTGCCGGCCACCTGTGTGATTGCCTGCTATTTTTATGAACGCCTCAACATGGACTACTGGAAGATGCTGGCCACCCAGCACAAGTGTAAGATGAACAATCAGACCAAGACACCCGACTGCCTGATGACCACCTCCATCCCTGCCGTGGAGGTCTTCATGGTCAAAGTGTCCATGCTGCTGGTGGTGGGCATCACCAGTGGGGTGTGGGTCTGGACTTCCAAGACCTTGCAGTCCTGGCAACATGTATGCAGCCGGGGGCTAAAGAGAAAAAGCCGGAGGAAACCAGCCAGTGTGGTCACCAGTGCAGGGATCTACAAAAAAGCCCAGCACCCCCAAAAACCTCACCTCGGGAAGTATGAACTTCCGGCCCAGCCTTCAGCCTGCGTGTGAAGGCAGAGCTGGCTGCAAGAACAGGACAGTGGGAGCCCAAATGGGGCAGCTTTTCTTGTTTGGCTGGTTGTTAATAAATCCAAGTAAGAAAAAAAAATACATATATGTGTATCCATATGTATATATATATATATATATATGCATATATTTACACATATATGAAGTCTACCTTGAAGTTAAGAACTACATCCTAGGCTGAAGGTAGATAGATGGTTCTGTTCCGTTTGCTGCTTCCCTGAAGGGTTGCTCATTAAGGAGGGGAGCCTCTTGTGTCACTAATTTGTGGTAAAGGAGTTGATTCAACCACCCTGCAGAAAAACGCATGTTTAGGCCTCAAACACACAGCTGTGTATTCAGAGAGACGTGGCTGCCTGTACACAAACTTGAGGCTGGAGAGCTCCTTTGCAAGCTAAAGAGCTTCCCTCAGGCCAGCCAATGAGCTCAACAAAAGGCCTGCTCTCCCTGCCTCCCTCCCCCAGCAAGGCTGCTGTATGGGTGGGAGTAAAGGTGAGGAGAGGGGTATAAAAGAAGGGACCCTGAGCCCAAGGTCTGCCTGCAGGTCCCTTAAAGAGAGTCACTTCCCCAGCTTTCATAGCCATGTTTCTCCAACACAAAACCCACCCTACCCTCTTCACCCCACTGCAAATCTAACACTGGAGAAAAGTGGTGTGCAATACTTTTTTTTTTTTTTTTTTTTTACATTTCCCCCCTCTCCCTAGCAAAACAAATGAGAGAGAGAGAGAGAGAGAAAAGTATTTTGTTGTAAATAAAAGGCAACAAAAGAAATCATCTAACAAAAGAATTTAGAGGCCCAAGCCTCTGGGTTGGGGGGGGGTGCCTTCAGCCTGATACATTTTGTGGCTTTTTAATGGAAACCAAGCCAGTGTGTTCTACACACTGGGACTGATTTGTGGAGAGGAAGGGGGAGGAGGGAAGCCAGTGGAGAGCACCAGAGGGCTTATTGACTCTGAATTGTTAAACAAATGATTTCCATGAGTGGTCTTGAAGCACTTGGGGAAGACAAACTTTGTCTCCAGCCAGGGAGGGCAATGCCTGCCTCTGTATATCTGTAATATAGGATATTTTTCATGCTCCACTATTTTATTAAAAATAAAAGACATTCTTTAGTTTGCTGCTAGTCACTGCATTGGTGTGAGGGGAGTGTTCTCCATTTCTGGGCAGATTCTGGGTGTGTGAGGCTGGCTGGACATTGACCATGAACCTGGAGACAGGCTGGCAAAAGAAAACAACCCGGGGCTCAGAGGCATGTGTGCCAGCAGTGGGTAAAGCTGGCGGTGACTACCCACAAGGCTCCATGGATACGGAATGCCAAGACTACACTCACCCAGGAGGCAGCAATCTTTACCTGACCTACTGTGTGCACCAGTCTGAGTGGACCACTCTACTGCAGCTCTGGGGTCATGGGGTACGTTTCAGAGCTGGATAGGTGAATGTAGGGCTAAGTGGGGGGTCACCAGCAACAAATTCAGAACCTTGGCCACCTTGAAGCTCCTAGTACCCTTCTTGTCACTAAGGCAAGCTATAGGCCCTGGAACAGACCCAGGCTCCACTGTACTGAGGTTTGACTAAGCCAAAGCTCTAGCTAGTAGGACCCAAGGGCACAGTTCAGCTCTGAGGAATGGGGGTTGGGGAGGTGGGAGTCAGTGTAGACCTACTGTGCCATTCCCAGGGGCCGGTCTGCCCAACTCTGGCTTTCATAGCTCAGAAGCACTTTAAACTATTTGAGTCCTTTCGAAGCAGAGATACCAGCTTGGTCGTGGCTTTCTGAAGCAAGTATCTGGAAGGAGGGCTCTCCCTCCAGCAAGACAAGAATGAAAGATTCAGAAGGATTGGGGAAGTTTCACAGGGCCATGCGTCCTTGAGCAGGAAAGACAGATGAACTTGGTAATCTGGGAACAAGTCCTAGAAATCAGTGCCAGGCAGCCGGGCCATCGGTTGAGCATAAAACCCAGAACCCAGAATCATGGAAATAAAACCTCTATATTGACTATTGTTGCCCTTACCACCAGAAGATGACACTAATTTCTCTCTCTCTCTCTCTCTCTCTCTCTCTCTCTCTCTCTCTCTCTCTCTCTCTCTCTCTCTCTCTGTGTCACACTGGAATGCCAACTGGCCAGACCTTGGCTCATCTGCCCCCTCTGAGCTGTAGTGGTTAGTGGTATAGGCTTTGAAAGTTCACACAGAGGAATGCCTCCGCCAAGAACATGGATAAGATCTTTCTTGTTCAGCTGTGAACCTTCTTGATGGTGGCCCCATCCCCAACAGTGACAGGGATCTTGTTTACAGATATCAAGAGACTTTAACAAGTGGCTGGGGGAAGTGTGCTTTTTAACATGTGTTCCTTGGGCCACAGTGAGAACAGCCTGAGCCTCTAACATCTCTGTTTCCTGCACCTTCTCTTGTTTCATCCGTCTGTCTGTCTCTACCTGCATCTGTCTGTCTCTTGCAGATGAACCCTAGTTCTCAGTGAGATCATAGATTTAAAGAAAAACACCAAAGCTTAGAAAGCTTACACACAAACACACCACTTATCTTTGGACTCCCTCAGCTCTGCCCAAACCTCCGAAGGGAACCGCTGTTTCCTTAATTTGGAGACTGTAGGCTTCACTCCAAGACCACGGCCCATGCTGATGGAATTGGGAAGCGACATAAAAGTTGCCCAGAAAAGGCGAGACTGTCAAGGTCACGCAGCACTCAGTTCTTGATCTCCTTACCACCAGCCGTCTGCTCACACGTTACGCAGGGAGCCCTGACTTAGGGAAACAGCCTCATAGAGGAGACAGCAGCTCACATCTCATGAGTTCCAAATATTGGGGAGATATCCTGAGTCAGGGGTTCCCCCCTGGGGTTGGGAGACCCAGCACAAGTGCCTACAAGAGCACAGTGAAGCTTCTGGGGGTCATGCAAAGGGCAAAGGTAGGAAATAGAACACCCCTTTGAGAAAGTGACAGGCAGTCTAGCTGGTGCCCCTTATATACCCCACACCAAGCGCAGCGTCTTGTCCAGGCTGTACGGACCACAGGGAAAGAATGGGGAGACCAGCTGTGGCAGATCTGAGAGTCTCTCTGGACATGATCTTTTCAGTAGATGGGGTGGTGGTGGTGGGGGTAGGGAGATCCAAGAAGCACCAGGTTTATGTATATCCAGCCCCTCTGACAAGGAAATTCAAGGTTCAAAGGGTTCCGGAGTCCAGCCTAATGTCTCAGCTTATTTTTTGAACTCAGGGTCTCTCACTAAACTAGGAGGTCACCCTGGCTAGACTGGCCAGTAAACTCTGGCAATCCTCCTGTCTCTGCCTCTCTAGCACTGGGATTATGAATACACTGTTACACTTCGGTGTTGACGGGGAGCTAGGGGTTCCATTCAAGGTTCCTTTGATATTCTTAGACTAAGCCAGGGTATGGGATGAGCACTATGCCCTGTACAACCCAGTGCCACAATGGAGAAGCCAGGCCTACTAATACATCCATTGCCCCTCCCCTCGGAGAGTCAACCGAGCCTTGCTAATGGTCTCCAAAGAGAATGAGCTTTTTGAGCTTTCCTTACTGGAACACTTTCTGACGCCAGGCACAGGATTCCAGAGAATACCCTCTGATCTTGCCAGTGTAAAAGGCGGCGCAGTAGCTTCGCCCCGGTGAGGGAGACCCTAGCTCTGTGTCTTTGAACACCCTCACATCACAGTCACCTCCCAGGGACGAGGGCTCTGTGCTGACTCCTTCCCCATGCAAACGGACGGATGGCCCAGCAGCAACAGCTGGAAGATGAGAAACGCAGACAGGCTGCAGGGGAGCCCCGGGATGACACGGGGCTGGGGGTTTTCATGTTTTATTAAGAGTGCGGAAGGCCAAGCTGGGGGGAGGAGGGACCCGAGGCATTTGAAATCCAAAAAAGAATGAGTTGCTATCAGGTAGGTGAGCTGTTGTAATTGGGGACACCCCTAGGAAAATGACACGGTTGGAGCGCTGGCAGGTCCTCGGCAGCCTGTGGGAACTTTCAGAAGGCATGGTATCTTGCCTTTTATTAGAAGACATTTTTAATTAAAAAATGGGGATTCCCAGCCTCTCCTCCGGGGGCTTTAGTGTCAATGAAAGGATTCAAAGCCATTCTTTGCCTGGCACCTGCCTCCGGGTCTAGAAGGCCGTGGCTTCTGGGGGCCTTGGAGGGAGAGTCTTCAGCCTGAGCACTAGACAGTATCTTGAAGGCTATTCTTACCTTTTATAAGGACCTGTAAGAGCAGGGTGGTGCATGCCTGAAATTCTAGCATTTGTGAAGTTGAGGTAGGTCGGTTGCCAGCTCAGAGTCAGCCTGGGTTACATAGGGAGAGCCTTACTGGAAACAAGGAAAACACCCTCTCATGATTTCCCAAGAACCTCTGCATTTGCCCCATCCCTACCCTCACAGTCCCAAACACACACACACTGGTAGCTATGTGCACCATCCTCCCCTGGCCACCTGCCTGCCTAGCCACCCCTAGATCCCCATACTTCCCCCCCCCGCCTCCCTCCCCCTTCCCCCCATGACTCTTCTGAGGCTACTATCAATCTGCCAAGATCCCTTCTGTCACCAAGGTCCCATGAAGTCTGGCTCGGACTAAACTCAGAGGCAAAAATTCAGGTTACTTGCTTTTCTTTGTTTGGCCTAGAGTGATGAGTCCGTCATTCGATTTTTCTCTCTTGGAGAACTATGTCTACCATGGATAAAACGGTTTGTTGGAAGGGTGGAGACAGGTGGACTGTAAAACTTGCCATTCTCCCACAGCGGCTGAGAGCTGAGTGTTTTCCATCAGTGAAGTCCAGAGCTCTTCTGTGTTTGACCTCAGCCCATCTCCCAGCCGAGCAGAGGACACCAAAGAAGACATCCCCACAGGGAGCAAGGGGATGTGCTGTTTATTCTGACTTAACCCTTCAGAGGGCTTTTTTTTTTCAATGGAAAAAAACATCCCAGGAGCCAGGGAAATGGCTCAGTGGATGAAGTGCTTGCTCGGTAGGTATGAGGAGAGGACTTGAGTTCAGATCCCAGGTTCAGCCCCAAGTGTGGCTACGCCTGTCTGTAGTCCTGGTTCTGGAAGGTGGAGACAGGAAGATCCTGGGGTTTGCTGAGCAGCCAGTCTAGCCAAAATGGAGATCTCTAGGTTCAATGAGAGACTCTATCTCAAAAAGAAAGCCAGATGAAGATTGAAGATGCAATTGAGGAATATGCTCTGTCAACCTCTGGCTGCCATGTGCACTCACACCAGCATGAGCATCACATACATAACACAAGTGTACACACACACACATATACACACACACACACATACTCGAAGAAAAGAAAAGATACCACCTATATCCTAGGTGTTAAACTAACGCCCAAGTAAGATACCCATAGAGCTTAATGAAAACACATCCTTCCGTCTGGGGTACGAAGTGTGTCCTGGTGGAACACAAGAGCAAGGCTGTGCACCTGGGGGAAAACAGAAGAAGTCTTAGTTTTGTTTCCCGTTGCTGTGTTAACATGTCCTGACATAAGCAATATAAGGGAGGTGGCTTTATTTGGCTCCCAACGCCAGGTTACTGTCCATCACTGCAGAGAAGTCAAGGCAGACACGAAAAGCAGCCAGTCATGTGACACCCGGAATCAAGAGCAGACAGACATGGATACACGCATGCTTGGAGACAGAAGGCATTCTCAAGGGAGTAGGAACCATAGACATTTGGGTAACTTTGCGTAACTTTAGAACCTGATTATATATAATCACATCCATTTGATGGTAGATTGCTGGTGTGCATATGCTCCTTTATGGCTTGATGACTCAGATGACACAAGCTCAGGATAGGGAGTTCAGGTTGCACAGTAACCCTGGTGGCCTATTGTCAAGTGTTCAGTTCCCACCACAGCCCAGTAGCAGGTCAAGAGCTTTCTCTCAAAGGGAGAATAGTTGTCTGCAGATGATGGTAAATTCTTCCTCTAGGGTTTCTCTTGTGGTTCACCTATAGAGGCTTGCCACAGGCTCCAAGCAGCACCCCTGACGGCCACTGCCACCTCAAGAACCATGGAGTCTGCTGGATCTTATGGACCAAGTGGGAAAGCAGCCTAGACCTGTTGAAGAGCCTCTGCCTGTTCCAGGCCCCACTAAATGCTAGCAGCTTGCCAAGCCACTTCGTAGATATCGGCCCAAGCGACACACCCAGGTGAGGAATGTGCTGTCTCCAGAATCCAAATAGGCCCACTAGGCATTGTGCTTCTTGATGGTGGGAGGGACCAGGTACAACAGCTTATCCCTCACTTTAGAAGGAATATCTCTGCATGCCCCACACCACTGAACTCCTATACATTTCCCTGAGGTAGAAGGCCCTGGCATTTTGGTTGGACTTAATTCCCATCCTTTGATGCATATACGTGTTACCAAGTTCAAAGTGGTTGCTACCTCCTGCTCACTTGGTCCAACCAGCATAACGCTATCCAATATAGTAAAGCAGTGTGATATTGGTAGAAGAGGCAGGTGGTCAGACCCCTTCAAACTCTGGTGGCACAGGGCGAGAGTGTTACCATACCCTTAAGGTAAAACTGTGAACACATAGAGCTGGTCTGGCCAGCTGAAAGCAAACTGCTTTGGGTGGTCTTTGGGCTGAGAGGGGGGGAAAGGCATTTGCTAGATCAATAGCTACATACCATGTGCCAGGAGCTGTGTTAATCTGCTCAACTAAGGACATCACATCTGGTACAGCAGCTGCAAATCAGAGTCACTACTTGATTAATTCTGTGATAGCCAACTGTCATTCTCCACGAGCCATCTGTCTTCGTCACAGGCCACACAAGAGAGGTAAAGGCGCATGCGGTAGGAATGGCCACCTCCGCATCTTTCAAGTCCTTGATGGTGACATCGATTTCTGTGATCCCTATAGGAGAGTGCCGAGACTTGCTGAGGTGCTTACAGTGGGTGGAGGAAGTACAGAATGGGTGGCAGAGAAAAGTAGTCACAGATACCAGCCAAGGTCACGGTGATCTGCCACAGAAGTGAGGGTTGTAATTGGCCTGAGTTGCTTCTGTCCTATTTTGTTACAAACATGCTTGGACATAGATCCATCTTGTTAAGAAACTGCTTAGTCATATATATATACATATATTAAGCCAATCTCCATGTTTACTTTGCGTTTATTTCTTTATTGTGTGATGGAATACTGATGGAGACCGTATCCATGGTTAAAGTGGTGTAGATCTACATTATCATATTTAAGTTATAAGACACTAGAAGACTGGGCTGGAGAGATGGCTCAGTGGTTAAGAGCACTGGCTGCTCTTCCAGAGGTCATGAGTTCAATTCCCAGCAACCACACGGTGGCTCACAACCATCTATAGGGGGATATGATGCCCTCATCAGGCAGGCAGATGTATATTCGGCTTAGCACTTGTACATTAAATAAATAAAGTTAAAAAAAAAAAAAAGACACTAGAAGACTAAGTGTTCAAGAGACTGCCTCCTTCGCTGAGGGGTACATTTGCAGTTAGAGGTGGAGCAGCTGTACCATGCTATGCAGAATTGTGATCTTGTTATCACTTTCATTTGGAAAGTTAGCAAGGCCAAAGGAGATGCGATTGGATGTCAAGCTGACAAGAGGGGTTGACTAATCTTAGTTGTCAACTTGACTAGCTCTTGGATCAGGCCAATAGGCAAGCCACTGGACATTCCCGGGAGGAATTTTCTTGATTAGTTGAAATGAGAAGATACACTTGGAATATGGGTGGCACTTTCTGAAAACTTCACTGAGTGAGGGGGACACAGTTGGCATTTTGATGGTGTGGACATTCTGTGCTGACATCTAGCCTCTCGGGATTTCTAATACAGACTGATGAGCCAGTGGCTCTCCAGGAATCCTACAGGCCTTCGGTGCCTGATTGACATCTCGACTCTCCGTTGTGAAGGCAGCCATCATTGAATGGCCCCGATGGTATCGTGTAAGTCAACCTAATAAACTCCTCTTTAACACACACACACACACACACACACACACACACACACACACACACACATTCTATTAGTTTCATTCCTCTAGGAAAAGACAGATGAGAGGAAGCCTGTCTTTCCTGCACAGAACGTGAAAGTCATCTGAGTGGCTGCTGCAATCATTTTGTGGCCATGAGGCAATAGGCCCGATATTAAAGCCAAAAAACTCTGACAGGTACTAATCAAGAAGCAACCAGCCTTGTTATGACTTCATTAAACGTTTGTACCTCCAGGCTTCTTGTTAGGCAAGGTAATTAAGTGCCGGGTTTTTTTTTTTTTTTTTTCTTGAATGTCAGCACGTTGGGTGTCCTACTCTTAGAAAAGTAGATCTGGTAGGGTCAACCAGTTTAGGGCTCCTCAAAGTTTATCATGGATACAAATCAACCGGAACTTTTGCTGGAGTTCAGGTGCTGGATGACCGTTTCTTAGTGGACCTGAGGCATAGTTGCAATGAGGTTTAGAATTCTTGAAGCCTGCAGGTGCTTTATTCCCTGTAAAGCGAATGGTCACTGATCATCCAAGCAGGAGCCTGATGTGTGTAAAGAAAATATAAGATCAAACTCCTTTTTAAAAATTAATTGACCCTTTAATCCCAGCACTTGGGAGGCAGAGGCAGGCGGATTTCTGAGTCCGAGGACAGCCTGGTCTACAGAGTGAGTTCCAGGACAGCCAGGGCTATACAGAGAAACCCCGTCTGGAAACCCACCCACCCCCAAAATTAATTGACTCATTAATTAGGTTACTTAAGACAGGGTTTCTCCATGTAGTGTTAGCTGTCCTGGAATTCTATCTGTAAACCAGGCTGGCCTCGAACTCACGGAGCTCCACCTGCCTCTGCCTCTCCAGGGCTGAGATTAAAGATGTGTGCCACCACCACCCGGTTCAAGGTCAAATTTCTTTTTTAGATTTATTTATTTATTTTATGTATGGGAGTACCCCATAGTTGTCTTCAGACACCCCAGAAGAGGGCATCAAATCCCATTACAGATGGTTGTGTACCACCATGTGGTTGCTGGGAATTGAACTCAGGACCTCTGGAAGAGCAGTCAGTGCTGTAAACCACTGAGCCATCTCTCTAGCCCCAAGATCAAATTCTTAACAGTCATAGCAGCAACGAATCCTGGGAGATGTGACTTAGTTGCTGGAGTGCTAGCAGGCACAAAGCTCTGGGTTCTATCCCCAGGACCACACAGGGGTGTGGTGGTACGTACACACCTGTAATCCCAGATTGTAAACGGAGGCAGGAGGATCACAGGTTCTGTGTCAATCACAGCTACATAGAGAGTACAAGGCCAGCCAAGATGAAATGAGACCCTGTCTCAAAAGAGAGGGGGAGGGGGAGAAGGAGAGGTAGGGATGCTGAGCTAAGGCTATTCTGGCCTCTCTGGAGCAAAGAGAATATAGGTCAATTACTTCCTGAAATTCCAACCAACCCTCTGTGTCGTTCCGTTATTGGACAGTTTCTTTCTTAATTGTTACTGGCTGTCAATTCGAACCCAAACCCTGTATCACTTTCAACCTGCATCCTCATGGCTATTTCCCGTGAGCTCTGAGTCTATGACTCCTCCTAGGTCTGATTGGCTTTCTGTATGGAAACCTGCACACAGATTTGGTATTGAGTGTTAATGAGCATGTTGGGGGGTCTTTCCTGATTGTTATACCTGTTGTCCAAGTAACTGAGCATCATGGGATAGGAACAAAAAGAGGGACATTAACAAAAACAAGGACCCCTCCCAAGTGTGGCTTGGTGAGCCAGTGAGTATGTGGTGGTCAGTCACACAACTGAGATCCAGGCAACTACAGTGGGAATCTCTGTAACTTAAGGATGGCTATACTACTGAAGAATCCTACCATACTGTAGATGATCCAAGGAAATCAGGGAAGAGTCCCAATGTGCGACGACATCCAAGCAACCACACCATGGAAAATCCTTCCATTCCCCCAATTGTTCACAACTTCCATACTGTGGTGGTTTGAATATGTTTGGCACAGGGAGTGGCACTATTAGGAGGTGTGGCCTTGTTGGAGTAGGTGTGGCCTTGGTGGGGGCAAATGTCTCATTGTGGGCGTGGGCTTTAAGACCCTCATCCTAGCTGCCTAGAAGTCAGTATTCTGCTAGCAGTCTTCAGAGGGAGATGCAGAACTCTCAGCTCCTCCAGTTCCATGCTTGCCTGGATGCTGCCATGCTCCCACCTTGATGATAATGGACTGAACCTCTGAACCTGTAAGCCAGCCCCCAATGAAATGCTGTCCTTGTAAGAGTTGCCTTGGTTATGGTGTCTCTTCACAGCAGTAAAACCCTAAGACACATACCTTGAAGATAGCTTGTTAAGTAGTTCTCTGAGCAAAACAGCCTCCATTTTTTTTTTTTTTTTTTTTTTTTAATCAGATCAGCCATGCCCACGTGCAAGAAGCCATCAGGGTCAGGCCTGTTGACTACCGACTCTCCCTCAGAGAGAGTTGAGTTGTTGGACTCTCGCCTGAGGTTCCAGCTACTCCTTCCTCCCATTTGTAAGCAATTCTGCCCTAATTTCACATAACCTCAGAGAAGGTCACCTGACCCTCACCTAAGATCCCTGCTGCTCCATCACGCTCTCCTCTCGGCCATTTGTATGCAATTATGCCCTTAATTGTATCAGGCCTCAGGTCTCAGAAGGCGATACAGTATACAGGCTGGGGAAAGTTAAATGAAGGGGCTCCACCTGGGTGGCCATAGGGATGACGCCATCCATCCATGGGGGGGGGGGGGGGGGCGGGGGAAGACTTTCTGTCTTCGGATCCTTTACCTATACTCTATAAGAAAAGCCCAATATGGGCTGGTGAGATGGCTCAGCGAATAAGATCACCCG
>NC_034612.1:18652292-18682514 GCF_900095145.1 Mus pahari
ATTTAAAAAAAAAAAAAAAAGCCCAATATGTTCATTGATTCCCCAGGGGGAACTAGAGTTTGGTTTGTCACTGGATCCTTATAAAAATAGGGGTGGTACTGTGTACATCTCCTCCAGGGAAAGAATTCCTGAAACAGGCAGGAAGTACTTTGCTCCCTCAACAGGGAATGGTCACTGTTCACCCCAGCAGGAGCCTGATGAATATAAAGAAACATATAAGATTAAATTCTCAATAGCTACGGACAGCAGAGAGTCCTGGGAGATGTGGCTCAGTGACTGGAGTGTTTACCTAGCAGGCACAAAGCTCTAGGGTCCAGCCCCAGGATTACACAGGGGTGTGGTGGTGCACACCTGTAATCCCAGCACCTAGGACATGGAAGCAGGAGGATTAGAAGTTCAGAGTCAAGCCACAGCTACATAGAGAGTTCAAGACCAGCCTAGGCTACAAGAGAACCTGTCTCAAAAAAATAAAATAAAATAAAATAGAAGTGGGGGTTAAGGTGAAGGCTCAATAGATAAAATACTTGTCCTCTAAGTGTGGGGGATCAGATTTGGATCCCCAGAACCTGTGCAAAATCTAGTTAGGTCGAAGATCAAGGCTAGGGCAAGCTGGCTAGCTAGAACATTCGGAGTCGGTGAACTCCGGGCTCAGCAAGATACACCCCTCTGGACAAATAGTGGGCAGAGAGACCGAGGACACCTGATTCAACTTTAGGCCTCCACACACATGCACACACATGTTGTGCACCTGTCGCCCCGGGAACATGCACGTGCGAATAAGATACATTCGCAAATTCTTTAGAAAGTTCCCAAATTGATATTAAATCCATCCCATTTGAGTAAACAGTCCAAAGATAGAAAATTCCTGTAGGATGAGAAAGGACGGGGTCTGCAAGAGAGGATGCCAAGTAGTCACCTATAGTAATCAAGTTGTCACAGGACAAACATTAAAACGGGACACCAAGATGGCTGCTAGTGGTGGGGGCAGTGGCGGCAGAGGCAGAGGTGGACAGGGCTTTAATCCCAGCCCTCCAGAGGCAGGGGAAGGCAGAGGAAGGCAGATCTCTGAGTTCAAGGCCAGCCAGAGCCAGTTCCAGAGCAGTCAGAGCCACACAGAGAAACCTTGTCTACACACACACACACACACACACACACACACACACACACACACGATAGGACATCAAAGGAGGAACGTATAAGACCTAGTGAGGTCTGGAGAGAAGGTGCAACAGTTAAGAGAGCTTGGTGCTCTTCCAGGTGACCAGAGTTCAGTTCCCAGCACTACGGTGGCTTCTGAAGGATTTGAATCACTTTTTATTTATTTATTTATTTATTTATTTATTTATTTATACACACATAATGTATGTATGTGCATACACATGTACCATGACTCATGAGCACAGCTCTCTCCCTCCACCATGTGGATTCCAGGGGTGGGACTCAGTTGGCCAGGCTTGGCAGCAGGTGCCTTTAGCAGATTAAAAAGACAAACCTCGAAAGGAAAACTAGAGATGGAAGCTGTGGTTTCACATCTGGGGCTGTTAAGTTGGTGCAACATCTGACCCTCAGTTTTACTTATTCCTCAAGGAACCTGTGGTTCCCCCCCCCCCCCAAATACAGCAGCACTTGGCCGACTGCAGGCTGATGACACCGGGATCCAGTTCGTGTGCCAAGAGATGGGTTCCCTATCTCACGCTGGTAAAGGCGTAAGTCACCCATCCCATGCAGAGGCGTCAGTGGGTGTCTGTAACTACATCCTCGCAGGATGCAGGTCCCTGCCCAGAAGCCCCAGGGTCAAATAAATGTCGGCATCAAAAACTGGGAACAGTCTGGATGTATGTGCACAGGCTGGTCAAATCAGTGAGGGGGTTGGTGGAGGTGAAGGTTAAGAATAGAAAATGCCACGTGGCCAGAAAGGCAATCCACGATATTGGCACCACCTGGGCAAACGGGCCACACCGCATTGCAGAGTATGCCTGGCTTGGCTGGGACAGACCAGCGTGGGCTCTTCTTGCTTACGTGTGTGTATTCTCCTTCTGAGCCACGCCCCAGCCTTGTCAGTGGTTTAAACATTCTGAAAATCACCTCTGCTGTTCTGGGAGCAAAGCAAGTTACACAGGACAGGGTGTGGCTTAGCTTTGGGGTTTTAATACAACGAGGCTATCTACACAACTCTTTCACAGCGGCTGGATATTTTCTCAGTTCCAAGTTTGGGCAATGAATGTATGTTGTGAAGAAAGAGGGTGGGAAGGGAGATTGATCACTAGGCAAGAGGTGAGGGATGATGTGATACATATAGAGGTGATTGATAGAGATCACAGATATGTAGACAATTGATAATGTGTGATCCAAAACAGGTGATGGGTGGGTAAGTTACCAGTTAGATAGGTAGATAGGTAGATAATTGGTAGATTGATAGATAGATGATTGATGGATATTATTTGATAGATGACTGAAAATTGATAGATGGGAGAGAATAGATGTTTAAATAAATAATTAAATGGCAAATATTTTGGTTGACAGACAACAGATAGAGGACAAATAGCTTGTAGATGATAGATGGGTGCTTAGATGATTGATAGATGCATTTATAGGTGATTGATGGATCGATCGATTGATTGATGCCATGTCCAGCTAGAAAAACAACAAGATATTATATATATCACCCACTTCACTTTCAGCCAATACCTGACTAAGCGAAGGGGACAGTAGGTCAGGAGACCCCCTGGCCCCACAGTGTAGCATCCTTAGAGCCTTATTCCTGCTCCCGTTGGAAATGGAGGCTCCCAGTCTTTATCGACATCCAACTCATCAAGACGAACCTCAATACCACTGTCAGTTGCAGAAGGCAGGTCTCCTGCGTGTAAATGGTGACTAGTGACTAGAATTTACAGTGCACATGTATTCATGTCTCCTAGCCTGCCATCTTGCCTGGAGCTGCAGTTTCTGTTCATGTGCATAGGGTTTCCCAGCTTCTTGTGGGTGCCTGGGCTAAGAGTCCTAGCCCGCTCTGCCACCTCCATCTCTGTCTCCCACAGATGCTCTAGTCCCACTGCCCAGTGGGATCTTGTCCTCAGATATTGACTCCTCTTGCTAGGGGCAAGAACATAGCTGGCCTTGAACTTCCTCTGCTGCTTCTTGTTTGGCTCCTGGACCGGTCCTGTTTAGTAAGGCATTGGGCCCTGCTTGCTTTCTTTTTCTCTCATACCTGAGTTTTTACTTAGCATATGCTGTGAGTCCCCCCAGTCCCCGTGTGGCATCTTTGTACCTACTTGCTATTGTCCTCTGCTTTTTATCCATTCTTCAGCTGCTCTCTCTTGCTCGCCCCTCGCTGGTCCCCTCCCTTCCCTGGGAAGTTCCTCCTTCTGCTTTTGGGCCATATGTCTCCCATTACCTCTTCTGTCCCCCTCCCCCTCACTTAGACCTCTCCTCTCTGCCAGTTCCCCTTTTCTACTTTCATCTCCGACTGTGAGTGTGCAGCGCAAGTGTGTGTCTGTGCTTAGATGTGGATACTGGGGGAAGGGGTGGAGCCTCGGGAGTCTGTCGTCCGTCAGCCCCCCCCCCCCCCCCTCTCTGCTTCAGTTTCTGCCTCCAGGTTCGCCTTGCCTTGAGCTCCGTCTCTGACTTCCCTCGATGCACTTCAATATCCCCAGCCCCTCTGCCTCCGCCCGTGAGCAAGGGTGGTTTTATATCAACTCCCCTCCACACATCGCACACTAACCCCCCCCCCCCCCCCAGAGCACCATAGTCCTGTGAGCAAACCTAATTAAACTCACTGAGCTACAAATGAAACAGAAGAGAGGATGAAAGGAAGATAGAAAGAAAAAGGAAAGAGAGAGGGAGGAAGGAATGGAGTGGGGAGAGAGAAAAGAGGGAGGGAAGAAGGAAAGAAGGAAGAAAGAAAGAGTAGAGGGAGGGAAGGAAAGGGGAGGAGAAGGAGGAGGAAGAGGAAGAGGAAGAGGAGGAGGAGGAGGAGGAGGAGGAGGAGGAGAGAGAAGTAGCCTTGTCAGAAAGGAGAGGGTTTGTTAGAAAGGAGAGCCACAGGAGGGAGGTAAGAAAAGGTACTTGAAGGAGAATCTGTTCAAAATATATTATATATGTGTATGAAAATGTCATACTGAAAACCATTACTGTATACAACTAATATATATTAGTAATCTTTGTGTGTGGGGAAGTACAACGGAAAGAAAGTAAAAGAATAAAGGTTTCTATCTGAATTCTGCAAGGGAGAAGATGTGGGAGGTACTCCCTTGACTCTGGCTTGCTTTGCTTAACATGGTGATGTACAGGGTGCATGGACCCCTGCTGGGTCCCTCCCCCCCCCCCATGGAGTGTCCCACTTTCCAAGTATCTGCTGTCTACCGTTTGAGAAGGGTTTGACCAAAGGACTTGAGTCTCACTGTGGCGGACGATGGCACGTTTCACCTTTCAAGTGTGTGCTTTGAAACACTTCAGCAGGGGATAACAGACATGATCTGTCTTTGCAACTTTTAGAATTCTGGCTATTTTGAGTTCAGATGTATGGCTGCCTGAATTTGAAGGAGAGCCTATATTACAGGCTCCTTAACTTTGGAGTTCATCAAATGGCACTTGTGGCACAGCTCTGGCCCTGTGACAAGAGCTGGGTGCTGACCCAGTGACAGTTCTCTTGCTCTGTAGGTTTAAGGCATGCTGAAGCCCCATCCACCATGTATCACCCTAGACCTGTTTGGTGGGCAGTGACACAGTCTTCTTTGGGGTCCTGAGGACTGCAGTGTTGACTGCCCATAGTCTGTCCCCTTGCTTAGAGAGAGCTCAGGACATGTGTGTGGAGCCTGGTGCTTACTTTCAGAAGTTCTGCAGCCAAAGCCATGGGGACACCATGTGCTTATAGGAACACTGCCTTGGAATGACATCATTGCAAGCTGCCAGAGATGGGCCTCCAAGTTGCGACACAGCTGAGTGACCAGAGTCCCCAGTGCTGTGCTGTCCTGGGGGAGGGGAGCAGCTGGGGAGCCAGCTCCTGGGGGCACCCTGCAGATCTGTCCCAGGGTTCTAAAAGGGACCCTTTCATCTGCTCAGGAGCTAGTGACTCACAGGGTCTGGCATGAACTGCCCTTGTCACTTGCTTCTGATTGTCCTGGTAACAGCTGCAGCCCAGGATCTACTATTCCCTGCCCCTGTCCCTGTCCCTGCCCCTGTCCCTGTCCTTGTCCTTGTTCCTCTCCCCCACTCTCCTCCCCCTCCCCCTCTCCCCCTGCATGCTCTCTCTTCCCCTCCCCTTTCCCTTTCTCTTCTCCCTCCCCCTCCCCCTTCCTCTCCCTCTCTTCCACCACAGAAAGCCACCTTTGGGGGCCAGGCCCCTGGCTATGCAGACTCCTTGCATCTTAAGGACTGACTGAGCCTCCCTTGGCCTGCACTGTTGTCCCAGGCCTTCATCACTGGTCTCCCTGAGAAGAACTGACCAGGATAGGTAGTCCCATCTCCAGAGAGGAGTTAGTTTTGACTGTTAACCTCCTCCTCTCCTGGCCAATGTCCCAGCCCAGTGTCCTCAGCAAAGGTGCTGGGCTTCCCCTCCAAATGGACAGCCTGCTTATTGCTCTGACCCTTTTCCCAGGAAAACTGTCCTGTGTGCTGTTCACTGGCAGGCACTGAAAACTGGGGACCTGGGGGCCTGGCCACTAGGCCAGCGGGCAGAGAAAGAGGCACTCTCTGGTCCAGTGTGTTTATTTCTGGGAGAACCTGGCTTCCTGTTTCCAGGAAGGGGGGGAGGTTTAAAAGGCCTCATAAAAGGGGCTCAGAGGCCCCAACATCAAATGACTCTTGCCAGGCAACCCTGCACGAGTTAAGCCTGGAGGAACCAGAACATAAGGATTGAATTTCCCTAGCAGATCTACACACTGTCACTTCTGGGGAGGGATCCTGTCAGGACACGTCTTGGCAGGGAGCCAGGCCTGAAATCCTTTGAAAAACCGAGTCCGCACATTGGGTCCTACCTGTGTGTCCTATGTCAGTAGCAAGCCCGGCTTTGGCGGAACGTATTTGCTTTTTAAATAAGCGACAGATGGAATTGTAGGCCGGGTTCATTTGGATTTAACAGGTCCCAAGGTTTGTTTTGTTTTGTTTTGCTGTTGTTGTTTTCTTCCTGGGAGATGGTCCTAAACGGGAACACTCTTGTTTTCTGTTGGGCTTTCATTTGCAATGCCAAGGAAAGACCAGCGCTTCTCTGGTGTTCGGATGTTTCTGGCGTAGATGAAGGCTCCAGGAAGTACGGAGCTCATTAAGCCCAGCGCTGAGCTGAGTGGAGGGGGGTGGGGGGCGGCGCTGGCAGCCTGCCTTTCACCTGCTCCCAGAGAATTTATACATCCAGAGCATTGTCAGGGGACAGGGGACAGGGGACAGGGAGTTGGGGCAGGGGTGGAGGCAGGGGGCGGGGGCAGGGGCCAGGGGGCAGCGGGCTCCACATCGGACTGAAGTGGGTTCCTTGGCCCGAGGAATGGGGGAGAAAGCTAAGCATTGGGGGAGCCAGCAGACATCCAACCAGACTTGGTGAGGAAGGTTCGCCCTTACCAGGGCCAGGTGCTGCCAAAGACTGGGGTCTGTAGGCAGGACACCCTACTTTGCCTACCTCCTCCTTCTGTACTCCCTCTTCCTGTTTTCCCTCCCCCCTCTCCATCTTTCTTCTCCTTTCTGTTCCCCTCCCTCTTTTCTCTCTGCACTACTCCATCTCTTTTTCACACCCCATCCCTTCCTCCTCCTTGTCTCCCCATCCCATCCCGTCCCTCTCCTTCCCTTCTCTCCCTCCCCCTTCCTTCCCCCTCCTCTCCCCATCATCTTCTCCTCCACCATCCTCTTCTTCCCCTTCTTCCCTCCATCCCTCTCTTCCTCTATCTCCTCCCTCTCTCCTTCATTGCCTTTCACCCTACCCCTTCCCCTGCCTCTCCTCCCTTCCTCCCTCCCTTTCGTTTTATCCCCTCTCTGTCCTTTCTCCCTTTCCTCTCCCCCCCACCCCTTCTCTCTGCCAACCCTTTTCTCTTCTCTCACCGTTTGCATTTCTTCCTCTCTCCCTTCCTCTCTGTTGACACCTGGGACCTTTAGGAAGGATGAGGCTCCAAGGACCCTGAGCACCCTGTTGTCAGGGACTTTCTCTAAGAGGTCTCAGCTGTCAGGGGTGATCTACCAGGTCTGAGGGACCCCTCTTTCTCTTTCACCTCACAAAACCCTGAGACAGCACAGTAAGAAGGCCAGCCTCTGGTATTCTGTTACAGCAGCAGCCTGCTGACCAAGATACTGGGTGGCAGTGAAATGGAGCTCCAGTACAGTTTGAAATGCAATGATTAAAATGATAGTTGCTGATTACCACCTATGACTGAGTACCACCTGTGACTGAGTGCTACCTGTGACTGAGTACCACCTGTGACTGAGTACCATCACCTGTGACTGAGTACCACCTTTGCAGTTGGTCTGTGTTGTGCTGCAAGTACATGAAGAGGGGAACATTCCACCATCAACAACTCCTCTTTAGACATCAGGAGGGTCTTAGGATCTCTGTGTAGCTCATTCCCTGTGCATCCTCAGATCCGTTCTCTTCCTTCCTCTGCCCTATTTCGGCAGCCTGCCTCCACAAACTCCGTCTCTAAGAGCTCCTCCTGTCTGGGTGACCTCAGCAGTGGGACACAGGAGAGTGTATCCCAGGGCACACACACCACACGCAACTCTATCCCTCCCTGTCATGCCATCCATGTCCACTTCTCCTCCTCAGAGTAACCAGGCTGGTTGTTCACCCCACTGGACTAGAGGGAGAGAAGCTTACCTGGGCATGGGTGGGTGCCTGCAGGATGTTAGTCAGCAGTGAATACAGGTAAAGAACACACAAACACCAGGGAACAGTTTCAGAGAACTGGTTCCATTTAATGGTGGTAACCAAGGCTATTTAAACCTTTGGGGGGTATTGGCATGAGTGTACATCATGGGCCGGGGCCAGGACATTGCCAGGCACTGCCAGGTGTGGCCTTATAAGGAAAAAGGATGTTTAACCTGGTTACCTGGTTACAGGACCTCCTGTGGTAAGGCAAGGATGTGGAGCACAGGGCTATGTGCATAAGGACATGCAGACCCAGCGAAGGGGGTGGGGCAGCCCCACTCCTGCCCATCTCAGGAAACCATTTCCAGGGTTTGGACATGCTTCGACTCCACTCTTGCTCCAGGCCTGCTTTTTCAGATCCCACAGCTCTCGGGACCCTCGCAGTCAGGCCTGGATGCAGTCTAATCTCTCTGCCCAGCTCCCTGTTGGATAAGGCGGCTCATCCTTAGGGAGCTGATGGGTGGGGTGTTTCCCTCAAGGCTGGGTGGGAGTTGTTCCGGGTCTTCACTGTGTTGGGTTCACCCTCCACTGTGGTTTGTGAGACTCTAGACACACCTCTATAGAATGTTCTGCATTTAAATTCCTTCCAGGGAAATGCTCTGTCCTGTCCACTCAGGCTGTCACAAAATAGCACAAGGGCAAAAGCAACAGGCATAGAGGTGGGGCCCTGGACCCGGCTGTGGCCATGGTGACCCTCTGGCAGCCCTCTCCTCTCCTGGGCTCAGGTGGCCTTTCCTTGGTACCAAAGGTGTAGAAGATCTTGGGCATCCTCCTCTTCAGTCTCAGAACTTCTATTGCTGGGAAGAGACACCATGACCGCAGCAACTCTTACAAAGGAAAACATTTAATTGGGGATGGCTTACAATTCTGAGATTTAAACTATTTAATCGGGTCTGGCCTACAGTTGAGAGATTTATCTCTTGGGCCTCATGGCAGGAAGCATGATGGCATGCAGCCAGACATGGTGCTGGAGGAGAGGCTGAGCGTTCTACATCTGAACCAGCAGGCAGCAGAAGAGAGAGTGACACGGCCTGGCTTGAACATCTGAAACCTCGAAGCCCGCCCCCAGTGACATACTTCCTCCAACAGGCCACGCCTACTCCAACAAGGCCACACCTCCTAATAGTACCAGTGTCTCTGAGCCTATGGGGGCCATTTTCATTCAAACCATCAGATCTACAACTTCCCTGGCTCTTCTCTGGCACCTCCTGGTAGGAGATGGTGGCACCAATCTAGTAATACCCTCTGAGTATTAGTGCAGGACCCCTGATGGATACACTCATTTGATTCATCTACATGTGGTCCACGATCCAAACCATCCACCTAGCCATCGGTTAACCTGCTGCTAGGCAGGGACCAGAAAGGTTGATGCCCATGTTCGAGCTCATTTGGAGTATGGTACTCCTATTCTTCAGGTGCCCATAGAAATACATTCTGTCCCCATCACACAGGAAGGGGAAGTGAGGATTAAAATAAAGGCAGGTCTGGGGAGATGGCTTAGTCAGTGTAGTATTTGTATGAAACCTTCAGGTCCTGAGTTTAGTCTCCAGAACCCACGTAAAAAGAATGATATAAGGATGTGCATTTGTAATTTCAGAATGGAGGAGGAGGGAGATCTCTGGGCCCAATGACCAGCTAGCCTAGCTAAATCAGCAAGCCCCAGGTCTTAGTGTAGCACGACAACGTTACCAACTTCCCAGCTTGCTAGTGTGGGGTCGAAAAACCAACGTGGCTCAGTGAGCGAGCATTGTGTGTATGTGTGGGAGGTGGGGCCTTTTTATTAGACATGGGGACAAAAGATAAGGGAATCTGCCGAGAAGTTCAGAGAGAATAAGAGGCAGATGCAAGGGACTGAATGGGTCCTATGGTGTCACATGAACACTCTGCCTGCTATGAGCTTTCTGAGCCAAGTGGCTTGTGTTTCTGTGTGCATGCCTATCTTGGGGCCCCACACTGAAACTTGATGGCTTATGATAGACTCATAGAATCATGCAACGGTAGTCACAGCCCACTGTAGGGTATGGTGTCTGTGTAAGGACACATGCGTTCACATGTCCACATATGTGCAAGTGGTCAGCCACTAATATCTTCCTCAATTAATTTCCACCCTGATTTTTGTTTGTTTGTTTGTTTGTTTTCTGAAACAGGATCTCACTTTGTAGCCCTGGCATTTCTGGAACTTTCTAGGTCGACCAGGCTGGTCTTGAGCACACAGAGAGATCCGCCTGCCTCTGCCTCCCAAGTGCTGAGATTAAAGGTGTGTATTACCTTGTTTTCTGAAGCAGAGTCTCTCTCACTTGGCCTGGAGCCCACCAGTTCGGCTAGACCAACTGGCCAGAAGGTCCTCTGGATGCCCATCTGGATGCCCATCTGCCTCCTGAGCGTGACGATTACCTATATCACCGTGCGCTGCTTTCTAAAGGTTTCTCGTTTTTATTTATTTTTCAATTACATGTATGTGTTTGTATGTGGTGATGTGCATATGAGTGCAAATACTCTTGGAAGGCAGAAGAGAATATCCGATTCCCTGGAAGCTGCACTTAGAGGTGGTTGTGAGCCACCCGATGTGGATGCCGGGGTTGAATTCAGGCCCTCTGAAAGAGCACCAAATGCTTTTAACTGCTGAGCCATCTCTTCATGCCCTGTAACATGATTTTGTGTGTGTGTGTGTGTGTGTGTGTGGTACTCTGGTCCTCAAAAAAGCGCTTAACCCACTGTGCCATCCTCCAAGTTCCCACTGTCAGACTTTTATAGTGCCAGAGAGTGAGTGAGTGAGAGAGAGAGAGAGAGAGAGAGAGAGAGGAGAGAGACAGAGAGACAGAGAGACAGACAGAGAGACAGAGACAGACAGACAGGCAGAGACACCCACCCAAAGCTTTCCATACTTCTAAGTCCCCCTTCTCATGAGTCACCACCCCAGGCCCCCACTTTAACCTCTAATCTTTGCGGATCTGCACTGCTGGGCTGAAGTTTCTCTGTGGCTGGCTTTGTCAGTGTAAAAAACGACATTTCCAAAAGTCACCTACACTGCAGTAGGTGTCAGAGCGCCAGCCACTGCTTCTTAATCATGGCCAAATCCCATTCGTTGGGTAGAGGGACCCCGTTGTGTCTACTCGGCCGCAGAGGCATTTAGCTATCTTCCTGTTTGGACTGTGGAAGCAGAGCCAACCGCTGGTAACATCTGTGTGTGTGTTTGCGTGTGGACACGTGTTTCCATTTCTCTCTAGGTTGATGCTTTAATCCGCTCGGATGGTAGGTTCGTTTGATGTGGAGAATGGATTGTTCCAAGTAGGGAATTTCCCAAATAGAACTAGTGGGAGAAATGAGTTCATTCTCCATTGGGTTAGACAGGCTGCACACGGATAGAAGCTGTGTGCTTCTGCCCATCTGAACAGTTTTTTGCTTCTGTGGTTCCTCCTGGCCCACTTGGGGGTGGACAGTCTCATTTCTACATCAGCCTGCTTTCAAGGGTCCCGAGCCCTAGCAGGCTTCTTGTATCAAGAGGGTGAACCTCACATGTCTCGTTCTCCTCCTCCCCTCCCCCCAGCTTCGGACTACTTCATCAGCTCTTCCTCTTCCTGTGCCTGGAATATATTTTTGTTTGTATTTATTTATTTAATTAGAATTTTTTTGAGATGGAGTCTCACTGAGTGATCCTGCCTGGCCTGAACCTTATTATATAGACCAAGCTGGCCTGGAACTCACAAAGATCTTCTTACCTCTGCCTCCTCCAACCCTGGGATGAAAGATATGTGCCATTACGCCTGGCTAAATTTCTTTTAAAGATCACATTTATTTCTTTGCTGTGCTTCTGCAATCTCTGTCTCTCTCTCTCTCTGTCTCTCTCTCTCTCTCTCACACACACACACACACACACACACACCCCACACATTGACGATGTGGAGGTCAGAGGTCAGGTGGTAAGGCTTGGTGGCACGTGCCTCTGCCAGCCTAGAATATATCTTCATCACCAGCACTTCTTACTCCTCACCCTATCCTAAACTTCAGTTCTCCCATGTTCTGATCTAAATCAAAGCCTTGACCTTCCTCTTTTCTCCTTTTCCCTCTCTCTCTCTCTCTCTCTCTCTCTCTCTCTCTCTCTCTCTCTCTCTTTCTTTCTTTTTTCTTAAATGATGCTAAAGTTTAAACTCATCACCTACCAAATGATGGGCAAGCAACATCTACTGACTTGAGCCCTGATGTTATCCTCTCTGTCTCTCTCTGTCTCTCTGTCTCTCTGTCTCTCTGTCTCTCTCTCTCTCTCTGTGTGTGTGTGTGTGTCTCTGTCTCTGTCTCTCTCTCTTTCTCTCTCTCAATTTAATGAATAAATCACAGTGAATGGGCACACATCCAAACTCTTTACCCTAGCCTAATAGATGAAAACTTTGCTATTTGGAAACGGGGTCCTTTTCGATTTTCAGTGGATATTTATATGCATTCCAGAAAAGCTGAGAGGGACAGTGTGGCACCGGGTCTAAAGCAAAACGGAACTTCACAGCCTTGAGGTTGTGTATTGTCCGGAATAGACTATATTTATCTCCAGTGGGCACACGCCAACACTGGGAAGTGTGACCCACACGAGGCCCAGTGAGTTGTCATTTTTGCCTCCTTTCTTCCCTTGGATGTGGGCAGCTGGCGGATGGGTTCAAGGACCACAAAGCCCTATGATGACAAGGAGAAGTGTGCCAGTCATGAAGGCAGACAGACCTTCATCAGCAAAGCCAAGAGGAAAATGGGCTGTGGGGTCTCAGAGGGCTTGGAGAGGGAGGAACAGATACAAAAGACACGGGATGAGCTTGGAGAAATGGCTTAGCGGTTAAGAGCTGGTACTGTTGTTTCAGAGGTCCTAAATTTGGTTCCAAGCACAGTTTACAACTGCTTGTAACCCCAGCTCCAAAGGAAAGCATTTCTGAGCTTCTCCAAGGGACTGCACTCAAATGGGCTTACAAGAGAAACTCTCTCATATATCTATATCTATACATATACATATATATATACATATATATAGTTGAAAACCGAAAGCAACCAATTAAACTCTACCCTTGAAGCCCCACCCCTCTTCTCTCCCAGGGCTAAACTCCTGCAAGAGGAGCGGGGGATGGGTGGACTGAAGCAGCTGCTCCTGGCCTGTAACAAAATCATGACTTCCAAAGTTTGCCAACTGTTTTTGGAATGCAGCTGCCACCAAGCCCCCTGAGCTTCAGTCTCCAGCCCTTTTACCACCCTTGGCGGATGACGAAAGGAGGATGTTGACAGTCCAGTATCCAGTCAGTCAAAAACAAGGATGTCAGCACCTGTCCTTGGGGTCTTTAGAAGTCTCTTTTTACCATAACCATCAAGAAAGAAATAATTACATATGTTGGGTTTCCCTCTGATATTCCCAGGGATATCGGACAGGTTTCACGGTGTCAAGCAATAGATGTAGGCCAGACCTCAACAGAGGTGTGAGTGCCTGCATGTATGTGTGTGTGTGTGTGTGTGGTTGCTTGAGTGTGTGTGCCCACACCCGTGCATGCTTGTGCTCATCTACAGACCTGCACATGGAATGTGTGGAGGTCAGAGGGTTGGAGGGCAACCTTGAGCATCATTCCTCAAGCACCTTTCACCTTTTATTTAAGACAAGGTCTCGCATTGGCCTGGAACTTGGCCAAGTAGGCTAGGCTGGCCGTGAGGATCCAGCCATGACTTATCTCCACCTGCCATCTTACCATCAATGGGATTATAAGATTACAAGGGTGTGCCCCACGCCCAGCTTTTTCTGTGGGCTCTGTAGATCAACAGGAGGCCAGAGCGTGACACTGACTAGCAGGAACTCTGTGGCGGTTCCTTTTTTTTTTTTTTGTCCCTAGGCTCCGCGAGGAGTGACACTCACCAACAGTTCATCTGAGTTCGGGTTCTTCCTTCAGTCGCTCTGAGTCCTGAGTGAGACAGGCCAGCTAACCAAGTCACAAACAATGGTAACCTAGGTTGAGCCAGGCCTCTGTCTTCAGAGATAGGGTCTCTTTCCCAGAGCAAGAATAAAGGGTGACTTCCAAAGGTAGACTGATATTTTCTTAGGCATACAAACACCTAATTGACTGGTAGCAATAATGTCAGGGTCACACTGGGAACCCTAGGAAACTCTGGGCCTGGTTGAGTCAGCTCAAAGTGGTTCTGACCATGGGTATCATACAGGTTACATGCCCCTCTGGGGCCTACGGGGAGGTCTCTATGTCATCTGCCACTGTCCTTCCATTTCCCATAGCTGGCCTGTACTCCTGGGCCTCTGCAGAGGGTGGTCAAGTTAAAGGAGCTGGAAAAGAAAGCCGGGTGAAGCTGGGGGATGCAGGTGACCCTACAAAAGCCAGGTTGAAGATCTCTCATCCTCGAGACATCAGAATGCAGGCAATCCTATCTCCTGGGAAGGCAGGCCCTCTGCTGAAGTGGGTGGGGCAGGGGATGCAGGCCCTCTGCTCTTGGGAATAGGTAGGTCGGGGGGTCGGGGGTCCTTATGCTGGAGTGGATGGCATTTGAGGGTGGAGCGTTCTCAGGGCCAGCGTGGGTTGCAACCAAACAGGCGTCCACTGAGGGCTTTGACCTTCAGGTGACTTTTACAAGTGCAGAGAGCGAGACTCCAGAACCTGACTCCAGCTTCAGGCCAAGTGCAGAGCCTGGGGCTTAGGTCTCAGGGCTTTTTGCAGCAGCAATTTCCTCCCTGACCAGAGAGCCGTGTTACCTAATAGCCAGCTAATAACGTGCTTAGGATGCCGGAAGGGCCCAGGTGCCAGAAATCTATTTTTAAGGAATGAGTCTTTTCCATGTGAGTATCCAAGAGGAGTTAGCGCAGCAAATGCCGACATCCAACAGACAACTGCACACTAAGTTTATACCGCAGGGTAAAGAATGCTTTCCCTTGGAATTCCTTGCAGGGGTAGGCACTGGCCTGGGTCCTCATGACAGAGAGCATTGTAAGCAGCTTCTCCATATACCTCGACATCAGGGCCAAGCTAGCTCTGCCCATGCATTTAAAAAGACAAACCAAAACAAACCAAAACAAAAAAACAAAAAAGAATTATTATTTGTGCATTTGAGTGTTTTGCCTATATATATGTGTGTGAATCATGCATGTACACTGCCCATGGAGGTCAGAAGATTTATCCCCTGGAAATGGAGTTATATGTAGCCAGACTTTTGGCTTCTTTATGGGTTCCTTTGTAATTTCACACTTCTCTACCCTTAGCCTACCCTTTCAACCCCCTACCACTAGATAGAGAGGAAAAAGGATAGAGGGGAAAGAGATATGTTATTGTTAGGCTACTTCCTGCTGATTAGGGGTGTCAAGTTCCTTGGAGCAAGTTCAAGCTTCACTATCAGAATATCTAAGTTTTTCTTGTTCCCTCTTCGGGCATGACTACTTAACAAATCACAACCAGCCAGCAGTCCAACGAGCCACTCTCTCAGGTCCCTAGCATTTATATGTCCTCTGGAAAGTCCGCAGAATTCCAGACCACACAATTGCAGAAACTATCTGTAGCAGGCAAAAAATCACACCCCTGCTAGAGCACGAGACAAAACAAAGTCAGCTGCTGTGGAAAATCGGAAGCGGGGGGCCTCAGCTCCTCACATCTGGGATTACACCGAAGACCTACTCAAACAATATTTCTTGTGTTTTTAAAGAAACCAGAATAGTTTCACTACCGTTCTGGATGCTTGCGAGCTTGTGCTGGGATCTGAACTCCCAGTCCTCTGCGAGAGCAGCCAGTGCTCACACCTGCCGAGCCATCATCTCCCCAGCCCCTCTGCTCCATCCTCGATGGTACGGGTGGCGTTTTGCTTCTATTTCAGTTTGCATGGATTTGACAGACAGGGTGTCTCACGAAGGGAAATAAATGCTAGCTGGGTCGTGTTCTGGGTGCAGGAACTATTTATTTAACTTATTAAATAAATAGTTCCTATGTTGCAAAAGTTCCTTCTCTGGAGAGACATTAGACTAAGGTCCCAAGAACTCAGATGAAATGTTTCATCAAAGCGCGCCCTAGGGAACCAATGAGTTTATTGGGCTTTCTTACAAAGCATGCATGACCCCGAAGCAAGTCTCATTGGAAGGTCTCCTGCATGATGGTTTCTCCATAACTGCATAGGCAGTCTTCCCCAGTGTAAATACTCCAGCCCCTCCCCTAGACAGACCTTCAGACTACATCTCATTAGGGAAGAGTTGCATTGGCTACTGCTAGAAGGGACAGCTGGTATCTTAGGAGCAATGACCCTTCTGACCCACTCCTTCTTTGTGGGATGTTAACAGATTGTCTCTTGCAAGCTGATCTGACGAACACAGCGGCTGCTTTGCCTGGAGAGTTCTATGGCACACCAATAAAAGCCATGGGCTCTCCTTCAGCTGACACAGCCTCTGGACTTGTGGCAGCAGATGTGACCCTTTGCCCAGATCTGGGATCCAATTACAGATTCAGACCCTCTCACTCCTACCTAGACCTGCTTATTGTGCCTGGCACTTAACTTGAATGGCTGTGCACAGACTTCAGAGATGCAGGAATGTTTAAAAGCTGTAGACTTAGAATAAAATCTATTGGGGGATCCAATGTACCCCACAAGAGTCAGACCTCCTCCCAGGAACTCTGACTTGTCCTTCCCAAGAGCTTCCCTGGCAAGTTCGGACACTTGAGAACAACTTTGGTTCCCACACTCTGTGCCCTGTATAAATCTGAATGTCAGCATCCCACACACCCCCAGTTCCTGTGTCTTTATTCACAGTGAGGGGCTAGGAGGAGAAGCCTGGAAGGAAAACAGTCTAAACGAGTTAAAGGACAGAATCATTTGACAAAATATTTGTTTAAACTGCCGCAATTTTCTGTGCTTTATAAAATTGAGCTATTTTTAAATCATAGAGAAGAGACCAAAGAAATAGGTAAAGATTACCCCATTTGTGTGCCCAGACATCGATGGTCTGCTAGAGTTTGGGTTTCTCTTGTCTGACACACAATTTGGAAAACAAGATGATGTGACTCATGCTCTTGCATGAGGACTCAGTGCAGAATTGTTTGGGACAAATTCCTGCTGTAAGACCTCTGTGTTGAAGCCTTCAGGGGCTTGTGGGAAAGCAGGTTTGATTTAGAACGAGCCTTGTATAACTATGGGAAAAACTGAGACCTAGGTCTATCACTGTCCACCAGGATCCCAGGAGAACTTGGTAGAGGCCAGGAAAGCCACACTGAGTAAGTATTAGTGGTGAAGCTCTCCAGATGTCGCCCAGCTCCAGGGGGGTTATCTGAGGCTTTTCTCAGTATTACAGGTGGTATCTGAAACCCCAGGGACATTACAACCCCAGCCTGGAGGACCGAGGCATTGCTGGGCGCTTGCTTGGGCATGGGTGCTGGAGATCTCAGGGCAGATCTCTCTATGGCAGAGATAAGCAAGAACCTAATCTATATCAGGATCTGCTGATGCCTGGAGCTACCATCTCTTTCTAGGCCTCATGCTCAAGGCAGCCAAGGCCAGGAGAAGGTATTGGTCCTCTGGAGCAGGAGTTGCAGGCAGGTGTGAGCCACATCATAGGGATCTGCACTGTGGTCCTCTGTGAGAACGGCAAGCTCTCTTAAATGCCGAGCTGTTTCTCTTGCCCCTCACCGGGAATTTATGAGTGTTTCTGCTTTAGTGCCTTTCTGCTTGACGTTATTCCTTGCCAATTCCCCAAAATCAATTTGAATGTTATTAGCTTACTAGGCTTTATAACTCAACAGGTAAGGGTGTTTACCAGCAAGCCTGATGACCCAAGTTCAAACCCAGAGACCCACACAGTGGAGGGAGAGAACTGACTTCTGTAGGCTGTCCTCTGATCTCCGTATGTATGTACACTATGGCATGTATGTGTACCTTTGTGTGTGTGTGTGTGTGTGTGTGTGTGTGTGTATGCACCTGTGTGTGTATGAGTGTATTTGTGTGTCTGTGTATGTTTGTGTGTCTGTGTGTTTCTGTGACTGTGTGTCTATGAGTACTTGTATGTATGTATGTATGTGTGTATATTTGTGCCTGTGTATGTTTGTGTGTCTGTGTGTGTTTCTGTGACTGTGTGTCTATGAGTACTTGTGTATATGTATGTATGTATGTGTGTGTGTATTTGTGCCTGTGTATGTTCTTTGTATGTGTTTGTACATGTGTCTATATGTTTGTATGTATGTATAAGAATGACTGTAGGTATGTGAGTGCTTTTGTGTATGTGTGTGTTAGTGCCTCTCTGTGTGCATGTGTATACCTCTATGTGTGGGTGTGGGTGCTTGTGTGAGTCTCTGTCTCTCTGTCTCTGTCTCGTCTGTCTGTCTGTCTCTCTCTGATTGCCTATGTGTGTTCTAGTGCCTGTATAAATCTGTGTGAGTCTGTGTGCATGCCTTCCTACAGACACCCAGAGGGTTGCTCTTCACTTTTTGGGAATGTTCCCAAGCAGAATCTGGGGTCACGAGGTCTGAGCACTATTGCCGTGGACACACCCGTTGAGTTGCCCTGCAGGAAGGTGGTCCAGCCTACCCCTCCCCTGGGTACACATGTGAACACTTCCTTCTCACAACCTGCCAGCCTCAGGCCTTAGCTAGCTGTGCCCCGCTCATGCCAGCATTAATCCCTCACTTTTACTTTGGTTCGCATGGCCTCGTCAGAACCCAGGACGAGCATCCTGTCGAATTGCTACCCCCCTACATCCTGTTGGGATCGTTTCCGACTTTTGCTTTGAGTTCTTCTGAGGTTCTTGTCATGTTAACTAGTCAAAGTGACACAGAACAGCAATGTAGCTAGGTGTGCTCATACACACCTGCAACCCCAGCACTTGGGAGTGTGCGGCAGGAGGATTGCTGAGAGTTTGAGGCTAGCCTGGGCTACAAAGTGAGATCCAGGTTAGCCTGAGCTAAGAATGAGTTCCTGTCTAAGAAATACCAAAACAACAACAAAACAAAGAAGGAAACCAAAACAACAAAACACAAAAACTAACACTGTGAGACGGAGAACACTGCCTATAGCCCTGGCCTCTGTATCCTAAGTCCCCTTGTAGTTTCTGTCTTGTTATTTTAGTCAGTTTCTGATCCTACTTGATTTTCTGTGCTGGAAGCCAAATCCAGGGCCCCACTTCCTCATCTCTGAGCAAGGTCTGTTTCACAGAGAATGAACTTTAATTTTTAAGTCAGCCAGTTGGTTTTCCTATGTTAAATTTATCAACAGGGTGACATATGAATCCCTACAGCGATGAAATATTGTCTCGATTCTTTAAAATACACACATACATACACACACTCATACATACATATATTCATACATATACAATAATACACACACACATATATATACACACACATATATATATATATATACTCACATACACACACATACACACACACACACACACACACACACGCACGCACATACACACACACATACATACTGTAACGGCTATTTCTCCTTGTCAACTGGACTATATCTGGAATAAACTACAATCCAGAATTGGAGGGCTCACCTGTGATCCAGATCTTGACACAAATTTCTGACCTGGATCTTGGCATGGAGATCTTGAGGCATAGTGGCCATGAAAAGCTTAGGCCCAGGCAACGTTGTACTACCTTTAATCCCAGAAGACAGAGGCAAGGATCTCTGAGTTCAAGGTCAGCCTGGGACAAAGCAAGTCCCAGATCCAGGCATGGTGATCTACACCTTTAATCTGGGGCCACACCTTCTGCTGGAGACCTACATAAGGCCATTGGAAGAAGGAAGATTCACTCCTTGCCTGCTTGCACTTTCTTGCCAGCACATCTGTTGGAACCTACTTCTACAGAAGACCAGCTGAAACAACTAGCCCTGTGGGACTAGATTCTTGGACTTCCCATCCACAGCTGACCATTCTTGGGGTAATTGTGCTACAGGGGGAAGTCATCACAATAAATTCCTTCAATATACAGAGACATTCTATAAGTTCTGTGACTCTAGAGTACCCTGACTAATACACATACATATGTATATACACATACATATATACATATATACACACAATACATGTACACACACAATACACACACACACACACACACACACACACACTTGAACCCAGACCCTGGTTTAGCCTAAGCAGACTCTCTACCACTGAGATATTTGTGTTTAAAATATTGCTTAGGTCCAACAAAATGGCTCAGTGGGTAGAGGTGCTTGCCACATAAGGCAGATAACCCAGGTTCAATCTTGCAAACCCACAGTGGAAGGAGACTGAACTCCTAAATCTTGTCCTTCGATTCCATGTATGCATTATTGCATGCAAATACCACAGACACACACTCACACACACAAATACCATACACAGAGACACATATAACACACACACACACACACACACAGAGCACACACACAGACTCACACCATATACACATACCACATACACATATACACACATACACACTACACATAGACACACATACTTCACACACAGTTTTAAATTTTTCAATTCAAAATAAAATGTAATACTTATGGGCAAGCATAACTTGGTGCCCCCAGCCCCAGGGTTATTCTAGCATTTACACATTGTTCTCTCTAATACTCTGAAATGTTTGTATGTGTCAACTACATTTATCCTCTCCTTGGATTTTCTATTCAATAACCATTATAATTTTATCCCCGTATCAATAATGCAATTTAGATGACCTCATCTCCATGGCCTCTGATGATCTGGCAATACAGGTTCTGCCTTTATTCACTCAACAACGTCGATTTGTCAATTGTCCATCCTCAGCCCTGAGGACAGATGTCAGCTCCTTGTTATTCCCTTCGAGATCTTATTATCCTCATGCATGACGTTTGAAATTAAACTTTGTCAGGCGACATCTATGACACACACACACATCTATATATCACAGGAACTATGTTTTAAAGCGTGTCTCATGTACTCATTTATTTGGGTAGCTTTGAGAGCTTTAGGGTTTTATGAGTTCTAAAGGGACCATCAACCAGGTCCGGCGAGATGGCTCAGTGGGGGTAAGGTGCCTGCCGCCAAGCCTGACCGCTTGAATCGGATCCCAGGACCGGCACGGTGGAAGGAGTGAGCCAATTCCTGCACGTTGCCCTCTGATCTTCACACACATTCTGTGCTACACAGGTGTGTGTGCTCACCCGCACGTGAGCACACATGCACACACAAAATTAAAAATAAAATCTTCAAAAAGTAAAAGAGAGAGAGAGAGAGAGAGAGAGAGAGAGAGAGAGAGAGAGAGAATCTATTCAAGGCCTCCTGTTTCAGTGCCTCAGTGATGTGTTGAGGAATCCTTCCTAGTGCGTACTTTATTTTAAAACTATACCCGAATATACTTTTACCCCGATTTCTTATTTCACTGTTATTATCATCATTGTTATCATGACAGGGTCTTGTGTGGCCCAGGTTAGCTTCAAATTCACTATGTAGCTGGCAAGACCTTCAACTCCGGATCCTCCTGCCTGTCTCCCAAGTATTGGGGTTCCAGGTGTGCACGCCCATACTTGATTTATCCCACGCTAGGGATTGAACTCGGGGCTTTTGTGCATGTTAGGCAAGCACTCCACCCACTGAGCCTCACCTTCAGCCCCCACTTAATTACTTTAATTAACACCATTCCTCATTTATTAATATTATATCTCAGCTCTCTCTCTTTCTCGCTGTGTGTGTGTGTGTGTGTGTGTACAGTGGCTCGGGAAGTCAGAAGAGGACATTAGATCCTTTGGGACAGAATGCACAGGTTGTTGGAAGCCAACAGACATGGCGGCTGCTAGGAACTCGGTCCTCTGCAAGAGCAGCGAGCACTCTTGAACAAGCAGCAAGCCATCTCTTCCAGCCCTGCTCAGTTAAACTTTCGAACCGAGTCCTAGGCTGTGGTCGGGGAACACAGCTCACACCACACACCTTTGGGTGTCCTGATTTGGGGCGTCCGACACTTATCTGCAGGTGGGGCCCACATGGTGGCTGTGTTTTATCTTTTGCTCCGTTTCCTTGCTCCCATGCAACATCTGGTTTTAGTCACAGGGTGGTGGTGGTGGAATGCATCCTAACACGAGATCCACCGACGGAGCAGAAGGACAGAGTAGGGTGGTTTTTTTTCTACAGCTCACCCTGTCCGGAAAGTGAAGAGCACAGGAGAAGTCACAGTCAAGGAAACACCACGAATATTGTCATTCAGGGGTGGTATAGATATATCTTCACCCTCCCCACAGCCTACTTATCAGAGAACATCAACAGTTCCCAGGCTGCTCCTTGTGGATGCTCACATGTGAGCACAGCTGCTGTGATGAAAAAGAAGACTGTTTTGCTGAGAGACCGTCACAGAACAGCCTGCGCGTGCATGTGCGCGCATGCGCAGGATTCAGGAGTTCTCTGGCGTCTCACAGATAAGCATGTCACAAACTGAGTTTGAAACAACAACAACAACAGCGAACAGCCTTTATAACTACTTGTTCATGTTAGTTACACCTATATCCAGTTGCAAATTAAAACCGAGAGCTTTAAAAAATATTTACTTGTCTTGGAAAACAAAGGCGATCCCGCTGCATCGCATAGCTAATTCATCACTTTAAAACTTTATTCAACTCTTACTTCCTCAAATGCAAAAACATCGTGGAGTACATTGTTCCTGAGTTTTCAAAATCTCTTAATCTCTGCCTTAATCAAAGACAGCTGGCTTCTCATCAGCACATCTGCGTCCAATGAGTCCCCCCAAAGGAAAAAGAAACGGTCACGTGGGGGGGGAGGCTTTGGGCGCTCAGCAGCTGTCTCGGAAGGGAAGAGTGGGACTAGCTCAAGGAGGGTCCCACAGCAGTGTCCTGAAGCTAGCTTTTAAAATTTCGTCTATTTTTATTTTTTGAGCATGAGTGTTCCGCTTATGTGTATGTCTGTGCTCCACGTGCATGTAGTTCTCATGGAGGCCAGAAGAGGGCGTGTCAGATCCTTAGGAACTGGAGTTACAGAAGGTTGCGCGCTTCCACGTCGATGCTGCTCGGATCTCTCCAGCTCCCTGGAGCCCTGTTTTAGTTTGTACATTTGGGGCTAGCTCCAAAATACATTGCGAGATGGCCAGAGAGCGCTAGCACTCTGTCCCCGCTTTCCTGTGAATTAAGATGAGGATGCTCCCAAGCCCCGGGAGGGTGAATTAAAACAAACAAGAGTCTCAGTTGCACAGGTGACTCAGCTCTGCTGCAGGTCACCAGCACATCATGTCCTGCGGTTTAGACGGGTGACACCTCAAACGGTTTGTGGCTTTTTTTTTTTTTTCCTCAAGCCTGGCTTACTCTTCCGTCTGTGAGGTAGATAGACCAGACTTGTACCAGGGATATATAATGCAGGGGTCTGTGGAGTGGCTGACAGGTACCATTACTGAGTTTCTGCTCTCACATGCGGGCCATGGTCTATCTACCCTGCCGGTGCCTCTGCTGCACTAGCAGTTCAGTCCCCGGCCTCTCTTTTCCCTCTGTCTGGCTAATGTTTCACCCTCCCTGCCCCCACGCCACCCCAGCCCCCAGCTCCCCTGAGGCCATCACACCCACAGGGAAGGAAGGAAGGAAGAAGTCAGTTGAGGAGGAGTGTGTAGGGGTGACTCCAGGACTCCTCACTCCTGCCTGCCACCTCTGACTTCCACCCCAACCCAGAAACTGTATCTATAGAAAGGGATGACTTCTGGGAAGGCTCTGGGTACTCCTGGGGGACAGCTTGTGGGTTCACTGCCATCTTGCTTGGTTCTCTCTGCAGTGGGGGGCTAGCCTAGGAAATAGGGTCTGAGGGAAACTCGTTTCTGAAGGGGCAAGTCGCTTTCAGAGCCGGGCTTGTTAGAAAGCTGGCGGTTCTTGAAGACAAGGATTCTGATTTGGTCTGGTTTGGCTCTCCATTAGCTCTCTAACGTATCTGAGATCGGCTGCTATCGACTGTGACCCGGCACAGCGTGGCGTCGCTGCAAAAGCACTAGACGGTGTGTGGGAAACACACACACACACACACACACACACACACACACACACACACACACACGGTCCCATTTGAAGTCTTCGAGTGGTCCAGGTTGGCTCACAGCTTGATTTATTGTGTGGACTAACAAACCTTTCATCTACAGCCTCCTGGGAGCACGATTCAGGTGCTATAATGAACAGTGGTCGTGTGTCGTGCCCCCCCCCAATACACACACACACACACACACACACACACAATACGCCAAGCTTCTTGAAGTTATTCTTGCCACAATGAGTCTGCAGGGGGCAGCGGCTCCTTCATCCTGACCCACTTCCTGGAGAGACTTTCTATCGACTGGAAGCCTGCTTCCCCTCTTCCCTGGATGGTCAAGGTCAGGAGATGGGAGCTTTGACCTTCATGTCAGGAGGTAGGCAGACAGCTGTCCAAACACAAAGCAGGAAACACAGGGTGCGGGTCGGGGCTGCCATAGCCTATGGCAGTCAGCACTCCAGAGACGGGAGGGTCCTGTGAGCCTTGGACTCACGTCTCCCAGTCTTACATTCTGCCTTCGGTGTTTTAGCTTCTGCAATGAAATAGGACCTCAGTAAGCAAGAAGCAGAATCAGGCTTAATGAGAGGAGGTGTTGAGAAAGAAGAGAGCAGAAGGAACAGTTTAAGAATGAAGTCTGGATAGAAATAGCACCCAGCTGGCTTCCGAGATCGTGGCAAACCTAGCCTCGCAGGCACGGGCGAGGCCACAGGAAGTGTCAGGAGCCCGGAGGCACCCACTGTGGGGGCCATAAGGTGTTTTTGAATACACCTGCTGCATGCCCTGATTCTTGGGCCAGCTGCTTCCACACTTCCACAAGCCTTGATGTGACAGGCAGTCCATCTGCTTGGCATGGTGCGGTTTTAGGAGACGAGCATTTGGCGCAAAGTTTTACCTTGTTCCGGGCCTAGTTCTGTGCCACCTCAAGACTCCCTGGGTTTCCTGATCCCCATGTTAGGCCCCTTCTCAACTCTCCAGGCCATGACTTGAGGCTAGACTCCTTCACTTTGTATTGTTTTTCTAACAATCATTAACAACAACAACAACAAAATCTGATGTTTCTGATAGTGCGCTTTATCAAATCCTGCCCATATGTGACCCCGAAGGGACTGGTGTCCCATCCGTGAGCTGAAATGGCACCAAGCCATGGCAGTGTGTGTGTGTGTGTGTGTGTGTGTGTGTTTGTCTGTCCGTCTGTCTTAGGTTTGGGTTTTATTGCTTCAATGAAACATCAGGACCAAAAAGTAAGATGGACAGGAAAGGTTTATTCAACTTACACTTCCGATCATAGTCCTTCATTGGAGGAAGTCAGGGCAGGAACCTGGAGGCACAAGCTGATGCAGAGGCCATGGAGGGTGCTGGTTACTGACTTGCTTCCCCTGGCTTGCTCAGCCTGCTTTCTTCTAGAACCCAGGACCACCAGCCCAGGGATTGGCACCACCTACCATGGGCTGGGTCCTCCTCCCTTGATCACTAATTAAGAAAATGCCTTACAGCTGGATCTCACGGAGACGTTTCCTCAAGTGAGGCTCCTTCCTCTCTGATGACTCTAGCTTGTGTCAAGTTTACACATAAACTCAGCCAGTGTTGTGTTGTGTGTGTGTGTGTGTGCGCGCGCGCATGCGCATTAGGGAAGGGGGAATGGGATTTGAACTCAGAACTTCACACACGCTAGACAAACACTCTGCCTCTGAGCTACATGCCCAGCCCTCTTTCACTGTTTGCTCAATCCATTGAATTATCTACGCAGCCTTTCCTTTTTCTATTAATTTTAAGGCAAGCTGTCCCTAAATTCTCTACGTTGGCCAGTCTGTAGTCTACACCGGCCTTAAACTTGTGACTCTGCTGCCTCAGCCTCAGAAGCAGCCAAGGCATGGCATTGCCTGCAGCCCTGAGAAGATCGCTAACACACTGCACTTCCCAAGAGCCCAGACTGACCGATGCTGCTCCCAGGGACTGGGCTTTGGGAATTGGTGGCCTTAGGTACAGGCAGACAACTCCAAACCTTCAAGAAAACCAAAGTCTGTACTTCCTGTCTCTGGCTTGTAATGCAACACATCCAAAAAAACCCAAACCCAAACCAAACCAAACCAACCAACCAACCAAGCAAAACCCCAAGTGGTGTAAAAACTGACATAGGATGCATGTAGCTTGAGCCTTGTGATGGTCACCATTTATAGTTTCCTTTAATCCCAAGCGCTGTCACCCTGACCAGCTGTCACCTCACCAGCCTCCAGGCCTCTTGTGGATCTGAAGCCCTTTGCAAACATCCCCGCCCACCCTGCCCATCTGGGATGCTTTTTCTTTCTGTCTGGAGCAGCCAGATCGTTGCAGACAAGGAGGCTGGGTTCCCAGGTCCACTGAAACAGGAGGCATGAGACTACTGCATGATTTGACAACCCAGCCATGGGAGATGAAGGAGCTTCAAGACCTTCTGACCTATGGGACACAGACAAGGTCTTAGGACACTTGTCAAGTGTCTCTTTCATCTGTATGCACGAGTCCTTTCCCTAGGGAGGGAATACGAATAAAAATGCTTTTATTCATTTTTTATATTTGTTCTCTCTGTCTCTCTCTGTCTCTCACTCTCTCTGTGTATATAGTTGTCTCGTGCACGCGACAGTGTGTATATAGTTGTCACACAGGACTATTCTCCTAGCCGCAGGAGTTCACAAAAAGTCATCTCTTAACTGTTGACCCTCCCTCTCGGAAGGAGGGGGTGGTGGGGAGGGTTATGGGACCCTCACTTGAGTATCCAGCCACCCCTCCCAAACAGGAAACATGTAAGCAATTCTGCCTTATTACTTATAGTCTTGGGGGAGGGGCTGGAGGAGATGGGGGGGGGAGACTAGAGGAGGGTTGTATCTGTGTGGCTAGGGGAAAGCTTTTGTCTCTGCAAAGATGTTCCACCGCGGTTATTTTTGGTTACTTCCTTAAGTAACCCATCACTTGTGTTCTCCGTCTAAGCCTAATGAACTTGGTTGGTGGCCTCATACTTAGGTTTGTCTTTGGGGCCTTAGGGCAGAGGAAGACAGTGTTTACATCTCCCCGGGGAAGGGATTTTAGCATCAGGAGATCTGAGGACAACTTCTTCTCTTCCACCCTGTAGATCACAGGGATCCAGCTCAGGTCTTGGTAGCAAGCATCTTTACCCCCAAGGCATCAGCTTCCTTCCTGGCCAGCTTCCAGCTTCCTTCAGACAGCTTGACCCATAACCTGGGCACAGTCGGGAGTCTGCTCGGGCCAGGCGAGGAGAGCAGAAGCCGAGCAAGGGATTGTGGGATAGCAAAAGGGATTCCTAACTCAGTTTGGGGGGAGGACTGGGTGGGTTGGAGCCCGGAGGACTCCTCAGAAGAAGAGGACAAGAGAGTAAAGTCTTTATTAAGGAGGAAGGAAGAAGGGAGCAAGAGTTGCCGGGAGAGTATAGCACAAGCGTTGCCGGAAAGATGCCGACTGCAGTGTAGGATGGTGCTGGACCAGGGGGCAGGCAGCAAAAGACTCTGCTAGCTAGAAGCTTTCGTCCATGAGAGGGTGTAGCCATGAATGAGAGCGTAGTTACCTGGGCTCAAACTGTCAAAGAAAAGGAAACTTAGATGGGGTGTGGGTGCCATGTGTTACGTTTATAAACCGGATCTCACAGAAAGTAGTCATTAGGAAGGACTGGAGTAATGGGAGTGAGCCGCGCTCCAGACAGACAGAATGTGCAAAGGTCCTGGGGTACAGACTGCCTGGCACGTACACCCCACGCGAGGTCAATGTGGCTAGAACAGGCTGAAACTGAGAGAAAAGAACAGCGACCCACCAACTGAGCCTTGCTGACCACTGGAAGTTCTTGGTGAGAGAGGTGGGAGCTACCAAAACTTATAAGCAGGTAGATGGGACGTGACTGGTGTTTGGGCGCCATCTGCCCTGGGAGGTGTTGAGATGGGCTAGAAGCAGAGCCAAGCCAAAAACACACAGACCAGCAGGAGACCCCTGTGGCCAAACCCCTGAGACTCAAGAAGGTTGGCCTAGGATGGATGTGGCGGTGTTTGCCTGGCTTGGTGGCTCAGGCCTGTCATCCCAGCTACTTGGAGAGCTGGGGGAGGGTGGATCAGTCAAGAGCATTACAAGTTCAAGTTGAGCTTGGGCAATTTAACAAAAGGCTAGGGGTATAGCTCATTGGTAGAAAGTTCTGGTCCACAAGAGGGCCTAGGTTTAAGCTCAAACAATGAGTGCGGGGGCGCGCGCGTGCACACACACACACACACACACACACACACACACGGACGTGCACACATGCACTGCATCAACCCAGCAGCAAAAGAGACTGGGTGATATCCAGGTGTTGGGCTGAGCCTGTAAAAGGGTGGACGGTCACTCCTAGGGAAGGGAGAAGCTGGAAAGAGGCAGGTCCAGGGTGGGTGTGAAGGGACACTGAATACAAGCGGATTCCAGAAAGGGAGCAGCTGGGAACACAACCAAGAAGCCAGGAAATGTTCAGGTTGTTCAGGGAGTGCCGGCCCTGGATACAGGCACGGAAGGGGTGGGTGGCGTAAGCTGCAGCAGGCAGGGCAGATGTGTGAAGAATCAAAGGAGACAATAGAGCCTGTGGGTCCAGAGCTGAGGATTGGACGGGCAGGTGTGACTGAAGAGAACCATACTCGGATCCAGGGAAGTTGCTAAAGGGAGGCTGTGTTTCCCTCCATCTGAGAGAGCTATGGTGGTCAGTCTTGCATCTCAGCTTGATGTCATTTAGAATTGCTATGGAGATATGGGCATGCCTGTGAGGGAGCATCACGATTAGGTTCATTGAAGTGGGAGGGTCACCCTGACTATGGCTGGCACCTGAGGGCCGGAGTACTAGATTGAGCATCCGCATCCATCTTTATCTGCCTCCTGACTGCAGACATGACTTTCTTAGTTTGGATTTTATTGCTGTGAAGAGACACCATGACCATGGCAAGTCTTATAAAGGAAAGCATTTCATTGGGGCTGGCTTACAGGTGCAGAGGTTCAGTCCATTATCTTCGTGGCAGGAAGCATGGCAGCATCCAGGCAGACGTGGTGCTGGAGAAGGAAGCTGAGAGTCCTACATCTTGATCTGCAGGCAGCAGAAGGAGACTGTGTGTCTCATTGGGTGTAGCTTGGGCACAGGAGACCTCAAAGCCCGCCTCCATAGTGACATACTTCCTCCAACAAGGCCACACCTCCTAATAGTACCACTCCCTGTGGGCCAAGTATTCAGACAAATGAGTGTATTATGTATAGCATCTCTGCATCTCCCTAGACCACTGTGTTTCCAGACTCAGCTAGGCACTAGTCATAGGTCTCTAGATTTAGAAATGAAAACACACGGAGAACTCATTGTCTAAGCTCTCACACTATTTTTTGTTGCTGTCGTTAAACATTTATTCATTTATTTAATGTAGATGAGTACACTTGATTTCTTCAGACACCCCAGAAGAGGGCACCAGATCCCATGACAGATGGTTGGGAGCCACTATGTGTTTGCTGGGAATTGAACTCAGGACCTCTGGAAGAGCAGCCGGTGCTCTTAACCACTGAGCCACCTCTCCAGCCTCCACCAATCACACTATTGATGGCCATACTCTGAGAATAGAATCATCCAGACCCAGGTCTCTCCCATGCTTGGTCTTGAGGGTAGGAGAGAGGATAATAGTTAGAGTGACCCTTGAGACACGGGAAGAATGGGAAGATGCAGTCTGACTCACCGTCTTGTGCTTGGATGGCTCAGGTGGTGGGAAAACCCCAAGCCTGTCCCTATGTATAGGGACAGCAGTGAAAAGATGGAACGTACCAGACCATGGTTGCTGGGAGTCATCTCCTGGCCACCTTAGTCTCCTGGATTATGGCTAGATACAGATGAAGAAGGTATAGGCTTCCTACAGCTGCTGTACCAGGAGGATCCTGCTTGAATGTGAAATGCTACTGGCTACAGGCTGATATGTCCCAGCCTTTGTTCTCCACCTGGTGGCGCTGTTTCGGGAGGTTGTAGAAGCTTCATGAAGAGCCTAGATGGAGAAGAAGAGACACTAATGACTGTGGAGGTTATACAACCTCCTGATTCTGGTCCCTCTCTGTCTCCTGGTCCTTTATGATGTGAGCTATGTGTTTCTGCCACCACGATTTTTACCATAACTTCCCCACATGATGAACCGAGAGACTGACAGAAACCAGGAGCTGAAAGAAACTCTTTCTCCCAGAACTTGCCTCTCTTGAGTGTCTGGTCATGGAGATGTGGGACTAATCAGCTCAGACTCCGAACTGGGTGCTTAGATAGCAGAAGGCAAATGCTTATGGGCTGGGGACAGGAGTTCACAGTTGGTGTAGGACCCCCGAGTGAGGGAACTCCCTCGGGTCCGCAGGACGCAGGAATGAGGAAGAGTCCCTCGGAAACAGAGAAGCC
>NC_034612.1:18682954-18689179 GCF_900095145.1 Mus pahari
CTGCCCTAAGAGAACAAAGGCTCTTTACTAGCCACATTCCTAATGATCTAGGGAACAGGTTTTGGGGAAGTCTTAAAATTAGGGCTCTACATCGGCACAAGAGCTGCCACCCCTGCCCATCCCTGTTCCCAGTTCCATCAGCTGCCCCAGTGCTGGGGGAAATCCTCAACCTTGTAGACATGCCACTCCAGCTATGCCTTACCCAGCCCATGGCCCTTTCCACGGTTTCTGTTTCTCCTCTGTTTCTTGAAGGAATACCAGCCAGACTGGATTTAGGGCCCGCCATAAGCTAGGATGAATGCATCTTATTTTCACTAATTACAATGAACTCTACTTCCAAGGAAGAAGATGCTCTTGAGTTGTGGATAGACATGAAGTTAGAGGATGCTAGTTGACAGGGTTCATCCAGGTAAACGGCCAGCCATCCTCCTAAGTCGTCAGCGAATGGAGGGATGGAAACGTATGTGGGTAGACAACAGGTAGGGCAGGAAGAAATCTATAAAGCCGATTGGTGAGAAACACAGGTCAGGGGGAGGATCCCAGGCTAGGGACCATTAAGACACTCTCCTTACTCAACAAGTATTCCGGAATACCCAGGTGAAATGGTCCCAGGTTCTCCATCTGGTCTCCATGGTAACCTCAGATCACCATAAAGTGGAGGTCAATGGCTTTGCTGCACCCCCTCATCACTCGCATGCTTGCCCTTGCCTTCTGTCTATTCCCTGATCCCCAGATCATTCGTACCAGCCAATGTTTCAGTCCAGCATCCCCTGGGCAGGGCCCCAGGCATGCTCCCTGATCTGAGGAGAGATTCAAACATCAAAGGCTATGAAATTGTATCCAGGAGCAGGAGAGCAGAGGCCCGGAACTGGCAGAGGAGACCCTGGGAAAGGCTAATGGCTCAGCGCCTCGGGCCGGGGAGTTGGGAGAAATGACAGTGATTGACAACTTGGGAGATGACCTCATCTCCGGAGGTGGCAGCTCCTGCACCTGCCAGGTTAAAGGGTGGGTTTAGAAGACTAGCCCAAGGGAGTGGGGCTTCCTATGGAAAACCCCAAAGTGAAGGGAGTCGGGAGATGGGCATGGCATTGCTTGTCTGTCTTTATAAAAGCTTTCCTTACTAACTCTTCGCTCTCATGCCTGCCGAGGTGACTCTCAAGTCAAAAACCCTCTGTAAACCATATTAGCTTAAGGAATTCTACCAGAATGAGAAAGAGAGGAGCCTCTTAACACACTTCGGGCATTTGAATGTTAAGCTGTGATGCAAGATCCATCATGCTCACACACCGCCTCTCAAGAGAGCTTTTGATGTCCCAGAACCTGCGATCGCAGGGTAAGAACCCAATATCTGTCTACAGTCTGATTCACGGAGTCCGTGGATGTCAGCTGACATGGGAAAGGGGAACTCGGTCTGTGGGGTTAATGAGATGGTGAGCCACTGACCTGGGTGAGCCTGCTATAATCCTAACTGCCCTTGAGAAAAGGCGGACAAAGAGGATGCAGGAGCCAAGACAGCAGATGGTCAGAGAAAAGCCATCAGGAAGTGTCCTGGCCATGAAGGGAAGAAGGGGCCAAGATATAAGATGTTGCAAAAAGTCTCTAGAAGCCAAAGGAACAAAGGAACTGACTTCCTTTGCAGGACCAAGGAAAGCCATAACCATAACCCAGAACCATCTCAGTTGGACCTCTAACCTACAGATGAAGAAATGGGTGTCATAAGCCAGAGTTAACACAGTCATGAGTCATAGCAGGGGTGCTGGGTCCACCAGTCTGACCTGTATATTTGGATAGACAGCCGGACAGCTGATGACTCCACCCCGGCTGCTTAGTTGGTAAATGTCTCCGAGAGCCCACTAGAAAGCACATACTTGTGAGCCAGACGCCACACCCACCTGTCAGCTCTACGAGACCTCACAGAACGCTGGGCATCAGTTGGTGCTCTGTGCACCTGACTCTGCTGCTACTACTGCAGAGGTGCGTGACCTTTAGTTAGCTCCTGGCCTCTGTCTGCCACTGGGAACATGAAGGGTGGGATGGATCGAATGGCTGCCCTCGTGTGACCCTTTACAGTTTAGGAACGGCGGTTACTGCGTGCAGTGAGAGCCAGCACTGGGTGTGCAGCAGCCACGGGGGTGCAAAAGGTGAAGGGGTTTACATACCACGAGTGCCGTACACTCAGATATTTATAAAGGAGAACTCAGAGCAGAGTAGGTCAGAGTCTCTCTGGAGGAACCAAGCTCCATCAGATCACAAATAAAGTGAAGGAACAGAGAGGTAGATTGTTGGAGCTATCTCCTCTTTACACCTGCTTAGCAGCAGAGGCAGTGCCGTGCATGTGAGCCTCGGTGCAAAAGAGGGTAGCCCAGAGCTCAAAGGATGCTGCAGTGTCCTGGCTTCTGTCCATACCTCAGCTCTATTCTTAGCATCACTGGCCTCTCGGGATTCAGGAACACAGATGTCTGAAACTCCTGCTCCGTGATCCCTCACCCAAGCTGGCAGGATAGGTATAAGCCTAGGGCTGGGGTGCGGTGCAGGGATGGAGTGTGTGTTTAGTATAGGCAAGCCTTGGATGGGATCCAATAACAACGGCAATCAAAAACAGCAGCAACAACAGACAGCCAAAAGAACTGGCAAGAGGTACCCGTGAGGGCGAAGGCGCTCAGCTCTAAGCCTGACAGCCTATGTTTGATCCCCAGGACCCACATGACAGAAGAGCACTGAGTTTTGCCAGGCTTGGCACTTTTAATACCAGCACCTGGGAAGCAGGGGTAGGTAGATGTCTGGGAGTTTGAGGCCAGCCTGATCTACATCAGGATTTCCAGGTCAGCCAGAGTTACACTTATCTGTCAAAACAAAACAAAATAGACAACAACAACAACAACAGGACCAAGAGCAGAAAGTCTCCTGGCAGCTCACAGGCTCTAAGTGAGTCACATGACCACCTCTCCATCAATACCGTGGCCTGGCAGAAGCTGTTTGGATCATGAGTAATCAAATGGCATCTTTCTGAAGGGGGGAGGGGGGAAGATGGAGCTGAGGCCAGGGTACCTCTGAGCACGGGTTTGGGGTGTGTTTTAAACCTACTTGTGGCTTTTAGGAGACATCCTGAGAACCATGCAGTAATTCTAAGCGGGGTCAACCTCAAAATGGGCTTGCTCGCTGTAATCTTATCTCTAAGAAAGGTCAAAGACAAGCTGGCAAGCTGGGTGTGGTGGCCCATGCTGTATCCTCAAACACTCCGGAGGTGGAGGCTGGAGGATTGGAAGTTCAAGGCCAGCCTCAACTGGACATAATGGAGGCCTGAGTGGATCATCTCTTTGGCTCTTATTCTTTTTGTTTTGTTTTTTTTTTTTGCTTTGTTTTGAGATTGACTTGTTTATTTTATGTAAACGAGTGCTCTATCTGTATACATACCGGCATGCCAGAAAATGGCATCGGATATTACAGATGGTTTGGAGCCACCATATGGTGGCTAGGAATTGAACTCAGGACCTCTAGAAAAGCAGGCAGTAAGTGCTCTTAACCTCTGAGCCATCTTTCCAGCCCCTTGGCCCTGATTCTTATCTATGAGAGCAAATGAACTGTGTCTCTATGTCTTAAAGGTTTTGTCAAGAATTGTAATTCTGCAGCTCCTCACTGGAGCTCTGGTGATGGTGGTGACAGAAGCCAGGCCTGACGGACTTTGGTCAGTGTGATAGAGTCTTGAGAGACACACTAAGTCTTCCCTGCACATTTCCCCCCTGAGCTTCACAATAATCTAAGTCAAACAGCCCAGCCCAGAAAGGGTCAAATTGGAGTTCTTCTACCGCCACTGGCACGTAAGGACGGAAGAGCTCAGGGCCAGGCAATCTTATTGGCAAGCCCTTCTTCCATGTTCTCTTCCAGGGAAAATCTGGCAAGATAAGAGCTTCCGAACACACGTTCTGATAGGTGGGTACATTTCCCCAGTGATGGGATGGGGCCGTGTGAAAGAGCCTGCATGTTTTTCTGATGGGAAGTTAAAAGATAACATTCGAACACTGGCACACACTGGTTTAGACCTAGTTAGAACATGTTCTTAAAGACAAGACTAGACCCTAAGGGCTGGCTGAAAGAATTCAATGTGTTGTCTCCCAAGGGAAGAGAGAGAGGATCAGGGGGAGATGGGAAACAGAACTGAGGGATACTAATAACAGGAGACATCAAGTTAGAAGTTTGGGAGATGCTTATGGAAGACCATAGAAGTGGAAGGCGGGAGAGATGCTTACAAGAGACCTCTTAGGAGAAGGTGGAGGGAGCTACAGGAGGCCACTGAGATAGATGGTTGCTTTGTGCTGGAGATGAGTTTGTGTGGTGGGCCACTGTCTCTGGGGAGTAAGAGCGAGGGATAGTCTTAAGAGTCAGAGATCTGAACCAGTGGGCCCCAGTCCAACATCTTAAAGGAACATGAAAGATAAAACCCAGCACAGGAAAAGAGAGCCCTAAGGGGCTCAGCCTCCACTCCTGGAGCTGGCAGAGGCGAAGGGGGGTGGGGGGTGGGTAGTTAATATTTTCTCCTCTAACATGTTACAAGTCATAACAGGAAACCGCAGGGAAGTCTTTAGATCATCCGAACACTTTCTCATCCAACTTCATACACTCTCAGATTGAAAGAATGCTGGTCAGAGGGTTGGTCCCCAGGGTTCCGTGCTTGGCTCTCGCCCTCATTCCTAGGTACGTCCCAGCCTGTTCCCCCTGCGCACGCACGGGAGCCTGCCCGAGCGCCCCACCTGTGTGTCCCGCAGGCACGAGGCTGACAAGTCTGGTCTGAGCTCTTCTCTCTCCTGCATGCTCGACCCAGGGGCTGGAAACTCAGCACTCAACACACCTGGCCTACATCTGAAGACCTGAACCCTCCACTCACTAATAGCCTTTTCCATTGAAACCCCGAGCCCCCAAGCTGGGCAAATCACCCCTGCTTGTGACACTTGGAAACAGTCCTGGGGGGGGGGGTAGGGCATGTAGGAGCATGTGGCTCGGCCTAGGTGTCTATTTTCCTAAGGAGACCGTGAACCTCCAGAGGGGGGCAGTCGAAAGACTGATTCATCTTTTAATCCCCAGTGCCCCGCAGCACCTGACAGAAGAGCTCTGTAAATATTTGTTAGCTTATTGTTATTGAGGGACTGATTGCAAAAAAATGCCAAGGCCCTGGAGAGCCAGTGTAGGTGAGAGACAGGCGAGACAGGATCGGCCAAGGCTCGTTCTTGCTTATCAGCCCAGCTGGGACCTGCACTAGGGGCCCCAGGAAAACAGGAACCAGAGCTGCCTGGAGAGCAAGGCAGACACTGGACACATAAGCCTCTTCACCAAGAATGGATGCACTTATTTCTAAAGGAGAATGACGGAGGGCACAGGGCATCACAGGGGAATTCTATATTGTACGTATCATGCCGTGGGAAGCCTTTCAGAGGAAGCAAGAGTTTAAGAACCCTGAGAAGAGTTACCAAACAAATAAAAACAAAACAAAAATCTAGAAAAATGAAAGCGCAGACAAAATGGCTTTGTTTTGTGAGGGATGTCCTATTAAAGAACCAAGCTGATTGGAGCTCATGGGGGAAGGGGCGTGGCGTCCAGGGCAGTAAGAGGTAAAGCTAGCTGCATGGGCAGGGCCAGGCTGAAAGGGATTGTGGGTAGAGTAGAGTTGGAGTTTGTGGCCAAACCCAGGAGAACCCAATAGAATGTTTCCAGCACGCACATGGCGGAAAGATTGGGAAACAGAGCCAACGTGTAAAGTCTAGGGAGGCATTGCGGTCTCAAAGTGGACATGCGGATGTGACCTGAGTGTGGAGCTTGAGTCAGGGTGAGAGGCAAGGATCTAGACTTACTCAGCACATGAAGAACAGGGAGGCGTCAGAGTGGGAGGCATCAAGAGACCTGGTTGACACCTCCATGCGCAAGGGGGATGTGGAGTAAGGTGAAGGAAGAGGAGGACCAGAAGATAAGAGTCAGGGAAACTGAGGCAGAGAGCACATGAGACATCACGGGACTCCTGAGTCCGGACTGACCTCTGGGAAGAGCCATGTGGTCCTGACCGATGGAACCTGGATACAGTGGGCACGAGGTATATCTAGGGGAATGGCTGAAGATCCAAGGGAGGCGAGGCTCTGTGAATAATAAGATTGGACCGCGCCGGGCGTGGTGGCACACGCCTTTAATCCCAGCACTTGGGAGGCAGAGGCAGGCAGATTTCTGAGTTCGAGGCCAGCC
>NC_034612.1:18689199-18728962 GCF_900095145.1 Mus pahari
CAGCCAGGGCTATACAGAGAAACCCTGTCTCGAAAAATCAAACAACAAAACAACAACAACAAAAAAAGACTGGACTGCACCATGCCCATGGGGCAACGGTTTGAAGAGGACAGGCTCTATGGGACTCTATGGGACACAGGGCAGGTTATGGCTGGACAGAATCCATGGTGTGTGGCCATAGGTGAAGTTAGAGACTGAGCTGGGTGTGGTGGTACACACCTTCAATACTAGCACTTGGGAAGCAAGGATAAGTGGATCTCTGCGAGTTCCAGGCCAACCTAGTCTAGTCTATGTAAGCGAGTTTCAGGCCAACCAGAATTATATAGTGAGACCCTGTCTCAAACAATAAAATGGCGAGTCTTCATGAGGAGGCAATACTAGGGACCTCTCTTGACAATGGAAAACTAACGTCACCTCTGTCCTTGACACAAGGCAAAGTGGAAGGTAAAAGGATGAAGATGATGTGCCACTGTGACTGTGACAGACAGGTTGGACACTGGAGTTGCCCCAAAGTAGCACCTTATAGGAATCATGGATATTTTAGACACTTTCACATAGAAAGGACTTTTTTTTTTCCTTGATGGACACATATCTGGGCATGCTCAGTTGGAGGTCAAAGCTTAAGAAGGGAAGATGGGCATATTCCAGGCCATGGTTAGCTCAAGTCATAGAGCCAATGGTCAGAAAGTTTAAAAAAAAAGGGGGGGGACATTTCTGGGCGTGTCTAACCTGTGACATAAAGATGGTGGACAGGGGCTAGAGAAATGGGTCAGCAGCTAAGAGTGGGTACTGTTCTTGCAGAAGACCCCAGTCGGCTCCCCGAAACCCTTGTCAGGCAGCTCACAACCACCACCTACTCCTGACCTCGAAGGGCTCTGTACTCATGTGCACACATTCAGAGACACACTTTTTTTTTTTTAAGATTTATTTTTTTTATCATATGTAAGTACACTGTAGCCGTCTCGTCAGACACTCCAGAAAAGGACACCAGATCTCATTACAGATGGTTGTGAGCCACCATGTGGTTGCTGGGATTTGAACTGGGGACCTTCGGGAAGAGTAGTCAGTGATCTTAACCACTGAGCCATCTCTCCAGCCCTCCCCCGCCCCCCCCCGAGACACACTTATAACAGGGGAAAAATACATATACTTTTCAAAAAAGAAGATGGTGGGCAGGAATCCTGGACATGCTCACTTTCATTTTTACAATAAAATATTTTAGCTTGGAGCCAAAAGAAAGGACGCACATCGAAGGTGTGTTAATGGGGAAGTTTTTTCCTAGCCTCGCTGCGGATATTGTTGCTTGATGAAGTTGGACATCCATGGCAGGAAGACAGTGAGTGAACTGGATGGCGGGAGCTTGTCTACTTTGGATCCTGCCTGAAGCACCGTGCTCAGGAGAACACCCTAAGTGGGCTCCAACTCCACATGACTGATGGAAAGGATCTGGAATCTCAGACAGCTGTTCAGCACTCGCCGAAGGCCAGGAACAGGCAGGCCTGGGGTCAGAGCTGGGAGGCCTCTCTCTTGGATCTCAGGATATATACTCAGAGCAAGGCAGCAAGAGCTGAAGCAGAGAGCCATCACCTAGAGGGGCACTCCGTGGGGACAGGACAATCTACACACAACCGAATCGTCTGCTGCCAAACATAGACCTCAGCTCAGTGCAAGTGGCCAGGGCTTCATAATTAGTGTAGACTAAAAGTCTGTTCTAGGAGCTGCTGCTCCCTGTTTTGAGCTGGTTTCAGGGTCACTGTGACCTCTTCCCCACCCTGTCTTCCAGACTCCCTCAAGCTTCCTGCATTCACCATCAGGCCTTGACCTCTTTGATATATTTCTAGAACATTCCACCTGAAACTTTTATCCTTTTCCATCCTTTGCCTATTCTTCCCCCTTCAATCTTCCCATTGGGGTCTGATTCTCGTCTTCCAAGCCTGTGTCTCAGCAGGTCCTCCTCTGGGAAGTTTTCGCCCAATGTCCCCCTCTGAATGGACACCCCTTCATCCCAGCCCTGGCACCTGTCCGCCCTATTTACTCTCAATTAGTAATTGTATGTTCTGTATGTTCCTTGGTACGCGTGCTCAATCGCTGTGCTCTCTCGCGTAGGTCAGTTCTATGACTATCCGCCGTTGACAATGAGTTTTTTTTATCGACTTGACACAAACTCGAGAGCCGCTTGGGAGGGGGGAATCTTCACTTGAGAAAATGCCTTCATCAGATTGGCCCGTGGGCCTGTCTGCGAGGCATTTTCTTCACTGATGATTCACGTAGGAGGGCTCCGCCCTAGGTTGGTGCCGTCATCCTTGGGCAGGTGGTTCTGGATGCTATAAGAAAGGCAGGGTGAGCAAGCCACAGAGAGCAACATAAGTAAACAGCACCCCTCCCTGGCCTCTGCATCAGCTCCTGTCTCCAGGTTCCTGCCTTGGGTTCCTGCCCTGACTTCCCTCAGTGATGGGACTATGAGCTGTAAACAGAAATGAACCCTTCCCCCTACCCTGACCCCAAGCTGGCTTTTGTTGGGGTTTATCACAGCAACAGAGGCAACATAGAACACCTAATCAATGGCTAAACGCATGAATGAGTCAAAGAAAAATTATTTTGGCTGGTGGTGAAACCAGGAGGACAGAGGTTGGGGTGAGGAGATAGATACCCAGACACACACACATACAGCTTTCGTTAGCCTCCGTCTGTGCAGACACACCCATGGGTAGAACTGAGTGGAGTCAAGTTGGAGAGAGGAGGAGGCAGGTACTCGAGTGCCTGTGTTTCATATTTGTTTCTGGATTCCTCTAACTCCAGGATGCTTCTTTCTCTCATCCTCCTATACTGCCTTCAGGTCAATCCAAGCTCTATGTCTTAGTCAGGGTTTTACTGCTGTGAACAGACACCATGACCAAGGCGACTCTTATAAGGATTACATTTAATTGGGGCTGGCTTACAGGTTCAGAGGTTCAGTCCCTTATCATCAAGGCGGGAGCATGGCAGCATCCAGGCAGACATGGTGCAGGAAGAGCTGAGAGTTCTACATCTTCATCTGAAGGCTGCTAGCAGAAGACTGACTTCCAGGCAGCTAGGATAGGATGAGGGTCTTAAAGCCCATGCCCGCAGTGACACACCTACTGCAACAAGGCCACACCTACTCCAACAAGGCCACACCCACTCCAACAAGGCCACACCCACTCCAACAAGGCCACACCCACTCCAACAAGGCTACACCCACTCCAACAAGGCCACACTTCCTAATAGTGCCACTCTCTGGGCCAAGCGTATTCAAAGCATGACACTCTGCTGTCACCTCCTGCTGCCACAGGCCTCGGTCTCCATCCCTCTAATGATTCTGCACCACCTTGGTCTCTGTAGCAAGGTGCTATCCTCAGCAGCAAACAGCCATCAGAGTCAAGAAGGGATGAGCTGTGCCTACTTGTGAGAGCCCATCACAACAGGGCTTGTGGAATTCTCTCCCAGAAAACCTCAGAGCAGAAGGGAAGGGTGAAACAGGAGCTTCGAAGCTTCAGTATCCTCCCCGACAGCCTCACACAGAAGGCCTACCACCTCCCCGCATGCCAGGAGGCTGGGGCAGAAGCCCACCTTCCCACATCTCATTCCCCTCCCCCCTTCCCTCCCTCCCTCCCTCCTCATCAAGTCCCATGAAAATATCAAACAAGAAAGTGAATCTCTTCCTGTTTTTCAGAAGCCAAAACTTGAGCGAGTGGCCTTTGATCCACAGATGTAATTAGCATTAGAATTGGAGATTGAACGAATATTTGTCTAAAAGCATTAATTTAAATCCTGGCCCAGTTTCCCCCTTATCAGCGCTGGAACTCTAACAGTGCCCCTGGCAGAATCAGAAACCAGAGAGGAAGAATGAACTGCAACTCAAGCAGGTCCTTGTGTACCCAAGAGCGCAGGGAAAACCCCATGGGGAATTTTTTTTTTTTTTCTTAACCGGCACAAATGGAGGTATTGTTGACACACAAACAGAACCCCCACATAGTTCACTCCAAAAAAAGAATAGGAGAGAGCTCATTCTGGAGTGGAATAGGAATGGTGATGGTGTAGGAACGTAGATTCAGGATATCCCAAATACCATGTTTCAGTGTCACCACAGTGTCATGAAGTTTCTGTACTAACAGAAGAAAACAATAAATCAAGTCACTTTTCAGTTCCACTGTGATGGTTTGGATGAGAATGGGAACCCCAGAGGTTCATATATGGGAAGGTTTAGTCTCCACTTGGTGGAACTGTTTAGGAAGGATCAGTGGGTGTGGCCTTGTGGGAGAAGGTGTGTCACTGGGGAGTGGGTTTTGAAGTTTCAAAAGCCCATGCCAGACCCAGCCTCTCTGCCTCCTGCCTGCAGGATAGGATATAAGTTCTCATCTACTGCTCTAACACCATGCCTGCCTGTGTGTTGCCACATTCTTCACCATGATGGTCTTGGACTAATCCTCTAGAACTGTAAGCCAGTCCCCAGTTAAATGCTTCCTTTTATAGATTACCTTGGTGATACTGTATCTATTTTTACAGCGATAGAACAGTCAGTCATTCTGAGAGAAATATCAGGTAGGCAGGTGCTAGGTTGTGGTTTCCTCCATGATTGAAACATTCCATTCTTCAGGGAAGCTCCTAACAACAGGAAGTATACAACTTGAAATAGCTTCAGGAAGTCCCTGAAACTGACCAGATTTACTAGGCTTGAAATAGCTTCAGGAAGTCCCTGAAACTTACTAGGCTTCTCCTTCCTTAAGAGTGTATAAACCGAAAAGACTGCTCAGAGTCCCACTCAGACAAGCCAAGCTGCAAAGATGACTTTTGAGACAAGACTAGGTACCTGGATGAGAAGAAACTTAGACCAGCTGAGGTGCTCAGAAGAGGCTCAGACCAACCGAGCCATCAGGAAAGGACACTCTCCAATCTGTTGAGCTGCCTCCAACCTGTGTGTACTATGCTCGAAGTTTCCAGCTTTTGTGAGCCATCACTCACGCTGAGGTAGGCATTGGTGATGTAGCTGTCGTAGAACTGTTTTTACTTCTGTAAGTAACCCCTCACTCACTCCTAGAAGTAACCCCAGTAAAACTCGTTGGTTTGTCAAGTTGAACTTTGATGCTGTCTGAACTTTGGTCTGTTGTAGGTTCCCAATCTGGGGCAAATAGACATGTTTGAGTGTGTTGGTCTCACCAGGAAAAAAATCTTCCATATAACAGTGGGTTACAGATCGAAGCAAGGAGCCCTGAGCCATCTCAGATGGTGTCTGATGACTCTTAGCTTTTGGATCTGCTAAGAATATACTGCAAAAGTTTTCGGCTGAAGAGATGGCTCAGAAATTGAGGGAGGTTTGCTGTTGTTCAAAAGACCTGTGTTCAATCCCCAGAACCCATGTAGGACAACTCAAGAGCTGCCTGTAACTCTAGCACCAGGAGATCTGACACCATCTTCTGGCCTCTGCGGGCACCTGCACACACATGGCACTTGTACACACAGACACACATACATACAAGGAAATGAATTTTTTTTTTAAAGTTTTACCTGATAGCCAAAAGATGGTAAGTTGTAGGCCTGAGTATCAGAGGCTTTCAATGGAGATCTCTGGTCAGGCCTGGTGCTAGGGTTCCGGCGACCGGAAGTGAGTGTGGGCAGGGAGGAGGGGAAGTCACTTCCCCTGCTTCCGCTGTGGTGGTTGGTTCCACCTCCATCTCTGCCACGCCTTCCAGGTGTAATTCTGCACTGCCCAACACTGAGCCAGGTTGGGCTGGGCCTACAAGAGGTCAACTAGCCAGTGAGCCTCAAGTGGCACTTTGGGAGAGCAGATATCTTCCCAAGTGTTAGAGCTCTTAGGACAAAGGCTCAGATGATGGAGTAGTTCTGGCACACCTTTTATTCCCTGGATAGGATTTATATACAGTTTGGGGGAATGATTCAGGGTTTGACAGCAGGTACCTCTCATTGGCTTGGACTGAGAGTTTGGGGAAACCTTATTTGTATATGGGAGGGCTTGGTGCAGCTTCTACTACTTGGTGATTGATGCCACATACCTCTCTGCAGTGGGACAGTGGGAGGCTGTAGTTATGTGACAGGAGCCAGGTGCCCAGGAGCCATGGCTGAACTCCTTCAGTTCCATGCAGGTGGAAATCACAGCTCACTGGCACTCCCAGGTTCCAGATCTTTGCTTGACCTGGGACCAGGCTGTCTGAGCACAGCCCAGCACCCACAGTAGGTCAGACACAGAGGTGGAAAAATGTATGGCTATTGAGATAATTTGCCTCCAGATTGGCACTATCCCAAGTCGCCATAATTTCAACTCTCTACTCAGTAGATCAATCTTGTAGAACCTTTTGTTGTTGTTGTTGTTGTTGTTGTTTTGTTTGTTTGAAACAGGGTTTCTTTGTAGCTCTGGATGTCCTGGAACTCCCTGTTCAGACCTGGCTGTCCTTGAACTCAGAGAACTCAAGAGATCTGCCTGCCTCTGCTTCCCTAATGCTGGGATTAAAGGTATCCGTCACCACTGCCCAGCTAATCTCATAGAATCTTTTTGGTTTTGTTTGGTTTTTGTTTTGTTTTTCAAGACAGGGTTTCTCCATATAGCCTTGGCTGTCCTGGAACTCACTCTGTAGACCAGGCTGGCCTCAAACTCAGAAATCTGCTTGCCTCTGCCTTCCAAACTGGGATTAAAGGCGTGCGCCACCACACCCAGCCAACCTCATAGAATCTTTACCACAGGTGGGGCTTCTCTTCTGAGCACTTTATTTACAAAGTCCAAGGAAGGAAGTTGTCTTTCATACCATAAATCCCCAATTCACCACCCAAAAGGAAATAAAAAAATCCAGCTGATCGCGTTTATCGGCACTTTTTCTCAATTACACTCAATGAAGTCCCTAAATGGGAAGATATGGAAAAAGCCAATGAAAAGAGACTGGAGACTTGGTTTTTTTTGTTCTCCAGTGTCACTAGTCTTCCCCTAGGAGATGCTTCAACTTGTCACAGAGCACATTAGGGCAAATGTTTTACAACCAGAGTTGAAGAGTTACATGAAAGCTAAGAGGGTAAAAGGTTCTTCACACTAAAGTGAAAAAAAAATGTTAGAAATTAAATTCCCACCTGGTGCACTAGAACACACATGACAGAGCCGCACTGTCCAGTGCTCTGGAGGCTGGGTGTCTGAGGTACACACATGACAGAGGCGCAGTGTCCAGTGCTCTGGAGGCTGGGTGTCTGAGGTACATACATGACAGAGCCGCACTGTCCAGTGCTCTGGAGGCTGGGTGTCTGAGGTACACACATGACAGAGCCGCACTGTCCACTGCTCTGGAGGCTGGATGTCTGAGGTCAAGAGCTAGGGGTCTGCACCTTGGCTTTCGGATGTCATCATCCTCCTGGGACAGGCTGTCTACTGACCTCATTCTTTTTAGTATTTATTTGCTTTTGTGTAATGGTCTCCCCTCAATGCATTTACCCTTGGAGCTTCTGGGAATAGAGAATTTGAGCAAGTTCTTAGTAAGGAGTTCACAAAACGCTAGCTTCTTTTAAATTTTTTTTATTTATTTCATACATGCATAGAATGTGTTTTGATCAAATTCACCCTCCAATTCCTCCTCTATTTTTCCATCGCCATTTCCCTTCCCAACTTTAAAAAAAAAAAAAAAAAAAAAAAAAAAAAAAAAAAAAAAAAAACTTTTAAAGCTTCTTTAAAATTAAACAAAAACTAATTATTGCTGTTTGTGCATGGGTATAGGGCTGCCTACTGGAGTGTGGGTAGACAATTTTTTGTTGGCCATATCCCTGGAAAGAGAGAGAGAGAGAGAGAGAGAGAGAGAGAGAGAGAGAGAACTGATTCTCCCCCAGACCGTCAATTGTCAGTCTCCTTGGATAGGAGTGGGGCTTCCTGAGCACTTCCCCCACCCACACTGGGATTTTTGACTGGCTTGGTCTTGTGTAGGTCATGTGCCTGCTGTCACAGCAGCAACAGTTGAGATGTCATGTCCTGAAAATTCTATCTCCGCGCATCCATCCACTACTTCTGAAGGGCCAGCTTCTGGTTGTGCTGATGGGACAGACAGCCTTCAGATCCTTCCTGACTCAGAAGACACGCCCATCCCAGAGATCCGGTCTCTCTGTCCCGAGCACAGAAATCCTGGTATTTGCTAAATTGGTTCCCTTGCAGCCCTAACACAGCCTAGAGCTGCAGATTCTCCCTTAGTCTCCCCAGCGCCTCTTTGAGAGCTGCATTTTAAAGGTTCCTCTCTTGTCAGTATTCCCCTGCCCCCCCCCCCTAGATATTGTTGTCCATCTTCATTTCCAAAGGAGGAAAGAAAGTGACTTAGTCAGAACAAAAGCCAGAGCAACAGTGCCCAAGGCAGCCCTCAGAAAGATATCAGAGCCACCTCGGCAGCGATAATTACTTACCTGCGCTGGAGGGGCACCATCTGCGCCCAGAGCCCTGCTCCTTTCACACAGGATAGAGAACGAAAACACCATGGAAAATTCCACAGAATGGCCAGGGCTGGAACTGTGTAGGATGTTGTGGCTGCTTGCAATGTCCCTCTTAAACTGTCGTAGGAATCGAAACTGCAGGAGAAAAACATTATTCTGAGATTTGAGGGTGGGGGTGGGGAGGAAGATGAGGGTATAAGGAAAGGGTGGCCAAGGGAGAGCTTTAGTATTTAATCCTCTTTGTGGCTGCCTTTCAGTGTCTGTTGGAAATGTGAGCGAACCCATCACAGGAGAGCAAAACTCCTACCTTACTGGGATCAGGTCATCTCAGCTCCATGTCCCACAGAGCCACAGTGGAAACCAGACACTAAACAAAAAGCAGAGCTTATGGGACAAAATTTTATTCCCATAAGTCGCCGCGGCCATAGCTCACTCAGGAATGGAAGAAGTAGGAAGCAAGGGCCCTTACATCAGAGACATGCAACATGTTCTGGAGGGAGCTAAAGTAGGGAGCAAGGGCCTTTAGGTCAGACTCAGAGACGTGTAACATGTTCTGGGAGGGTGAATGGCCAAAGTTCGAATGGGTGCATGTACAAGCACCTGTGAGTGAGACTGTGTGAATGAGAGTGGGTCATGCCTGTGCACATGTTAGTGTACACATGGGCCCATGTGTGAAGGAATGCACACACACGTCCCTGAATAGATGGGGGAAATTGTGTGTGTGTTACTGTGTGTGTGTGTACATGTACTTGTGTGTTGATGACTTTTGTGTGCATGTGTATAGACGTGTGCATAGAGTGTAAAGGAGAGATGTATGAATGGGATCACTTGTATACACAGGTATGCATACATGTGAGGATTCATGTACATGTGTGTACTGGCTGGTTTTGTGTGTCAACTTGACACAGGCTGGAGTAATTACAGAGAAAGGAGCCTCCCTTGAGGAAATGCCTCCATGAGATCCAGCTGTAAGGCATTTTCTCAATTAGTGATTAAGGTTGGGAGGGCCCATTGTGGGTGGAGCTATCCCTGGGCTGGTAGTCCTTTCTGGGTTCTATAAGAAAGCAAGCTGAGCAAGCCAGTAAGCAGCATTCCTCCATGGCTTCTGCATCCACTCCTGCCTCCAGGTTCCTACCCTGTGAGTTCTTGTCTTGACTTCCTTTGGTGATGGACAGCAATGTGGAAGTATAAGCTGAATAAACCCTTTCTTCCCCAGTTTCTTGGTCATGTTTTTTTTTGTTGTTGTTGTTGTTGTTTTGTTTTTAAGATTTATTTATTATACATAAATACACTGTAGCTGTCTTCAGACACTCCAGAAGAGGGCATCAGATCTCATTACAGATGGTTGTGAGCCACCATGTGGTTGCTGGGATTTGAACTCAGGACCTTTGGAATAACAATCAGTGCTCTTAACCACTAAGCCATCTCTCCAACCCCCCGGTCATGTTTTTGTGCAGGAATACAGACTCTGACTATGTGTGTAAGGATATTCACTATATATGCTCATGTGGGCATACATATGTATCAGGAAGTATCTAAGCATGCCAATCTATGTGAGTGAGCATGTATGCGTGTATCAGTGTGTGTTAGATGTAGATGTATGTAAGTGCGGTAGTTTGAATGAGAATGGTCACCAAAGGCTCATATATTTGAATGTTTGGTCCCCAGTTAGTGGAACTGTTTGGGAAGGATTAGGAGGTGTGGCCTTGTTGGAGCAAGTGTGGCCTTATAGGAGGAGGTGTGTCACAGGAGGTTGGTCTTTGACGTTTCAAAAGCGCATGCTAGGTCCGCTTTTGTTCTCTCTGCCTCTCTGCCTATGGATCAGATGTGAGTTCTTAGCTATTGCTCCAGCATCCTGCCTGCATGCCTGCTGCCATGCTCCTCCTCCGTGATGGCCACGGACTAACCCTCTGTAACTATAAGCAAGCCCCCAGTTACATGCTTGATCATGGTGGTGTCTCTCCACAGCAATAGAATAATAGCTAAGACAGTAAGACAGTATGTCTCAGTGTGTGTGTGTGTGTGTATATATATATATATATATATATGCCAGCAAACATGCATTAGCATGCATTTCTGTATATATGGAGAGGAAACACTGGAGAGTCTACCCCTCCTAATTCCTTGCCCATATGCCCCCCCCCCCAGGTTGCTCTGATGGGGGAGGGACCACTCTAGTGACTGCCTTGCAGCCCCCCACTCAGTCGTCCTCTAGCTTGTGTTCAACAGCTAGGCACTGGCTCAGGGACCTCATTTAGATCATTGCTTTATGCAGTTTGTGGAAAGGAGTTCCGACAGCCCGGAAGACCTACTCCATTCCTTCCTGCTGGAGGTTGAAAGCTCTGATTGGGCTGAACAGATGGAGAGTGCTGAGGTGAAAGGCTAGAAAGTCATTGAGAACATTCTAGACGTGTCTCCCAACAGGGTCGATACCCTGACCCTTCTGACTCTGCTTGCTCCCGGGATCTCACACACTTGCCAACGAGGTACAGTCAGCAACTTACGCAGGATGCTGACATCAGGCGAGGCTCCACAGCCCATCCCAGAGACAGGACCAGCGAGCTCATTGCACAGAAGGCTGTATCCTTTGTTTGTTTGTTTTTTGTTTTTGTTCTTTTTTTTTTTTTTTTTTTTTTTTTTTTTTTGTTTTTTGAGACAGGGTTTCTCCGTATAGCCCTGGCTGTCCTGGAACTCACTTTGTAGACCAGGCTGGCCTCGAACTCAGAAATCCGCCCGACTCTGCCTCCCGAGTGCTGGGATTAAAGGCGTGCGCCACCACCGCCCGGCAGAAGGTTGCATCCTTACAGAGAGCATTCTGGGTAATGGTACCCTGCATGCTAGTGTGGGATCTTTCACAGCTGCCGTGCTGAGCGCCTTCTCTGAACCCACCTTCCACTCTGACTTGCAGATCATCATCAAAACTATAGTCACTTATTAGTAAGTAAAGAATAGGAGAAAAACAACAACAACAACAACAACAACAACAACACGGTCCCTGTGACAGGGACAAGAGATGAAGAGCAGTCAGACAGCCAACCTATCAAAGGACCCTTCATCTGCAGTAGGGAAGTCACCTCTGCCAGCCTTGGACACCGGCAGTGGGCAGGAAGGTACCTTCGAGGGCAACTCCCCCTCCATGAAGGACGCCTTGCTGGGTGCTGACGCCTGTGGGCTGAACAGCAGGGTTCCCCCCCCCCCACACACACACGGGGAAAGACTCAGAAACAGGACCCCCCCCCCCAGGCATTCTTGGAGAACAAAGGCAGAGGTGCTACAGACTTAGTCCTATCCAGGAGCCACCAACTAGGGTCCTTGGCGGGAGGCTGGCCTCTCTCCTTTCTGCCGGCTCAGGAAGCTTGCCTAGGTGTCCTGCCGTAAAAGTAGCCTGCACCTGCTGAGAATTGTGTAAGCCCGCCCGCAGACTATATTCCACATAAGCCCAGTGCCCGAATGGGGGTTGGGGGGGGAGCCCCTTCTCCATTGTTCAAAAGGAAATGGTTGGTAGGGCTTTGATCTCTCTCTCTCTCTCTCTCTCTCTCTCTCTCTCTCTCTCTCTCTCTCTCTCTCTCAAAAAAAAAAAAAAAAGCAGTAGCTACTTTTAAAGTCAGGGGAAACATTTTTTTCTCTCTCTCTTTTTTTAAATACAAAGAAAGAAATAGCAACAGTGGGGGTGCTGCCTTGTTCTGTCAGAACCCTTTAAAACACCAGCTTTGGAAATGCTATTTTCTTCTTCCCTTTCCGGCATGAGCCTCTGAACAACACCCACCGTGTGGTACATCTCTGGGAGAATTAATTTGAAGATCACTTGCTGCTTAAGAGGTGGCATGTGGAGGGGATTCCTCCACCCAGACCGTAGCCTGTTATCACGCCAAGAACAACTGGTGATCCTGCAGCCCTAATCAGCCCATCCCTGACTGGGGCTCCATGGGAAGTGATGAGGTCGGTTCGCCTCCCCTTTGCTTCCCCATGATGCAGGGACACGGGATGGGGCGACCCCAGAGCAACAGTGACTGTGAGTGAGCCAGCGCAGCTAATCAGGGATAGGATGTGCTGTACCTTACAGCGCACCCTCACCTGAACCCTGCGGTTCTGCAAGGTTGCTCCTCCTTGACCCACAGGTGTCTGGCTTCCTGCTACTATAATGGTCACGTTATGGAAAATGCCTGGGGGGGGGAGGCATAGCACCACAATTATGCTAAAAATTGCTTTGTATTGTAGCGGAGACCAAAGTCTGCGGGTGGAGTATAAAATATTTTTAAAAATCCTGGCACCGTGGGGTTCCTTCCCACCTTAGACCATTTATGTTCCCAGATGAAAGGCACACACAGCCTTATATTTTTAAATATGTCTTAGGCAGTACCATAGCTGGGCACCTGCCTACCCTCCATGTTGTTAGAATCCACTTTTCTACTGATAACTCCGGGTTACTATTTATTAATTTTTGTGTTCCATTTGGGCTGTCTCTAACTTTAGTGGGTCAGCCCACATGGCGACGTTTTTTTATGACCCTCCCCTCCCAGCCCATGGCGGCTCTCTTCTCCCCAACTATTGGCTGCTGGCATTTTTATTCACCAATCAGAATTAACGGAGGACAGGGCCCTCAGGCTACCTACAGTCTCCAAATCCTAGAGGCCAACGCTTAACATTACAGTGAACAATAGAAGACAAAACCTCAGCGTGCAGGACTTCCAAGATGAAGTTCTAGAAACCAGACCAGCTGAAGTAAAGCGATCCTGCCCACTTAAAGCCTGCTCTTGACCTCGAACCCCTCAAATGATGGAATTCAAGAATAGGCCATAGTTTGACAACCCACCTTGAGGGTTTTCTAACAAAGAGAATAAAATAATCTTGCTAATGGAGTCATTTGGGTGGGTGTGGGTGTGGGTGAAAGTCACCTTGTATGGCAGACCATTTTAGAGATCCCAACGGCTTAAGAGACACCAGTCATGCTGGGGGAGTCTAGCCACAGGTTTCTTTTCTGGATTCCTGCTTGTGAGTCTAGTGAGAGGCTCTGGAAAGGAAGGGCCTCTCGATGGCAGCTTAGAGCCAGAGATCTAGAGGGAGAGCCGGGTCAACCATGTTTCAGAATAAACCAAAATAAGGTGGGCAGAACCTGAGAAATGACACCCAAGATTGCCCCCTGACCTCCACGGGCAATCACAGACATGTGGATGTGTGTATGCGAAGCAACTTGAGGGAGGAAAGGGACGACTCATTCACTCTTTCTTTTATGTCACTCCATTTCATCTCTGAGGGAAATCAGGACTTTTTGTTGGCTCGATTTCTGGCCCAACATGGCTGGCTTTCCCGTCCAACCTCAGCTAGCTTTTGTATACAGCTTAGGACCACTTATGTGTGGTCCAGCCCACGGTGGTTGGCCATCCTCCATCAACTGACGATCAAGAAATGCTCCCCAACAACATGTCCACAGACCAATCTGAAGAAGGCAATTCTTCAACGGGGGTTCTCTCTTCCCAGGTGACTCTGGGTTGTATCCAGTTGACGATAAAAATCCATCAGGACAACGGCAGTCACCAAACAACCTGGGAATTGTGCTGTGAGTCACCTTCTGGAGAGAACTGAAAGCAGAGCCTCAAAGAGCTGTTTGTGCCCCATGCTGACCGCTGTGTGTTGACCGCTATTTGAAAAAATACAAAAAAACACAAAAATGTAAAGGCACCAGAGGGATCTATTGACTGATGAAGGGCAAATAGAAGGCAGGGGTTCATGCATGCTGCTGGCTGCCTTCACACACACACACACACACACACACACACACACACACACACACACACCATCTCACCAACCTTTCATCCACCCTTTCTGTCTCTGTCTGTCAAAACTGTCATGCTCTGCATGGTCACAGTGACTGTTCTCTGCAGCCCACATGGGGGACTGAACCCACAGACGAGGCGTTTTGCTGGGACTTCTGAGGAGGATGTCCCAGTGTCCTGGTCTCACTTTCATGCCCCAGCCTGTTGACTTGACTCCCATGGCTTTTTTTTAGCCTCTGGAATATATGTATATTGTGGATATATATATATTTTTTTTTTCAGAAAATTTGAATTTTCTAATTACTCCTTTTTCCCTAGCAGTGATCACAAATGCTTCCCCAGAGGAATATCTAGGTCAGTGGTACTCAACCCGTGGGTCGCAGCCCCTTGAGGAGCCAATGACCCTTTCACGGGGGTTACCAAAGACCATCAGATAATACAGATATTTACATTAAGATTCACAACCGCAGCAAAATTGTACTTACGAAGTAGCAGTGAAAATAATTTTATGTGTGTGGGGGGGTGGGGTGGGGGGGTCACCACAGCATGAGGAACTGTATTAAAGAGTCACAGTGTTAGGAAGGTTGAGAACCACTGCTTTAGGTAGGTTCCTCCACTCCCTCTACTTTATAGACAGATCCCTGATAAGCTCCCACAAGAACCCAGGAAGGCATGCTTTCTTTTTTGATAAGAGATCTTACTTTATTTTATTTATATATATATATTTGCACGTATCTGTGAGTATATGCACACATGTGTGTAGGTACACAAGGAGGCCAGAAGAGGGCGCTGGATCACTTGGAGCTGGAGTCTTTTTTTTTTGGTTTTTCAAGACAGGGTTTCTCTGTGTAGCCCTGGCTGTCCTGGAACTCACTCTGTAGACCAGGCTGGCCTTGAACTCAGAAATCTGCCTGCCTCTGCCTCCCAAGGGCTGCGATTAAAGGCGTGCACCACCACCGCCTGGCTCCAGAGCTGGAGTCTTAAGTATTTTTGAGTTGTCCAACATGAGTACTGGGATTCAAATGCCGATGCTCATGGGCCCCTAGAGCAGCGGTTCTCAACCTGTGGGTCAGGACCCCTTGGGGGGGGTTACTGTTATGAAGTAGTAATGGAAATAATTTTATGGTTGGTGGTCACCACAATATGAGGAAACATATTAAAGAGTTGCAGTGTCAAAAAACACTGACCTTCCTATATAGATCATATAATCACCAAGTCATCTATCTCTCCAGTCCCTGAGTCATGCTCTCTTGATCTCCTTGTGGAAGGTATAGACTGAAGATAGATTGTGTCACACAGGTCTCTCTCTGTAGAGATGCAGATATATGTAGCCGTGTGTGTGTGTGTGTGTGTGTGTGTGTGTGTGTGTGTGTGTGTATGTGTGTGTGTGTGTATGTGTGTACAAAGTGCCTGGGTCAGGGTAAATGTGTAGCCGCCAGCGGCCACGGAGAACTGGGTTCCTCAAAGGAAAGCTGGGGATGGATGGGAAGGATGGACACAAGACAAGGTTTCTGATCAAGGCCCAGTGTTTAATTCTTAAGTTTGAATTTAAAGGGGGGAAACCCATCCCCTACTCTGCCAGGATCTCATCAGGTAAACAAGCTCAGCTGCTCAGCAGGTTGTGGCTTCTTGCCGGAAGCTGTAGAGGTGGCAGAAAAATAAGACTTCACCTAAGTCGGAAGACTCCACCCTAGGTGGGCTAGACGACTGTGGCAAAACAAGGTCTGATTTAGCCCACTCAAGGCTGGGGAAAGGGCACAGTCATAATACATGTTACTATTATCTTTCTTTCTGATTCCTATGTGTGGACGAAACGTAACCAGTCAGCTTCTGCTCCTGCTGCCACACTGACCCCTTCATGATGAACTGGAACCCTAAACTAAAATGCAAATTGCAAGCTTCCAACTGCATCATCAACTGCAAGAGGAAACAAAAGCCAAGGAGCGAGGCAGGAATGTACTTTCCTTTATAGATCAATGGCTGGCACATGGGGAGTGATTCTTGAGTCCTCGCTCTATGGGAGGAGCTACTGACAGTTGATAGTGGCTGATGGGGGGGGGGGCGGGGAGAGCAGGTCCCCTTGGGGACTTGGCTGCTGTTGTCTTGCCTATGTACCATGAATGTGCCTACATCCATGTACACAGGAGCACTAACAGGATTCAGGGTTATGAATAATGACTTTTAAAAAAGACATTTTAAAATTGGGAGGGAACTGGGGTAAAGTCTCCATGCGGAGGGGGGTAGTGGGGGATGGATATGATCCATACACATTATATAATTGTATGAACTTTTCAAAGAGTAAAAATATCATTTTTAAGAAAGAAATGGATGGGATGTGGTGCTGCATACCTTTTATCCCTGTACTTGGGATGTAGAGGCAGGTGGANNTCTGTGAGTTTAAGGCCAGCCTGGTCTATATAGCAAGTTTCAGGATATCCAGGACTACATAGAGAGATCCTATCTCAAATAAATAAATAAATAAATAAATAAATAGACCTGGAGTTTGGGTTATAGTTTTTCATTGGACAATGCTTTCTCGATGTCATTTTCTATCTCTGTCTTACTGAATATTGGACTACATACAACAGTATAATCCATATTTTACAAAGACAAAGTGCCTATCATAGCCAGTCCATTGACATTTATTCTATAAATGTCTATACTTTGTCTTATGATTCCTTTTCTTGTATCTTAGGCGATATTCTTGGGATGTTTAAAAATAGATAACAATGTAAACAAAGCAATGAGAAGGTAGCCTTTGCCATACAGAATAGAATTGTAAATTTTGAATGTGGTAAAAGGATATGGATAGGTGTGTGTGTGTGTGTGTGTGTGTGTGTGCATGCAAGTCAAACAAGTATATGTGTGCGTGAGTGTGTGTGGTATATGCATGCAAGGGTGTGTATTTATTTTATGCATGCATCAATACATGTATTTGCCTGGGCTAAAGAGAAGGTTCAGTGAAGAACACTTTCTGTCCTTGCACAGACCCAGGTTTGGTTCCTCTACCTACATGGGAACTCACAACCACTTGAAAGTCCAGTTCCAAGGGATCGAGTGCCCCCTGGTGGCCTCCACAAGCACTGCATGCATGTGGTGCACAGGCATACACATAAACTCACACTCATAAAAGGAAATTTTAAAATCTTTTAAAAAAATGTATGTGAAGGCATGTGTGATGGTTTTAATAAAAATGATTTCCCACCACCACACACACACCATAGGCTCATGTATTTGATTGCTTAGTGACCAGGGAGTGGCGCTATTTGAAAGGATTAGAAGGATTAGGTGATGTAGTCTTATTGAAGGATGTGTGTCCCTGGGGTTTCAAAGGCCCATGCCAAGCCCAGCGTCTCCCTCTCTGCCTGCAGATCAGAATGTAGCTCTTGCCTGCCATACCTGCCACCATAGTCTCCACCATAATAATAATTGACTAAGCCTCTGAAACTGGAAGCAAGCCCTCAATGAAATGCTTTGGTTTTTTGTTTTTTTTTTTTTTTTTTGATGTGGTTTCACTGTGGTCATGGTGTCTCTTCCCAGCAATAGAACAACAAGACATCATGCGGTACATATGAACACACGAGCACTCGTGCGTGTTCTGGCTATGATCTGTAATAGGAAAGAACACTTAACGACTGCACTACCCATCTATCCAGTCTCCAGTTTATTTATTTAAGGTGTTTTGTCTTGATCACAAGCACTATCACAGGAATACATTTGATGAGCATGGCTTCCTGTTGTACAGGGCACGAGAACCATTAATATCAAATGCAAATGTAAAACTTAAATGGCTTCATTTGTTGAGGGATGAGCCCTTAACTTAAACCAATATACAAACTGCTCTGGGACTAGGAGTATAAATAGGAACACAGTCTGTGGACGTAAGTAAGTAAGAATGAATGAGTGCTCTGAATATTAATGGGGGCACTTTCAGCACTAGTTAAGGGGTCCTCAGGCAAGTTCTTTCCCTCCGAGCCTTTGAATGGGGAGGACCCCAGTTCCAATCCTGAAAGCTCACTATGGGGAAGATGAGGTTGTATGGGATGACAATTTCTCCCTGATCACCCTAGAGCTGTGTTTCCCAACCTGACAGCATGACCCCCTCAGAGGTGTCGAACTAACGACCTCTGTACAAGGGTTACCAAAGGCCATCGGAAGTGTCAGATATTTACATTACGAGTCATAGCAGTAACAAAATTAATGTCTGGCTCCCAGGTGAAGGGTGACTTGGCTTGAGGGAACATGAACAGAAGGCTCCACGTGGTGGCAGAGAGGTTGAGGGGAAGGCAGAAACAACTCCTTTGGTCCTTGGAGGGACACCCAGGCTGTGGATGTAGAAGGAAGGCATAAATATCCAGAGCACAATGAAGCATCTTTCTGGGGTCCTTACAGGGAGAATGAAGGGTGTTCTTTAGGGTCGTTTACCCCTAAGGAAGGGATGTCATCAGAGTCTTATTTATCACCGGAGGGCAGGCAGGCTATGGTGCATTTTGGCTTGCGGATCCCTGCTTCGATTGTGAGGAAGAAAGCAGAATTAATGAATTAACTAACTAGTTAATTAAATAATTGGGATTTCGTGGGTGGGAATTCCAGCCACCCAGAAGCTAGTAGACCCATTCTCCCTCTGAGTGTCACCTGAAGCCATCCATGTTTTTACTGGGAAGAGAAGGCCTTCGGGTGCTAAGGTCCTCCAGTCCCAGGTTCAAGGCTGCATCTTCTAAAGCCGCTAGTAAAAGAAAAAAAAGGGGGGTAAGAGAGAAAAAAAAGAAAGAAGGAAAGGAAGAAAAGGAAAGGAAAGGAAAAGGAAAAGAGAAGAGATGAGAAAAGAAAAGAAAAGAAAAGAAAAGAAAAGAAAAGAAAAGAAAAGAAAAGAAAAGAAAAGAAAAGAAGCAGGCTTCAAGAAACACAGGGTGGCTTTGTTAAGGGTCTCCGAGCCTGGGGTCACTTGCCCAACCCTTCACAGACAAAATTGCAAATTTTGTGTTTGAAAACAGATCCAACACTCAGCTCAGGAAAAGGAAAAAGCATTTGTTGACGGAGATGATTGTTAAGACATTAATTTGGAAAATATTTGGGAGTAGGGATTTCCTTTAGTGCCCCCTAAGAGGTAACAGGGAAACAGGGCTGAGCTGTCTTCCCCACATTCTGGAATGCCTTCATCATTAATTAGATTGTGGCTACAGGACAAGGAATGTGGGGAAGCCACCCTGCCTCCTCTCCCTCTGTTCAGTCCTCTCTCCCTTTGGAAAAAAACAAAAAACAAAACAAAACCAAAACATATGGCCCAACTTTATTATGCATTAAACATTTCCCCCATCCATTAACTCAGCTTGTAAAATGTTTCCAAGGATCTTCAATGAGAGGAATACATGTATTTCTCAACAGTCCCGACCCTTGGATTTTAGCCGAGGGAACCCCAATTTCCTTGCTGGTCTCCATGCCATGCCTGGTGGGTTTTTTCCCCAGAGAGCATCTAAGAGCTGGAGCTCCCAGCCACAAAGAGTAAAAGGAAATGAAAGGTGTTCAGCAGATTCATGGAGGAAGTACTGGCACGGAAGCCGGAAGCTCAGCTTTCCTCCAGGAGAGGAAGGGCATTGATGTGTGTGGGCTGCCCTCAAATACAGTAGAGAAGAGCTACAGAAGCAAGCTGTGAAGAAGAAGCAGACAAGTGGAAGTGGCTGCTCAGCGTGATGCGGCCCCGTTCCCTTCTGAGACATAAGAGTGGATACACACCACTTGTATTTAGAGGCATGGCTCTGAGCATAGATGCTACCAGATCCCTAGACTGCTGGCGGAGGACCGAGTCCGTTTGCGTGGGAACACCCCTGGGCTTTTATGTGCAGGCTCCTGGGTTCTATATGCAGGCTGAGCAAGCCTGTAACAAGATAACAGACGGCATTCCTCCTTGGTTCCTACCTCCAGGTTCCTGCCCCGTTTGAGTGCCAATCCTGACATCCTCTGATAGTGATATGGATGTGCAAGCCAAATAAACCTTTTCCTTGCTAAGTTGCTTTTGGTCTCGGTGTCTTGTCATAACAATGGAAACCCTAACTAAGACACCTTCTCAACTCTCCGTTCACACATCTTCTTCCCCCATGAGAGATCTGGAAGTGTTGATCAAAGTTCCAGCCTGTGACCCCAAAATTCTCTGTCTTCCCATAGTCCTCGTCACTAACCAGCAACTACACACACACACACACACACACACACACACACACACACGCACACACTGCTATGGGTCTTATTGAAGGTTAACTCAGGATAGCTGAAATTGCTATGTATCTTGCTGTTATCACTCCTGGGTCTTCATAGCTTTGACCAGAGTCTGACCCATGATGGGTGTTCAGTGTTACTTGTTGAACAAATGAATGAGTAAGGTTATAATATATAAGTTGGACTTATAAGCTCAGTCTGTTCATGGTGACAGATTAGAAGATTCTTTTTAGAATGAAAGAAGAGAGACATCATCACATCTGATGGCCTTTTGTGAGATTATCGCGGCAGAATAGTAGAAAGCCAAATAATGAAAGGGCTTCCTTCCTTTTAGCTACAGGCTTCTTTTAATGTATCATCAAGAACGACGTGATTTTGGCAAATGGAAAATTCTAGTGCTTTAATCATGATCCACCCATCGATTTTCCAAGAGGAGCTGTAGGTGGGGTTTCTACTGTTTGATGTCCCTAATTAGATGCAAACACCTCTCCCCCTCCCCCTCCCCATGCCTGTTTCAAAAGCTCAAATCTTTTCACAGATGTCCAGCCTGTGACTTCCCAGCAAGAAGCAGGCTGCGATCCTGAGGAGAGGTGTTTGTAGGAATCTGAGAGCACACTTACACTTGACAAGCCCAGATGCACACACTCAGTGGAAGTCACACCATGCTCAGCCACCCCTTCTATTTCTTGGCTACACGTGTACTCTGGGCTTTCAGATCTTGAGTGTCCCAGACAGCTTCACCTGGGTCTGTTTCTGTAGGGGGCGAGCATCACATGAGGTCAGCATCATTCCTGATCCCGTTCAGTGTGCCACCCCATCCCCCATTTCCTACCCTCTGTGGTCCTTCCTCTCTCCTGTTGAGTCATCTGTGTCCCCTGACTGATGTCCTGGTCTTCGAATACAGAGGGTAACTTAGACTGTCATTTTTCCATACAGCAAATACACACAGGGGAAACTTGTCCAGGGGACTCCAAACACAGGCTCTTCTTTTTGTACTGATCACCACCGTTCATAAGCAAGTCTTCCTAGCTGGGCCCCCAACAGACTGAGTCCAGGTTATGTGGCCACTTGGGGCACACAGCCTTGGAGATGGGTCTTTGGAGCTGCTCTAGCCCTAATCATCCTGAGATTTGCTTGCAGAGAGACCCAACACCCATGGCCACACTCCAGAAAGGATGTGGGCATTGATCTCTGAGTTGTATGTGAGAAGAGGGGGTATTCTTCCCCTTTGTTTTATATGCTTTTATTAATTTAATCTTTAAAATATTAGTGTAAGTTCACTGTGCCAAATGGTTAGTTTCATATGTGTCAATCATATGTTTGGCTCATATTCACCTTCTCTTCCATTCTCAGATATTCCCTCTTTACACATGTGCACGTGTTTACTATACATATATATATCATGTGATGGTTGTATTCTGAGTCTGGTTTATTTTGCTTGATGTAACTTGTCTTCATTGATTTTGAAATGTCAAGAGTCATTTGGACATTTAGCTGTGAGCATGTCTATGAGGAAGTATTTGGTTGTTAATTGATGCAGAAGGCTCAGCCCACAGTGGGTAGCATCATTCCCTAGGCAAGTGATTCCCAGCTAGATAAGAAATCTAGCTCTGTAAACAAGAGAGCAAACCAGCAACCAGCATCCTGCTATGGCTACTGCAGGTTCCTGCTTGAGCACTTGCTCTGACTTCCTCCGAAGATGAACTGTGACCTGGAAGCCCAAGCCAAACAAGTCCTCCCACCCAGGGTGGTTTTTGGTTAATCTAGGTGTTTGTCACAACAACAGAAAAAGAACTGGAGTCATAATAAACTCCAACTCCATCTTTCATATATTCGTTCTTCTTCCTTGTGGCTAAATCAGACTTTGTTTGTGCTAAGGGTGGATAAATGCTTTCTTTATCCACTCCTCTGTTGTGGTCTCCTAACTGGGGCTCACTGAGATGCTGCATGGGGTATTCATTGTTTTATAAGACTTCTAACCTAGTTTAGTAAGGACGTATGCCCCCATACTAACAGAGGCTGAGTCTGGAACAAAGGTGCCAGGAGGCTCTTTTCTTTTAGAACCTCTTAGAACCTGTTCTGTGTCTCTCCAGCTTTGAGCCCATGCCAAAGGTGCCCCTTTGCTTGATGTCCTGTCCACACGTTTCTGCTTCCATCATCGAATGCTATTCTGTCTTGGGATCATTTGACATTTGTACACTGATCATTAGACAAATGATCTTCTGGATCTTCACCGCACCGTTCTAGCCACAAAGACTGAGATCCCAAGGAGATGTAAGTGTTCAACCATGGTCTCTCCACCTTCAGTTAGAGGGAGTAGGAGGGACCGAGAGCCCGACCTTTGCTCCGTTGACAAGGAACGGGAAAGCTCCCAGATCAGGTCTAGCTTTCTTCCTTGCTTCGTCCTTGAAGATAACAGTGCTCCTGGTCTGCAAAGGCACTGGAGGAAGAAGGAGGCCATCAACAGATATTAACAATGCCAGGGCATCTAGAAGCTGGGAGAGGCATTCCCAGAAGCCAACCTGGAATTTCTCATTAGCCTCTCCCATGGCACCATTCAAATCTAGCACCTCTAGCTGGTCCTGTGGGTGAAGGCCTTGCCTGGTAGGAGCTCAAGGCCTGGCACCAGTAGGAAGAAGTCCCTGAATGCTGCCATTTTGTGGGAGAGTTGTCTCAGGTGAACGTGGGTACCGTGTTCCAATCTCTAGTCTCTCCGAACACTTCCACCGAAGCCATTTCAAGAACCTCTTATCTTTACAGAGAGTACTAGCCTGACTAGACTGGCCGGTTTTGTGTGTCAACTTGACACAAGCTGGAGTCATCAAAGAGGAAGGAGCCGCAGTTGAGGAAACGCCTCCATGAGATCCAGCTGTTGGACATTTTCTCAATTAGTGATTGATGGGGGGGAGGGCCCAGCCTATGGTGGGTGGTGCCATCCCAGGGCTGGTGGTCCTGGGTTCTAGAAGAAAGCAGGCTGAGCAAACCAGGGGAAGCAAGCCAGTAAGTAGCATCCCTTCATGGTCTCTGCATTAGTTCCTGCCTCCAAGTTCCTGCCCTGCTTAAGTTCCTGTCCTGACTTCCTTCAATGATGGACTATGACCTGGAAGTGTAAGCTGAATTAACTAACCCTTTCCTCTCCAATTTGCCTTTTTGGTCGTGGTGTTTTCATCACAGCAATAGAAAGCCTAATGAATGTCACCTATTGGGCCTAAGTCCTCTTATGCAGAGCTTCCCACTCCAGACACTAGTTTACATTCTTGGCCTTCTGAATGACATCTCTGCCTCGCTCCACACAGAACTACACAATCTTCCTTCATACATGCAGCCCCTGCACATAGCTGTAAGATGCCAAGAGTATTATTGGATGAATAATTAATATTATGGTAACTAGTGAGAACCTTACACCTCACACGCTGTTCCAAGAGCTTTGGACGCAGCATGGCTCCATTTAATTTTCAGACAGCCCGTGACTGTCTGTCTGTCTGTCTGTCTTTGAGATGGGGCCTCATAACATAGCCCTGGCTAGCCCAGAACTCCTTATATAGGCCAGGTTGGCCTTGAACTCCCCAAAATGATCAACCTTCCTCTGCCTCCCAAATCCTGGAATTAAAGGCACATACCACCTGGCGCACCTCATCATTTCTATTCATATTCACAATCTTCAGATAAGGAAAATTAAATTCAGACAGAATTATGATAATATGCATAGTCAGATGGCTAGTAAGTACTTCAATTCAGTCTTTAGCACAAATGTTTCTTTCTTTTTTTCTTTTTCATTTTTTAAAATCAACAGTCACATTTAAAAAGAAGCTGGAAAAAGAACCATTTGGAAAATATTCCATTTCTAATTGAGGTAAGGGAATGTGAACGTTTCCTGAGAGTCAGTGCATTTGCATGGCCTCAAAGCACCTCACTGCCCCCAAGAAAGATCTTACTCATGTGGAAGGGCACAGTCACTGTGCAGAGGATGAATCTGGCTCTGTCTACCTGGAGAGTCATTAGCTTTCCTGTAACCAGCATTTGCCACCTGCACTGCTAAATAAGACACCATCCTTGACCCAAAAATAACTTAGACCATCCATCCATCATCTCTACATGTCGACTTTGCAAAGGATGTCTGAGGTCGAGCCAACTTCCCTGACTGAGAGAAAAGATGAAAAGGGTAGGTAGGGAGGGGCTTGCTGGGGGAGAGGTTGCAGAAGGTCCTTGTAGAACAACTGTACTCTCACCAGGCACAAGTAACAACGTGAAGCAAAGGTTCCCAGAGGCGGTGGTGTTTACACGGAGCCCTTTTCCTATGAAGAATAGAGGGGTGGAACTCCTTGGGTAGTGTCTGGTAGCCTAGGGAGACTTGGAGCACAGTATTTAAATGGGATAATTAATGAAGGTGTCAGATCTAACCTTCACTCAACTGGGAGTCTTGTGACAACTTCCACAAAGGTACTGATACATTTATCAGACATTGTGTGGAGCCAGAAAGCAAGTCCAGGCAATAGATTATTATTTTTCTCTTTAACTTAAAAAAAAAAAAAAAAAAACAATGCGAACAGGAAAGTTTCACTGGAGCAAAATGGAGTTCTGTGATCTACCAAATCTAAAGGTGGTTTGGGAGAACAGAGTCCTGCCGTGAGGGCATTACACTTCAGATACGGCTTTCTTGCTTTGTTTTGTTTTGTTTTGTTTTTCCTTTATCTTCAAATTAGAGTCTCTTTCTAACCCTGTGAGGCTTCGCTGTATTCATTCAAAAACAGCAGTGGCCAGATGTGGCCCTGGCCTGTAATCTGAGCTGCTCAAGAGGACTGAAAGTTCAAGGTTAGAGGAGCTAGAGAGAGGGACTGAAGAAGTGGCTCAGTTGTTAAGAATACTTGCTGCTCTTGCAGAGTTCCATTCCATACCCCACACCCTGATTCGGTGGCTCACATCTGCTGAGACCTGCATGGGTTGGAACTCAAGGCCATCTAGGTGACTCGGTGAGACCCACACCCCATCTCAAAATAAAACCTAAAAAGAAGGTTAGGCGTGTGGCTTGGTGGTGGGATACTTGATGGTAGGGTAGGGACATAGCTTGGTCATAGGGTACTTGCCTAGCATGGGTAAGGCCCAGCAGAAAGGGAATCAAGGAAATACAATTCATTCATTTAGTGACTATTAATCCTGAGGGTTTCCTTTGCCCCAGGCCTATATACTAAGAAATCATTGCTAAACAGAACAATTGAGATCCCAGACGTTAAGCCTGGACTGGAGACAACTGGAGACAGACGTGGAACGAAGGCCAGCAAGCAGGAGCATCCCTCAGTCCATGCTTGGGTGATGCAAACTGCTCCCAGGAGGTTCAGAAGAGGCAAAGAGAGAAATGACCATGAGGAGAGTGATGGTGATGCTGCTGATGCTGCTGCTGATGCTGCTGATGCTGCTTGACTGCTGATGGCGGTGATGGCCATAGTTGATGCTGATGTTGATAATGGTCATATCGATGATGGTGATGATGATGATGATGGTAGTAACGGTGTTGGGATTGACGGTAGGGATGGTAGTGATCGTGATGGGACCGATAATGATGGTGAGGTTGGTAAGGACGACGTCGGTGATGGTGGCAGTGGAGCTGATACTTGTGATAGTGGTGATGTTGGTGGTAGTGGTGATGATGATTAGTGAGGTGATAGTGAAAACCGTGTCGGCGGCAGTCATGGTGACGGTGGTCGTATTGCCAGTGGTGGAGGTGATGATGGCGATCGTATTGGTGGTTCTGGAGGTTGGTGGTGACCACAGGAAAAGGAGCTAAAAGGAGAGAGAAAGAAAGAGGAAGAAGAGAAAAGATCCTGCCATTGTTAGAAAGGAAAGCCCGCAAGCTTAAACGCCCCGTCTTTACCTTCCCCCTAACCAAGAGGGGAGTCCTTACACAGATTGGTGTCTCTGGGTCTTAATGTCTTTCCTCTTCAGAGCAGAGCTTATGAGGCCTATTTTAAGGCTACCGAGGAAAAATAAGCAGGGATATCATTTAAGTTTTTAAAGCCAGCAAAGTGCTTTCAAAGAGTGTTTGATCAAAGAGGCATGTTAATACCTGCTTTCCCCTCTCGATCCTGGCTCTCCAGAGACGGCGCGAAAATGTAATTACACACGCTTTTAAACGTGAAGATCTGGGGGGCAAGTGAAAACGCTCTTGTCGGTAGAAAGTTCTAGAAACACCTGGAGGTAGGGAAGCAGCTGGGGTTGGTGACGGGTCAGACGGGGTCAGGAGCTGGCATACACCCAGCGGCCAGGGATGCAGGGGCCACTGCAGAGGAGGCCCATGGGCCAGGGCCGGGGGCCAGGGGGAGGAGGCAGGAGGGCGGCCAGTGCCCTCCTCTCAGTTTTGTAGGTGGGGGTGAAACTTTTACTCTTAGACATCAATAAATTTAAGATCAAATATGATTGAAAACTTAAAAGCCTCTAGAAAAACCATAACTGTTCAGAACAGCTAAAGGTAAGTGGAACGGATGCAGGTGGCTTGGCTCATTTCTTTTAAAAAAGAAAATAAAAGAAAATACAGAAGCTAAACAACATGAACAGGAAGCAACCTGCTTATAGTGTAACACAGTGATACCACAAAAAAAAAAGAAGAAAGAAAAAAGAAAAATCCATATGCACACAATTCTTTCCCCCAAATATAAGATCTGTTCAGATTCTGTGAGATGTCAGCTTATAAACGGCATATTTGGGATGCACAAAACTTAAAAGTAAGGGACTGTCCAAAGAACACAGTGTTAGTATTAGACAAATTGAAAGGATAAAAGAAAAGTTCAGTCTGCCAAAGGCAAAAAGATTGTTATATTTTTAAAGATATTTGCTTTAAAAACCATGTGTGGATTTGTGTGTGTGTGTGTGTGTGTGTGTGTGTACAGTGTGTGAAGGTGCTTGCGGAGGCGAGATGGGGGTGTTGCATTCCCTGGAGCTAGGGTTCCATGTGGATGTGTATAAGGAGCTGAACATCATACGTGGCCACTTGAACTCTGAAAGCAGAGGGTGGCCCTGTCTTGCCTATGAACTGAGAATAGTCAGACAATCGACTCAAGGATGCAGATGAAGGACCCATCAGGCTCTTCTGAAGGTTGGGTACTGGGAAGGCTAAAGTTAACCTGTAAGCCCCACTTGTCCAAAGGCAGATAACTTCTTAGAACGCTGGGGACCGTTGTTCTTCTGAGATAACAAGTCATGGTTTCTCCCTTCAAGAAACAACGTCAGTTGCCCCAATTGTACAGGGGCCTAACTACATGTAGGTGGGAGATATGTAGTCAAGAAGTTTGTCAGCAAGTATGCTTGCCCTCAATTGGACAAAGACAGGAGATGCTATATAGCTTTGTGGGTTTGGCCTTTATAGGCATCTGGCCAACATAGCTCATGGCCATTCTCTGGGAATGGGTCCTGGACAGTGCCTGTCTTCCTGGCTAGTTGTAAGTAAAGCTTGTTTTAATTAGATAGTTGTGAAAGTGGTCTTTCTCCTCCAGACTGTCAGGTTTAACAGTATCTCTGGCCTTAACTCCCCAGCTGCAGTGTTGCACTGATTCACAGTGAGCAAATGAGCCAGCACAAACCAGCACACCTGACATGGGGCTTTGCCATCCCCTGCCACGTGAACATTCCTGATGAGGTCGGCATCTAACCTGTCTGGATACCAGAGTATCTGTGAATGCACACTTGACCATTTTCTCCCTGCAAACAAAGCAGATCCAGTTCAGCCCAGGAACACTGGGATCCCAGTACCATAATCAGGAGCAAGGTCAACAGGAAGGGATCCTTGGGGTATCTCAACATTGCAACTGACTGTTAGTTAATCTGAATTGATGACCTGATGGAATTTAGAATCTCCCAGGAGACACATCTTCGGGTGTGGCTTTGAGGGAATTTCCTGAGGGGTTTCACTGGGGAGGGGGAATCCACCTCTCTCTGTAAATGACAGCCTTGCGTGGGCTGTACCCCTGGAATGAATAAAAAGGAGAAAAAATGAATTGGGAACCAGCATCAATCTCTCTTTTCCTTCCTGATGGCCAATGCCATGTGACCAGCTACCTCATGTTCCTGGCTATGTTGGACTGTGAGCCCTGCAAACTGTGAGCCAAGATAAACCCTTTCTCTGTTAAGTGGCTTCTGTCAGGTATTTTACACACTGGTGAGAAAAGTCATGAATGTATGTGTTTTACATTGTTGTAAACTTACATCAGTGAACTTTTATTAGTGTGTAGTCATTGTTACACAAAAAAATGGTGTGTATTTCTATCGCGTATTAGATCTTACTCATTCCTTACCCTTCTTTGTCCTTGTTCCTACTTTGACCATATCCCTTCTTCTTCTTCCCAAATAGAAGCCTCTACTTATGTGCTGTGTGTGTGTATGTGTATGTGTGTGTCTGTGTCTGTGTGTGTCACATTAACATTGAAAACATACACAGACATTTGCCTTTCTTATTCATCTAGCTTATGTTCCTTAACGTCCTGGTCTCTTTTCCTGTGTTGCCTGTTTTTTCCCAAAGGACACTTTTATTCTTCTTTATGGCTGAATGAAACTCCACGGTATATACACATCCCCTTTTCTTTATCTATCCATCCACCAGTGGGCCCTGAGGCTGATTCCATGTCTTGGCTACTTCAGAGAGCGCCAGGACATATGGCTGTCTCGTGTACTTAGGGCGTTTCTGCAGGACTGCTTCAGCTAGGTTGTTGTGATGGTTTGAATATGCTCGGGTCGGGGAGTGGCACTATTAGGAGGTGTGGCCTTGTTGGAGTGGGTGTGTCACAGTGGGTGTGGGATTTAATACCCTAGTCCTAGCTGCCTGGAAGTAAGTATTCTGCTAGCAGCCTTCAGATGAAGATGTAGGACTCTCAGCTGCACCTCCACCATTTCTGCCTGGATGCTGTTCTGTTCCTGCCTTGATGATCCTGAACTGAATCTCTGAACCTGTAAGTCAGCCCCAACTAAATTTTGTTGTTGTTGTTGTTGTTGTTTTTAAAAAGTTGTCTTAGTCACGGTGTTTGTTCACAGCAGTAAAACCCTAACAAAGGCATTCTTACGGTTCATTTTAATTTTTAGATTTGTGAGGTCTCTCCACAGTGATCTCACTGGTGGCTGAACACATTTACACTGCCACCAATGGTATCTGAGGACTCCTTTCTACCACACCTATGCCACCATCTGAGTATAATGTAACTTTTAATAAGACTATATTTAGCAAAAGGCTTAAGAAAATTCCAGAAGATGTAGCCATCCTTCTTCCTGGCTGGTGCAGATTCACTCCAGTTCCCCACAGCCCAAGGCTGAGAATTTACCAGAATTTTAAGTGGAAGAGGCATGCGAATATCTCTCCTAAGGAGTAATAGAGTTAGAAGTCTGATCAGCCATCGTGCATCCTATGAAGACTCGGGGTCTACATAATGTACTGGCTGTGGCCATGGTGCAAGCCAGGCTGCTTATTCATATTAGACACAGCATCTCAGTACTGGAGAGATGTGTACTCTATGCTGTGAATTCCAGCTCATTCTGCTAATGGGGATGCAAACACTAATGGGAACTGAGGCCCCTGAAGTGTCTCTTCATTCTCTGCGGCCCCGGGGGGGAGGGGGGAATGAACGAGAAAGAAAACTTGTGGATTGTAATTGCTTAAAATAGGATGTGATGTAAAAAATCTAATCCCTTCTCCCCATTCCCAGTAAAGTTCTATAGACAGAGAAATTATGCTTAATGCCACCGTATTGACGGTAAAAAGAGAATTCTGCTCTCCCTTTGGGGAAAGAGGAAGGACATCTCTTTAGAGCTGTCGGCTTTCGTAAGCCATGATAAATTATTCCTTTTCATTACTGATTTGCTAAGCAGGAGGCTTGGTGTAATGGCAGAAATTTTCATTTAATTTTTTCCAGTCCTGGATGAATGAAGTTTCTGATCTGAAATGTACTGGAGTTATTAAAAGAAGGGGATGTGGGGCTGGAGAGATGGCTCAGTGGTTAATAGCACCGACTGCTCTTCTGAAGGTTCTGAGTTCAAATCCCAGCAACCACATGGTGGCTTACAACCATCCGTAATAAGATCTGATGCCCTCTTCTGGTGCATCTGAAGACAGCTACAGTGTACTTAGATATACTAATAAATAAATCTTAAAAAAAAAAAAGAGAGAGAAGGGGATGTATTAATCATCCTGTATTAGGAGTATCTTCAGGAGAAGATAACATGACATATATAACACAACAATTGTTTGGCTGGAGAGAAGACACTAGCCCTGTATTGAGGACAATCTGTATCAAGTCCACACTTCCCAGGATTACTTGGTTTTGGAGTGATTGGCAGGTATAAACTATCATAAATGGGCCCAGAAACTTCAAACTTAGGACTCACAGGTTCCAAAGAATTCTTGATCGAGCATTTACATTAGAATGAAGTGTGTGTCTACTTGCTGGGTTTACAGTCCCCCGGGAGGCCAGAAGAGGGCGCCAGCTCCCCTGAAGCTGGACAGTTGTGAACCACTCCATGTGGGTGCTGGAAAATGAACCAGACTCCTCTGAAAGAGTTCTTAGCTGCTGAGCTATCTCTCTAGACCGTGCATGCGTGTGTGCATGCGTGCGTTTAGAAAACAACTGACCAAATATCAGAATCCTTTATGTCACTAGAACTTGGGTGACTGAGTGACCCTACATTGTTTTGGAAGTTCTCACTCACATACATGTAAAATTGTAATTTTATCATACATATAAATCTAATGATATAAAATTGCAATTATGTGCACAACATCCACACATGCAGAAGAGCCCCTGAAGAGTTTGTTCCCTTATTTCTTCCATTGGTGCGAGGTTTTCAAGGCGAGCTACACAGCTTCCTCCCACTCACAGACCTTGCTATCCATCAACATTCTCAGAAGTCTTGCTAGGGAACATTCACATTCATTTTGGACCCTGGAAGAGGTACTTAAGCATCCTGGGGAAGACAACATCCTCTAAGTGCCCAGAGTCAGGTCTGGAGTAGTGCGAGGCACTTACTAAGCAGATAGGAAGATGTATCTGAAGGAGAAGTTATGGACCAATAAGATCAGTAATAAGAGAGGACTATATTTTACCTATTAATCTGTTCTTATTTATTTGTTTTCTATAAATTCATAGACTTGCTATGACACTCCAGCTGGTCTAGAACCCATGGCACCATCCTGTCTTAGATTCCCAAGTGTTAGGATTACTGGGGTGAGCCAGCATACCCCATTTATTCTATTCTATTGGACTAGCAGAGCTTCTGAATAAATTCAGCTTCCTCCACTCTAAGTCACACGATTTCTACGTTGTTCTGGCGGGGCTCATTTATCCATACCTCTAAAATGGCCAAGCATAGACTAAGTCTATGATTATAGGAAATGAGGACTCTGACCATATTCTAAACATTCTCTTTGTATGCTTATTGCTTTTATTAAGCTGGTCAAAGAGTTGAAGCCATGTCAGGCTCCTCTCGATTTCTGCTACTGAAATCAAGTTTATATGTGGTAGGTTTGGGGATATTTGCTTATTTATTTCATTATTTGGGTACACCGTAGCTGTCTTCAGACACACCAGAGGACATCGGATTCCCATTACAGATGGTCGTGAGCCACCATGTGGTTGCTGGGGTTTGAACTCAGGACCTCTGGAAGAGCAGTCAGTGCTCTTAACCACTGCGCCATCTCTCCAGCCATGTACATAGTTGTTTTAATTATTAGAGCCACCCTTTCTATTATCAGCACCACAGCTCTACAGGAATGGATCAGTGATTTGCTCACCACTGTGTTTCCCCTCTCCCCCCACACACATAGCAGTACAGTGGACATTCAACAAATATCCAGGGGCGAGTGACACATGGCCTGGATCTGGAACTTTCCCCAGGCGCTCACGTGCTGGAGGCCTGGCCTTGGCTTGGGTGCTATTTATTTATTTATTTATTTATTTATTTATTTATTTATTTATTTATTTTGAGACAGGGTTTCTCTGTATAGCCCTGGCTGTCCTGGAACTCACTTTGTAGACCAGGCTGGCCTCGAACTCAGAAATCCACCTGCCTCTGCCTCCCGAGTGCTGGGATTAAAGGCATGCGCCACCACACCCGGCGGCTAGGGTGCTATTGAGGGGCGATTGGATGACGAAGGCTCTGACGAAGCTGGTAAGTTAACCTCACGTGGATCCATAATAAGATGGACTATCAGGAGTTACTGAAGACAACGGGAGGGGCCCAAGAAGAGGAAGAGGGTCGTTGGAGTGTGCCTTTGAGGGTGTATTTTGTCCCTGGACTCTTCTCTTTTCTTCTCCTTGTTTTCTGTTTATCACAAGCTGAGCTGCCTTGTTTGGGGACATGCTCCTGCCGCGATGCTGAATCCTCTGGTTAGTTCTCTATATTGTCACTGTCAGCATCACCATCATCATTATCACCACCACCACCATCATCACCACCACTGCCTTCACCACCACCACTGTGCTGGTTAGGTTGGGTTGGTTGGTTAATTTTGGTTTGTCAGTTTGACACGAGTGAAGTAAGGTCATCTGGGGAGAGGGAACCTTGATTGAGAAAATGTCTTCATCAGATTGGTCCGTGGGCAAGTCTCCGATGCATTTACTTGATTTTTGATTGATGTAAGAAGGCTCACTGTGGGTGGGTGGTCCTGGGCTGGATAAGAAATCAGGCTGGGCAAGCCGGTGAACAGAGTTCCTCCACGGCCTCTGCTTCAATTCCTGCCTCCGTCCTGCTTTGAGACGCTGCCCCGACACGCTGCCCCGACTTCCCTCCATGTAAAATGTAATAAACCCTTTCTTCCCTAACTTGCTTTTGGCCAGTGATTTTTGTCACAGCAAAAAACAAAAACAAAAACAAACCAAGACTAATCATGACAACTGCCACCGTTTTTTTTGAGCATTACCACAACAGCCACTATCAGCTTAGGGAAGTGGGTACCGGGACAGAAGGAAAGCTCTTGCCTGCTAATCATCCTATCTCCCCTTCCCCTTCCCCTCCTCCTCCCCCCCCTCCTCCCCTGAAGTCACTGGGTCCTTCAGGCTCAAAATTCTGCCGTCGAGCCCACAGCCAGTCTCTCAAGATGCTGCCAGAAAAGTACCACAATACATCTTCAAGGAAGAAAGAAAAAAAAGTTTCTGCCAAGGTACAGCAGCCCTCCGGAGGGAGGAGGTATTGTTTGAATGAGCTCCAGCCCGGGGCTGCCACCCACCTGCTCACTCGCCCCGCCCCCAGGCCCCTCCCTGGAAGACACCTGGGTGCAGAGGAGCTGGAGTAGTTGGTCCAGTTGGCGGATGCTGGCAAAAGGGTGTGGGGTGTGGGTCGGGGGGGGGGGGCTGTATTCACAAAACCCACTGATCCAGAAAACCATTACAGGGAAAGGTTTTTGTTTTTTTTGTTTTTTTTGTTTTTTTCGATCTCAACGGAGGAGGGGAGGGGTAGAAATTAAAGGGAAAAGGAGCAGAAACAAAAATAACAAGGCCATTAATCTTTCATCAAGTTAAAGGGATGAAAAGGAATCGCTTTAAGTATCATTCTTCCCTCGCACCACAAGCATGTTGCCCCCTGCTAACTTCAAAGGCTCCGACGAGAAGTTGGTTAATATTGTTGGCACAGTCTCAGGCCGGCGGTTTACTGTTGCTTCAGCAGGCTCGCGCGCTCTCTCTCTCTCTGCTTTTAAACAAAGAAAGCGTGAGGGGTCGGGCACTCATTGAGGGGAGACAAGCGACGTCAAAGGTGCCTTTGTGTCCCGTGTGAGGCCTTCAGAGAACAGCGCTCTGCCCGTGCTCATTGGTGGCAGACCGTTTGTCACAGATTCGAACTATCATCAAGCACAGACAAAAAAAAAAAAAAAAAAAAATCCGCCTGGGGTTGGGGAGCAGGAGAGAGGCCAGGGGATGGGGGAGGGGAGCATCGTTTTCGGAGCTCAGTGGGCCCCCTCTGTGGAGTCAGGCCTGGTGCTTTGCTCAGCATCTGGCCTCCTGGTGGTCTCCGCTGAGGTGAGGGTGCCCGGAAAGGAAGCATGGTGGCACTTTTGAGCACAGTCAGGGTACCAGGAGCCCCTCGCCTGTTTAAGCTTGAGTGATTGGATGTTCTTCAAGGTGGCTGCTATTTATACTGAAAACAAAGCTAATTGGTGGTGAGTAGAGGGGCTTTGTGGTTGGGCTGTGGCTCTGGGTAAGACCCTGCTGAGCAGGTAAGGTGTACTACCTGTCATGCTAAGGGCTGGGGGGCCACAGAGTGAGAGAGGGCCGGATCGGATCTTGATGCTTGCTGAGAGGGTGGGTGGAGGACCTGTTCCAGGAAGACCCAGTCCACCAGAGGGCTGGCAGAAGGCAACATCCCACGGTGGGTGTTGTGACCCTTGTGCCCCATGGCAGTGGAAGGTGGTTTAAAAAAAAAAAAAGTCCCAGCACGGCTGATGTGAGCTCTATTTCATATGGTGTGTGTATGGCCAACATCCCACCGCAGTAGAAGGGTACTGATGTCTGTCGTAGTAGCGTGTGGTTAGCACTGTTTCTCCTTGACGGATATTCTGCCAGTTTCTTTTGGGTCGTTGCTCTGAACTAGGCAGGCAAGGATCTAAGGAAACAGACAAAAAAAAAAAAAAAAAAAAAAAAAAAAAGCACTCAAGTAGATTTTTGGCAAAGCTGGAGGAGGCTTGGTCTTGCTTTGGGTCAAATCTCCCAGATTGAAACATACGAAAGCAACCTTCCGTTTATCCTCAGCCACCCCAAAATCTATTAGAGCTTAGAGTCTCTATCGTCCTTGTCTTCAGGGTTTTGAACATGTCTTCGCTCAGCCTTGACAGCTTTGTAGCACCGGAGTGACTCAGTTGACCTCTGGTTCATTGGTGTTACTAAACAAGCTACTCCTAACCTGAGGGCCCCTGTTTATCTGGGAAGGATCACAGATGGTACACAGGAGAAACCTGAGGGACACTTGAAACAGAATACAAGGAACTGTTGGACATGCAGAGGGACTCAATTTATAGGCACAGCCTGGCTGGCATTGTTTGTCTCAAATAGCCATCAATCTGTTGAGAACAATTGAATGTGGCGGCTGGGAATACAAATTTGATAATTAATATCAACCGTTACCTTTGACAGGATTTAGGATCTTCTTGAAGACAAATCTCTGGGTATTTCTATGAGGAAATTTCTAGATGGAGTTTATCGAGGTAGGAAAATCTATTTGAATGTGAGTAGCACCATTCCATGACCTGGAGCTCTGAGCTGAATGAAAAAGGAGAAAAGCCAGTTTGCAACCAGCGTTTGTCTTTTTCTCTGCTTTCCTGGCTATGGGTATAATGTGACCAGCTGCCTCATGCTACTGTTTCCATGACTTTCCCACCAAGAAGGACTGAGCATCCTTGAACTGTGAGCCACCAAGAAGGACTGAAAACCCTGAAACTGTGAGCCACCACAAAGGACTGAGCATCCCCGAACTGTGAGCCACCATGAAAGACTGAGCACCCTCCCCTCAAACTGTGAGCCACCTCGAAGGACTGAGCACCCTCGAACTGTGAGCCAGAATAAACCTTTCTTCCCTTAACTTGCTATTGTCAGGCATTTTGTCACAGTAAGGAGACAAGAAGCTGATACATCCAGCTGCATCCAAAGGATTTACTTGAGGGGAAAACACTGTATTTTTTTTTTAATTCCACAGATATAGACTTAAATAAAGCTTCACAACAAATTAATGCCTCAAGAGAACAATACAAAGAACCCCAGGGAAACAGAAACAAGCTTGAAGGAAATAGTGGCCAAGTGGTGGTCAGTCAGCCCCATCTTGCAGAGGCATCCCAGAGCTAGGAGTATAGGTGTGGAGCCTTCCAGGGCTCTCTTTTGTGGATATCCCCATCCCTTGCTAACTGTGTCCATCCTTGCAAACTTCAGTTCAGTGCTACAACCCCAGGCATGTCGAATCTAGATATTCCAGCACAGTCCTCCACAGGCTGCCATGATACTCAGAATAGAGGTCTAAGTTGGCTATGAATAAGGAGACCCCACTGCATGAGCCTCTCCTTAATGCTGTCTCCTATTGGATTCCCATCACCAGATCCTTTGAGCTACACAGATTCTTGAACCTACAGGCATTTCTTGTGTAGAGGCTCTGCTCTACCCTTAGCAATTAGTATGTGTGCCTCATCTACTTCTGAGGGCCACCAAATATATGATCGAATAAATGCCTTTGTCCTGGGGTAGTTGAAGCTCAGGCTATGCAATTTACACTTCGAGAAAATTTTATTTATTCTATTCGTGTTTATTTAACTTTTACGTATGTGGGTGTTTTGCCAGCATGTATGTCTGGTCAACACATCCATGCAGTACCTGCAGAGGTCAGAAGAGAGCATCTGACTCCCTTGAACTGGAGTCATAGATGATTATCAGCTAGCATGTGGGTGCTGGGAATGAAAACTTGGTCTTCTGAAAGAGCAACAAATGCTTTTGACTGCTGAGCCATCTCTCTACTTCTGCAATTGTTTTGAAAAAAAAAAAGTTACAATCTTAAGAGTAGGGATTAAAATATTACGTTTTTGTTTTTGTTTTTTAGAATCAACAAATATTTGTCCAAAAAAAAAAAAAAAAAAAAACCACCACCAAAAAAAAAGAAGACAGGTAGAGCTGGGCATTGAACTGGAAATTTTGGTTTCTTTAACAACCCAGTTGTATCATGTGATGTTTTTCTGGAAGCTGTCTTGTGAGAGGACATGTTAGGTTTTGCTGAAAGCAGACACTTGAGAGGGCCCATGATGTTTAGAAAGAATAGAACTAGAACCCCACAGACAGTGAGAAGGCACTCTTACCTTGCTATGGCATGCAATGCTTTGTTAGTCTTGGCTGGTTTTGGCTGGTCTTAGCTGGTCTTGGCTGGCCTTGGCTGGCTTTGGCTGGTCTTGGCTGGCCTTGGCTGGTCTTCATTTCATAGAACTTTTCATGGTATTCTGGCTGATTCTGGCCGCTTCTGCTGACTGACACCGATTCTGCAGAGCCTTGCTGTTCCTGCTGGATCATACTGCTGCTGCTGATTCCTGTTGGGTGTTTGCTATTGAACTGGACAGCTGGTATCCTGAAAACAAACAGTGGAATCACCCGGAGGAACTACTTCTAAACAAGCCCACAATTCCTTTTTCCTATTAATCTTCTTTCTCCCCTACCTCTCGTCCTGTGGTCTAGAAGGGAAGTTGAAATGTTTAAGAATCCTAAATCAAAGTAGGTTTTGGAAAAAAATCTAAGCCTACCAGGCATGGGGGCAGATGTCTGTAATTGTAGCACACTTGGGAGGCTGAGGCAGGAGTATTGTAAGTTCCAGACCTGCCTAGGCTACACATATTGAGACCTCAACTCAAAGACGGGTAGAGGAGTAAGAGATTGTAACCCATCACAGCAGATTTGGGAGAGGGTGCAGACTATGTGGCACACGGCACAGGTCATGGGTAGTAATAGAACAGATGCATGCTGCCAACCTGACCTTATGTCTAGGAACCTAGGGCTCCCACCCAGCTGCAGAGCCTACTTTCCCAGACTTCCCTGTAGTGTGGAGGAGACAGGAGGTGTTAGTGAGGACATCTCTGTCTACCGTACAGAGTTACACTCTGCTTGTCTCATCGGAGCCCATCCATCTCAGGGGCTCTTCGTTAGAACAGCCACTCTTCCCACAAATGGTTCACGCAGTCACCTGCAGAGCTGGGGTGGTCTGCGGAGGATGGTGCTCAGTTTAAAAAAAAAAAAGAGCAACATTTAATTAAACAATTCCGAGGGTGAACTGTGGATCAAGAGCACGTATTTTTGGAGCAATGGGGAAATTATCCGTAATCACTGGCAGTGCGCAAGGCAATAAAGCGAAAGAGTCATCATACACGGTTTTCATAAAAGTGTATTGTAGAAATTTTTAATCTCAATCTGAAGTTTCTACCCCACCTTTGACCATTTAGTTCCTGTATAAAACATGCACACAGCCTTTATATGTACAATAAACCTTTCAGCACAAGAGCTGAGCAGATATCCGCCCTCTATGCTATAAGAATCTACTTTCCTATTGATAAACCCCAGTGATTACTTACTGTGTTTCATCTGGGCTGCTCTTAGCTCCAACTGGTCAATGCTCAGGGTCACAGTTTTTTATGACGTCTCCTAATCCATGGAGGTTTCTCTTTCTCCTCCATTTTCTTCTTCTCCCCTCGTGGTTCTCTTCTGAACCCTAAACACTACTTATGTCTCTTCTGCCCAGCTATTGGTTGTCAGCATCTTTATTCACCAATCAGAAATAACTTGGGGTGGGGGCAAGGTTACCTAGCTCTCTTGTGTCTATGGGCAGACTCCAGGTCTTGGAGGCCACACTGAGCATTACAATACACAGGAAAAGACAAAACCTCAAAGGTATATAATGTGCTTTTAAATACACATATTTTTTTAACCAATGTGCGTGTGTGTGCGTGTGTGTATGTGTGTGTGTGTGTGTCCTTGGAAGGCAGAAGAGGGCATCAGATCCCCTGGAGCTGGACTTATAGGCTGTGAGCCTGTAATGGAGGTGCTGGGAACTGAACTCGGGCCCTCAGCAAGATCAGCAAGTACTCTTAACAGCTGAGTCACCTCCACAACCCCCTCTGATACATTGTTCTCCTCAGTCTCTCCTCTCCTCTTCCCCCTTGTCCCCTTCATTCCTCTAGAGCAGTGTTTCTCAACCTGTGAGTTGAGACCCCTTTGGGTGGTGGTGTTGAGTTACTGTTCATAACAGTAGCAAAATTACATCTATGAGATAGCAATGAAATAACGTTATGGTTGGGAATCACCACAGCATTAGGAAGGTTGAGAACCACTGCTCTAAAGAATTTCTCTTGTATTCCTATATTAGTTAAACAGCTATGCTTTTATTTAGCTATTAATACACATAATATATGATTCATAAATGAGAGAAAACATGGGACATTTGTCATTCTGAGATTCAATTACTTCACTTAGTATAATAATCTCCATCTGCATCTATTTTCCTGTAAACAACGTAACTTCATTTTTCTTTATAGAGCAAGATTTCATTGGAACATAAACCACATTTTCTTTATCGGTTCCTCTATTGACAGACATCTAGAGTAGACCCATATATTACTACTATGAATTTTACTTCAATAAAGATTTTAAAGATGAAGCTTTTAAAAAAGACAGTCCAGTAAGAATTTTAGCACAACTTTCTCTTTTTTCTTATTATTTTATTTTATTAGATATTTTCTTTATTTACATTTCAAATGCTATCCTGAAAGTTCCTTATACCCTCCCCCCGCCCCTGCTCCCCTACCCACCCACTCCCACTACTTGGCCCTGGTGTTCCCCTGTGCTGGGTCATATAAAGTTTGCAAGACCAAGGGGCCT
>NC_034612.1:18729897-18739959 GCF_900095145.1 Mus pahari
AACTCACTTTGTAGACCAGGCTGGCCTCGAACTCAGAAATCCGCCTGCCTCTGCCTCCCGAGTGCTGGGATTAAAGGCATGCGCCACCACGCCCGGCTCCTAGAACAACGTCTTATCCTTGAATTGACTGTGATCCTCCTGTCTCAGCTTCCCAAGTCCTGGGATTATAGGAGTGTGCCACAACACCCAGTTTAACTTTATTTGTAGAGCGGGGCAGCGGTGGCGCACACCTTTAATCCCAGCACTTGGGAGACAGAGGCAGGCAGATTTCTCAGTTCGAGGACAGCCTGGTCTACAGAGTGAGTTCCAGGACAGCCAGGGTTACACAGAGAAACCCTGTCTTGGAAAAACCAAACAAAACCAAAACTCTTTATTCGTAGAAAAGACTGGCTTGATCCCTAACTCTGAAGCTAGGGACCACAGATATGAATATGTGAAGTTGGCAGTCCCATAGCAAAGGCTGGTGGGCCATAAGCACAGACCAGAGCCTGTGACCTACATTAAATGTAGCAAGTGTCCTACCTTAACGTAGGGCGCCATAGAGTGTGTGAATGGAAGCCTCCTCATGCAGCTGGGAAGATTCACCCTCCAAGGTGACAGCTGAGGAGGGAGTATGAAGTGAACCAGACAAATCGTAAACATGACCTGGCCTGCTCCTGGAAGAGGACGCAGGGTTGCAAAAGCTGTGTACGAGACAAGAGTAAGCAAGCAAGCGTCAGGGATCAGAAGAAGAATAAGTAGGAGCAGACCTCAGGGCCCAGGACATGAGGTGCCCTAAGCTAGAGCAAGGGCTGGCTGCATCAGCAGCCTGGCAGGAGCTGACAGACCACTTTTTCAGAAAGCATCTTTGGTTGCCAGCAACACAGCAGTACAGGCTGGGGAGGTGCAGAGACAAGAAATTCATGACTATACACAGGGTTAGAGGTTTAAGGTCAAGGACCACACGGGATGACAGCGTTTTGCTGGTAGTCTGGAGGCCAGCATGGTGTAGCACCTCAAAAAGACAGTGCGTGCATGCACGCTCGTGTGTGTGTGTGTGAGTGTGTGTGTATGAGTGTTTATGAGTGTGTGCATGCATGTGTGTGTGAGTGTGCACGCGAGTGTGTGTGTGCACTTGTGTACGTGAGTGTGTTCTCTCTCTGTGTGTTTGTATAAAGCCACAGGGATTCAAGCTAGTGACCGTATCTAATTCTGGTCCCCTCCCCAATGCTCAACTCTACATGCTATAGTTGGATTAAGCTTTCCACAGCCACACCATATGTCTGACAGCTCTCTTTACTTCCAACATCCCTCTCTTCAACCACTCCTGGTAACTTACAGGTTGCCATGTTTCCAAGGTCCACTGCAAACACATTGTCAGGTTTTCTTTGAGGTTAAATATCACATTCAATGTAGTACCTCATATACCTTCTCTTCTCTGCTAAATCATATAGGCCCTACTTCTGCTATCCCTAATATCTGGCATTTCTAATCTCCTTGTAACACATGAACTTGGTAAGAACGTTACACCAGACATTCACAAAGTCGAGGGAAAAGGCCACAAAGCCTTGTAAAAATGAACAAGGCCATATTTCCTGTGGAGTGAAATGTTTAGAAATAATAATGGATTTCAGTATTTTTTAAAAAGATTTATTTATTTATTGTGTGTGTGTATGTGTATTGACTGCATGTGTATATATATATATATATATATATATATATATATATATATATATACCACGATGTGCAGTGCCCACAGAGGCCAGAAGAGGGCGTCTGATCTCCTAGAACTAGAGTCATAGAGGGTTGTGAGCCCTCTGTGGGAGCTAGAAATGGAGCCCAGGTCCTTGGCAAAAGCAACAAGTGCTCTTAGCCACCAAGCCATCTCTCCAATTCTATGTTGTGTTTTATTATGTTTCCCTTTGAGACAAGTTTTCATGTAGCCTAGGCTAGCCCCAAACTCACTATGTAGCTGAGGCTGTGACTGATGTTGAACTTCTGATCCTCCTGCTTCTACCCCTCGAGTTCTGGGATCGCAGGAGCCCTCCACTGCGTTTGCTTGTGCTGGAAATAAAACCCACGGCCTTCCTTGTACTAAGCAAGCTTGCTACCAACTCAGCCACACTTGCAACCCTTAAGGAGTGTTGTTTAATAAGCTATTTGTAAATCCTCTTACATAAGGAGACCTCTGGGTTGCAGCTTTCTTCTAGGCCAGCATCTCAGGAGCCCGGAGACGGTGCAAGCTCCTGGGACCATCGCCCTACTGTCCCCTCTTGCTCCCAGAGGTGAGTCAGCCTGGCCCTGGAGAATGAAACCTGTTACCGCGAAAGTTGCCCTTCTAAATTTGGCAAGGCCACGTTTCCCTACTCCAGGCTGTCTGTCCCTCACCACACCAGACTCCCCTCCAGGTCTGTGTTGTACACGTTCAAGCCTTGTAAAGGATGCTGCAGCTGGCTCAAGTCAGAGTTGCCTGAGGTTGCCAGGAAGCTAGCCCAGGTCGGCGTCAGGGGAGCAAGAGGGTGGCGCAGAGAGTTTCCCAAGCACCCTTTCAAGATGGGACAGGACTTTGAACACACCCTTCACCAGATGCTGGGGATAGTTGCCCCAGGGAACAGCTTTCTCATTGCCTGGCAGAGCAAACCAGCAGTTCCATAAACTTGGATGTGGCCGGCCCCTCTGAGCATCTGAGGCAACTGTGTTCCCTTCTAGGAGGCGTTGGCGACGACTTCATGGATCCCTTAAAGCACAAGAGATCTTTCGTTTTCCAGACGGGATGCTCATGAAGATAAAAACCTAAAACACCCCTAAACCCATGCACCCCTCCCACCCCCATCCCCCAATTCACTGCAGACTTCAGCTGAAACCGCTCTGACTAATTACAATTGGACCATCGGAGGCAGTTACATATGTGTTTAATTTGTTTAGAAGCACAGGGCTTGTAAGGCACCTTGTATTAACATCTCGACAAACCCATTCATGCAGTTGGGTGATTTATTAATGAATTTAGTCCGCTGCCTGTTTATCTCACTGAAAAACTCCAGCTTGCATTATTTATGCGTTTGTTTGCATGTTGGATTGGAAGAGATAACACACACACACAGAGAGAGAGAGAGAGAGAGAGAGAGAGAGAGAGAGAGAGAGAGAGAGAGAGAAAGAGAGAGAGAGCGAGCTGACACGTACAGAGGGCACTCAGGAGGAAGAAATGACATCCTATCTGGTTAGGATATTTTATTCAGGTTTTCTGGGACAGTATACCCATTCGAATGGGGGGGGTGTCTAAGCATGAGTGACAGATGTCACACAACTTTCAGGCATTCTCAGCTATGGGCAGTTTTGACTTGCAGTGATATCTGGCAATGCCTGGGCACTTGCTTGTTACTATTAGGACAGGGGTGGGGATGGGGGTGGGGAGCTTAAGGCAAGTGGCAGGCAGAGGCCAGGACAGTGCTCCCAAAGAATTAACCCACTCTAAATGCTGCAGTGCTAAGGTGAAGCAGGTTTGGCTCATGTTAGCTTTGTGTTTTGTTTTTGTTTCCAGGTTTACTTCTTCTTCTTCTTTTTTTAATTTTATTTATTTGTTTTATGTATATGAGTACACCATTGCTCTCTTCAGACACACCAGAAGAGGGCATCAGATCCCATTACAGATGGTTGTGAGCCACCATGTGGATGCTGGGAATTGAACTCGGGACCTCTGGAAAAGCAGTCGGTGCTCTTAACCGCTGAGCCATCTCTCCAGCCCCCAGATTTACTTCTTAACCCATTGCTGCTAACAATCCTCAAACCGCATAGCCCCAGGTTTCCTTCCAATGTGGAAGTTTCAAGGTTCCCCACAAGTCAGAAAGAGCCACACCACTGCTTTGTGGTCCCAGGCCCCTGTCAGTAAGGAGGACACACAGCAGGTCTCTGTATATCTGTGAGATATGATATATATCTGAGATATGAGATATAGCATATCTCTGAGATATGATAACCAAGGTCACCTAGTACTTCCTGGTGAGACATTTAAGTAAAGATGAAGCACACCAACATCCATTCCCACTTGCTTTTGCTCTAAACAGACTCAGCTTCCTGGAGCAGATGAGAATGGGGCCGAAGCGCCCTCTGGGAGCATGGCATTGCCATTCTCTGGACCCGAATAGGATAATGTAAATACTGGAAGAAAGATCTTGTCATTTTGGAAACAAACATTGAAATGAGCTGTCCCTCTCCTCTAGCCCTTCACCTAACCTCAGTAGAAGGCAAGTTATTCAAATAAGCAGCTAGCGTGCTTGGGCGGTACAAAGTCGGGCCAGCCCACCACCCCCCGAATAAAAGACATCAAGTGTGTGTCACTAAGAGGGTCAAAGGTGTCTCAACTTCATTATAAAGCCTTGGAAAGGGTGGATGGCTTTGTGTCTGTGGTTCCAGGAAGATACTTTTTTTTTTTNTTTTTTTTTTTTTTTTTCTTTATGACTGGTATTTGTTTTACATCAATAGAGAACAAAGCGAGTTTCCCTTTATAACGTGCGTGGCAGAGCCGCAGTCTAGAGCTGACCTCTGGGCTGGACAGAGTCAGGACTGTGATGTGTGTGTGTGTGTGTGTGTGTGTGTGTGTGTGTGTGTGTGTGTGAAATAGATCCCTTTAATCAGCTTTGAGGAAGGAAAAAAAAAAAAAACCCACAGCGAACAGTCACTTCTCTTATTGAAAAGTTTTAACTTCACCTTCATCAATTTATAATCAGAGTTCCTCTGGTATGTTTGATTCCCGACAAACAAGGATAAAAGCCTGGTGCCCCCATTGCTAATGAGATGATAAAACAGCAGGGATCGGGTTTTTAATTACTACAGACGAGGCACTGGAGAGGTGCGGGTGATATTTTCTGTTGCATGTCTGAGTTGTAACTTCGGGCTCATGACAGTCCTGCTGAGCTCTCGAGCCTTTGATGATCTCTCAGTTTTTTTGTCTCCGGAGAACATACAAAAATTTCTGAACTTGTGTCCTGGGGGGCTGGCAATTATTGGCGTAACCTGGCCCAGGTTCACTTCTCCCAGCCTCGCCGCCGCGCGCGGTACGGGATCCGGTTTCCTGACGCCTTTCGGACGAGAGAGGGAAATTGGACGTTTCAGGATGTCTGTGAACTCCCCTGTTCTGCCGGTGCCGGCTTTCCTGCTGTCCATGAATAATAAAACGCTTCATTGAATTGGGAGCTTTCTAGTGTACACTTTTCCATTTCTTTTCAAAGTCACGCTTGAAGTTTTGTTTTTAATCCTGGTTTTTTTTAATGCACATTCAGAGGCATATATCGCACATATCACTCCAAGCAGTTCAAAAATGTCTCTCAAGCTATTTTCTTGAGAGCTGTCGGTAGACAGAATTCTTTCAAAGGCGCCATCTTAGGTCAAATATAAAGGTCGTGTGTCTTTACCCTGTGCTAATGGAAACTAGGAGTAGACTCCATTATTCGGGTAACCAACATCCCCTGCACCTCATTGGATGGCCAAGAGCACTCAGCAAGTAAGGTTTCCCCCAAAGTCACATTTCAGCCATAGATCCTGAGCGCAGAACGGGTCAGATACGGTTAGTCAACAGTCACCATGACAAAATACCTGAGGATGATAAACTAAGAAGAAGAAAGGTTTTATTTCAACCCACGGTCTTAGAGATTTCCATCCATGATCCATTGGCTCCTTGCTTCTGGGTAAGTCAGAACATGATGGGGGTAGTGTGTGGTGGGACTGGGCCATTCATCTCCTGGCAGACAGGGAGATATTGGAAGGGAACAGAAATAAGGTATCCTTCATCACCCACCCATCTGACTCTTCAATCAAATCCCGCTTCCTATAGTTTCCACCAAGATACACAGCTACAACCCAGTCAATGGTTTATTCCACTGAAGAGACCAGAGTTCTCATGAATCCCTCAGTTCCCACCCCACTGGAGGTGGGGGGAAGGGGAGGGGCTTCTTTGAATCATAAGCTGTTGGTAGGACATTTCAAATCCAAACTACACTTTTGTGGATCCATAATTTGTGGGCCATCCCCACGCCAGTCTGAACCCAGCTACCCAACTGATCAGCCCGCTCGCCACAGCTTTTGTACCGCTCAAGGGTTCAAATTTTACAGTGAGACCCACCCTCCTCACTAGAGGCAGGAGTACGGACTGAGTCTGCGAAGCGGTTTACAATTCTAAGACTTCCGGATCCAAAACTTGAAAAATGGACTACTTAGCTTTCTACAAACGAAGAGATTTGCCAATGGCAAAGGTCAACAGAATCTGCTTTGCCTCAACCCCCCCCCCCAGACCTCACCCCCCCCCCCAGAAGCCTAGCTTGTTAGATATTTCCATCTTTACCAAATACGGTTTGAATGAGATGTCTTCCACAGGTTCGTGTCCCTGGATGCTTGGTGTATAGGTGGTGGCGCTGTTTGGGGGAGGGTTAGGAGGTATGGATTTATTTAAATATGTCACTGAGGCGGGCTTTGAGGTTTGTAAAGGCCATGTCGTCTCCAGTTGCTCTCTCTGCTTTGGGTTTACGGTTTAAGACGTGAGCTGCCTGCCGGCTTGCTGCTGCAGTTGCTAGGACTGCCTGCCGCCATGGCTCCCCACATTGATGGTGATGTACTCTTATCTCTCTGGAACTGAAAGCCTAAATAAGCCCCTTCTCCTATAACTTGACTTGGTCACAGTGTCTCATTACATTAATAGAGAGGAGAATAGTCATTAGGCCTGGTTGGATGCAGAGCCAGGAAGGAAGGGAATGGCTGCCCTGCATTCTCAACATGCCTTTACCATGGAAATCTCTACTACAACCGGGGGTTCAATTGACATCTCAGGTCGTCCTCAGTGACTTGGAAATCAGAGAAAGATTGCTGTTGACAGACAGGGAAACTGAGGATCGGGCTTAACAACCGACTGCTGCTTAACATCCAACAGCTGCTAAGAGCTAGAAGGGAATTCTGGCTTTCTCTTTCCCTCCTCCTGCTTTTTTCACGATGTTCATGATGTCAATGGCCCCCTCGAGAGAGTTATTTGAAGGTCACTTCTGCTGTGGATAGCTGGTACTGAAAGATATTTATGATTTATGGGCTGGGAAAATGGCTTAGTCACTAAAGAGCTTGCCACGCAAGTATGGGACCTGAGTTATGATTCCTGGCATTATGTGTGTGTGTGTGTGTGTGTGTGTGTGTGTGTGTGTGTATGGGCATGATAGAGAGCACCCATAATTTTAGCAGTGGGAGGTAGAAACAGGTGGATTCCTGAGGCTGGCCTGCGACTAGTCTAACTGAACAGGTGAGTTCCAGGTGGAAGGCTGGCCGGAGGGCTCAGTAGGTAAAAGTGGTTGCTACCAAGGCTGGCAACCTGAGTTTGATTCCCGGAACCCACACGGTGGAAGGCAAGAACCTACTTTTGAAATTACCCTCTGAGCCACACTCACGTGCCATAGGCTCAGGTGCACACACAAACATCCACACATACACCATGTACAAAAAAAAAAAAAATTTCAAGGGCATTTACTCTGCACGTGGAGATGATTGCAAAAATACTGTACTAAAAGCCACAGGAAGCGACCTGGACACTCAGAGACAGGATTTTACTCTTCATAAGACCGGGTAAAGCACAGGTGCCAAGAGAGCGCGGATCTTCAGGCATCGACGCGTGTGGTGAGATTTATTTACAGATCCTATACCACTAAAGGGTGCAGGGCCTGATGGCATAACTGGAACCCCAGGCCTTGGGAAGAGGGTACAGGAGGATCAGAAGTTCACGGTCATCAGTTACACAGTGAGCTCAAGTTCGGCCTGGGGTACCTGTGACCCACAGTGATCATGCCATCCCCTCTCCCCCTTTTACTAGCATTTTTTTATTAGTTTTACATTTTTATACAATGTATTTTGATTATACTCATTCCTCCTCCCTTGTTCCCCTCCATCCAGATCCACTCCAACCTTCTTATCCACTTAGCTTTTCCACCTCCTCCCCTTCCTCCTCCTCTTCTCCCTCCTCCCCATCTTCCTCCTCCTCCTTCCCAACTACCCTTGGGAACTAGGCCTTTCCTGGAGTGTGTTTGAACTACTCGGGGGTCACACCATTTAAAGAAAACAGATTCTCTCTCCCAACAGCAATCAGTTGCCAATAGCTAGCTTCTCGGCCCAGGGTAGGGGTGGGACTTCCTGACCCCTCCTCTCTGTGTTAACTACCATCTACTACAAGAGGCTTCTCAGAAGAAGGCTGCATGAGGCACAGATCTCTGGGTGTAGTGATGAATCAGTCATTAGGAGCCATTTTAATACCCCGTCCATTGAGCAAAATAATAGTAGTCCTTCTGCCATCTTCTGAGTCTCAAGAAAAACACGTGGAAATGAAAGGCTGTATAGATCCTCACTTAAACATACATGCGGCTAGTTCAGAATCCGCAAGGAAAATCCACGTGCAGTGTAATCTGTCCTTTTGGCTTTCTCGTTCACTAGTTGGATTTGTAGAGCAGTTTTTCACCGAAAGAGAAAGTAAACAGAAAGTATAGAGGGCTTTCATATCCCCTGCATCCCGTCTGCACATACTCAGTCTCTCAACATCCACAGGTAGTAGGATTACGGTATCAATACTTCCCACCCAAACACCATTGCTGAGATCAGACCCTCTGCTGGTGCCATGGGATTGTTCAATGCCACGCGCGCACACCACCGTTACATTGTACACGGAGGTTTCAAGGCCTTGAAATCCCTCTCGGTTTGCTTATCCATCCCTCTCCCACCCCCACCCAATTCCTGGCAACCCAGGATCATCCTCTGTTCCCGTATTTTTGCTTCTCTGGAAGATGGTGAGATTTTTTTCCAGTGTGGCTTCTTTCACTGGGTAATGGCCATGTGCACCTCTCTCATGTCCGTGTGTGTGACTCTGTGTCTCTCTCTGCTGCATAATAGTACCGTCTGGTTGTACCAGACCATCCTCATCCATTCATTCACTGTGGGACAAGTCAGTTGCCATCAAGTTTGGGTCATGGTGAAGAGAGTTGCTATAGACCATCTATGTTGAGGGTTTTTTTTTGTTTTGTTTTTGTTTTTGTTTTTAGATTTATTTATTTTATGAGTACACTGTAGCTGTCTTCAGACACACCAGAAGAGGGCATCAGATCCCATTATAGATGGTTTTGAGCCACCATGTAGTTGCTGGGAATTGAACTCAGGACCTCTGGAAGAGCAGTCAGTGCTCTTTTTATGTTGAGTTTTTATGCAAGTGTTTAAATTCTCCAAGTAAACACCAAGAAAGATGCCCTAGTTAGGTTTTGGCAATTTGACACAAACTAGAGTCACCTGAGGAAGAGCGTACCTCAACTGAGGAACTGCCTTCATCAGGTTTGCCTGCGGGCAAGTCCGTGGGGAGGTTTTTTTTTTTTTTTTTGATTGCCTACAGATGGAGGGCTCAGCCCACTGTGGGCGGTGCCACCTCTAGGCAGGTGTGATCCTGGATTCGATTAGAAAGCAGACTGATCTAAGCTTGGGAAACAAGCAAGTACTTCCAGGGTTCAGCTTGCTTTCCTGCCCTGACTTCCCTCAGTGAGGGACTGTGATGTGCAAGTGTAAGTCAAGATAATCCTTGGCCTCTCTCAAGTTGCTTTGGTCCGTGGCGTTTCATGGCCATGGAAAGAAGACTGGAACGTGATTATTCAAGCCTGTGGTGACGGTATGTTGAGTTTTGTTAGAGACTCTTCCACAGTGGTTGAGTTCGCCTGCTTTCTCTGTGGTTGATGTTCTCCGTTTGGGGTGTTTTAAGACTTGCACGGAAGTGTTATTCCACGGTTGTTTGAATTTGTAGTTCTCGGAGCTGGAGAGAACGGCTCTGGGTTTAAGAATGCTTGCTGCTCTTTCAGAGGGCCACAGTTCAAGTCCTAGCCAACCTTTTTGGGTAGTTCACAAATCTTGTAACTGCCTAGGGATGGCACCGCCCATAGTGGGCTGAGCCCTTTGCCAGCCTCCCCCAGACACCTGTGTATATGTGTGCATACATACACAGACACACACATAAATATAAAAAAATCGATAATAAAAAATAATTTTATTTACAATCCCCTAATGACTTAATGTTGAATGGCTTTGCCATTT
>NC_034612.1:18740002-18742446 GCF_900095145.1 Mus pahari
TGGCTGTCCTGGAACTCACTTTGTAGACCAGGCTGGCCTCGAACTCAGAAATCCGCCTGCCTCTGCCTCCTGAGTGCTGGGATTAAAGGCGTGGGCCACCACGCCCGGCAGCTTTGCCATTTCTAAGTGAACTTAAACCATTGCTTCTTAGACTAGTCAAAGGCTCGGGTACAGACTTCCTCATTCCCTCATGCAGGTCATGGGCTATTCCACTACTCTGTGACTGGGAGAGGCCACTCGGGTCCTCCACTCCCTGTGAAAATGAAGCCCTGAGCTTCCCTTTGGACAACAGACTTCACTCCAGATGAACGGGACTTGGGGCCAAAACTTAGTGGAGGCTTTCTAATGCTTTGAGCAGAAAGACTATGTATCACTAAAAAAATTCTCTTGTGTCAACATTCAGAAAAATAAGGACAATAGATAACTCCTATCCCCCTAAATCTTCTGCAAAGAAGAAAGGGGCTAAGTCAAATACAATCTTGGCTTTCTTTATGGTCAAGCATCAGGGATTTGTACAACAGGGGCAGGTTCTGAAAAGGCAAATTGTTCGACAGATTAAAAAAAGAGATTAAATCATGTAGTTATCGAAAGATCTGACGGATGCTCGGAGTGGTCCTGTGCCCTGGTACCAAGAGATAAAGACACTTGCTGGCCATCTGTGATGTTGCTAACCCATTTGTCCTGTGTGTGTGCCCGCCCAAAGACCTGTCACACCCTGGAAAGCCCGGGAGACAAACGCAGAAGCCCTGCGCCACTCCCCCGCTATGTTAAAAATGTGCGCCTATTTTCCCAAGCGTGCTTCGATTAAAGAGAGCACATCTGTTTTAAGTCCCCCTTTTATGAAAATTACTGTGCTTCCTCGGCAATGCTTATCTTTTAATTTTGAAATTCTTTGTAGCAATAACTCAAGATAATAACCAACCATATTTCTGGCCCCTTTAAAAAATAAAGGGGGGGATGGAACGGGGGGGGGGAAAGAAAGAAAGAGGCAATGTGTCATTTTTGAGCTTTGAACTCCAGGTTCTGATCCTCCCCCCTTTGGGCTCAGGGCCTCTTCATTTGCGTTTAGAATGGAGAAGCCCCCTGGATTATGCTGCCAGCCTCCAGGCCGCTGCAGACAGGCCCAGCTTGAGACTTGGGACTATTCATCACGCCCCCGGCAGGGGGGAGCCCTCCTCTCTTTCCCCAGCTCATCAGAGCGGCTCAGCTTCCTTTTCCAGACTCTCTGCCCCACCCCCAGCCATTCCTACAAACCTCTCACTGGAGCAACTCTGCTGTGCACCTCAAACATACAGCACACGGCCCTGCACGCGCGCACACACACACACACACACACACGCCCCTCCACCCCGCCCTCACCCCCACCCTGCGACTCCCGACTCCGGACACCACACCGGATCACAGCCTGACACCCAAAGCTCCCACCCATCTAGCATTTACCTTGTTTACCAGATGTTCTTTGCTTTTAACCATTTTTATTTGCTCTTATTGAATGCATGAGATCGTTTGGCCTGCTTGTACGGACGTATACACCGCGTGCATGCAGTGCCCGCAGAGTCCAGAAGAGGGCGTCAGATTTCCCTAGAGACTGGCTTTACAGCTGACTGCGCATCTCCATTATGGGTGCTGGAAATAGGACCCAGGTTCTCTGTAAGAGCAGCCAGCACGCTGAGGCTGGCTGAGTCGTCTCTCCAGCTCCGTGTCTTTATGCTTTTAAAGCGCTGTGTTTTGAGAAACGTTTAAATTGTGTGTGTGTGTGTGTTGGTAACATGCATATAGGTGTGTGCATGTCATACCATGGACATCAGAAGACAACTTTGTGGAGTTGGTTCTCTCCTTCCATCTTTATAGTGGTTATGGGAATCGAACTCAGGTCCTCACGTGGTGGGGAGGGGGCTTGGCAGCAAGAGCCTTTTTCACTGAGCCATCTTGCTGCCTCTAAACTATTTTTAGAGCCCATGTGTTTCTCAGGTTATATTTCCCCTCCTGACATCTTTGCTCTGACGTGTTACCTCCAGCCCCCACCCCCACCCCCCAGAGCATGGAAGAACAGAGAGATGCATGCACAGGGGTGATGGTGCACAGCTGTGAAATATCGGATATGCCAAGAGACCTAGGCTAGCCTGGGCTACAGAGGGAGCTGCTCTTTCCCTCCCTCTCTTCAAAGAGAGATGGGTCTATGAGAAGGGGGCACCCTGGGAAAGTGCTGAGAAATGTTTTCCAGGGATACCAGGAGGACACAAGCAGGGGGGTGTTCTGTTGACTCACCTCTCACTAACAAGAGACACGCCCGGGCCTATTTCTCCCATTCTGAAAATGAAAACAGACGTTTTCTACAGTATCCACAATATCTACCATACCCCATCTCTCTCTCTCTCTCTCTCTCTCTCTCTCTCTCTCTCTCTCTCTCTCTTTCTTTTTTTTTTTTTTTTTATTATTATTAT
>NC_034612.1:18742972-18799386 GCF_900095145.1 Mus pahari
TTCAGCATCAGTTACACACAGTACTTCCCGAAGTCCCTAGGCTGTGCCTGCAGAAGTCCTCCAATGCTCCGCCTCCCACCCCCCCCCCCCGCCGCCAACGTAAATGGCGTAAATGGTGTCAAAAGTTCAGAGTCTCCAGTCTTCCTGAGTCACAACTTCAGGCAGGGTAGAAAGTTGGAAAATGAAGGGGAGGTGGAAAGGGAAAGGGGCCCTCACCTGGAGTCTGGCTGAAGCCACCAGTGGATCGAGATTCCAGCCCAATTAACAGAATCTGTTGCTGCACAGTTTGTCAACATAGAGGAATAGTCCTCTCCTAGGGAGGTGTTTCAAATAAGAACATTAAAGCCAGGGGCTGGAGAAGCTTCAGGGATGGTGGGGCGGCTCAGTGGTTTAGAGCGCTGGCTGCTCTTCCGCAGGACTTGAGTTCAATCCCCAGCACCAGCACAGTGGCTCCAAACCGTCGGCAACTCCGGTTCCAGGCTGAGATCTAACGCCTTATTCTGACTTACGTGGGCAACGCAATGCACACACTACTGCATAAACAGGCATAGATGCAGGCTAAGCACTTGTACGTAAAACAAAAATAAATATTAAGAAATTAAAAACAAGGGGCTGGAGAGATGGCTCAGGGGTTAAGAGCACTGGCTGCTCTTCCAGAGGACCTGGGTTTAGTTCCTAGCACCCACAGTGGGCATCCCAGAGCCACTGTAACTCCAGTTCCAGGGCCTCTGATGCCCTCTTCTGGCCACTGAGTGTACTGAACACACAGCACCTACTCATATGTATACACATAAATGAAAATAATTTTTAAAGGGTATTAAGATATCAATGGATGATAAGGCTCCAGTATACGTGATAAAGTATGGCTTTTCTCTCTTCCCAGATATAAACCTGGATTTCTCCAGGAATTTTACAAGAACCCCCATTTACAATGGAAGATATTATTGAAAACATTTTTTTCTGTGTATGAGTGTTTCATCTGCATGCATGTATGTGTAGCATGTGTATGCCTGGTGCATGAGGCCAGGAGAGGGCATCGGATACCCTGGAACATGAGTTACAGTGTCTGTGAGCTGGCCTGAGGATGCTGGGACCCAAATTCAGACCCTTAGCAAAAGCAATCAGTACTGGGTCACTGAGCCATCGCTCCTGCCCCATGCAAGATAATGTCTTAACCTCGTCATGTGACCCTTGAGGCCCTGTGACCTTCTCAGCTTGCAATTCTATCTGATACATTTCCAGAAAAAAAAAGGGTGGGGAGATAAAGGGGAGGGGCTTAGAAACTTTTCGAACAGTGAAATTCCCAAAGCTGCTGGAGTTCTCTTTGCAGATACACATAGGAGCGTGATGAACCCACAGCCGTGCTGGGGTGTATCTTTTGGAAGGGTTCTCCAGTGCAAGGGTATCTTAGCAATCGGGAGCCAAGGAATACCACATAACCAACCTCACACAGGAGACCGACTGGGCAGAAACGTAGAATGGCGTCTGTCTATGAGCTGGAACAGAGACAGCAACCAGCCCGCTGGATGGAGAGGGCGTGGGCTTTAGAGGGGTTTTGGAGCATGCGCAGTGGGAAGTATGGCTTGGCCTTTGACTTTGAATCGCAGGGGTGTGGATTTCCATGTCGTGGGTCTGGGGACAGGCCAGGGGCAGGGTGATTGTCCACTGGCGTGTTACGTTACATCTTACCCTACATCTTATCCCTCAATGCCCATTTTTAATTCACTCATGCTTTTAAACCTATGTTAAGATCTTTTCTTACTTAAATTTCAGCTCTGCTTTATGCTGGCCGGTCCTGAAATTCTTCTCTGCAATGAAGTTTCCAGCTACCCCTGAGTAGAGGTCTCTGGAGAGACCTCCTCAGGCTATAGCAAGCTGCATGAAGCAGGGGTTAGAGCCCTGTCTCTAGAGCGCACTACTGACGCTGATATTCCTGGCTCGCGTCACATGTAACATCTGACGCAAAGGTAAGCACCCCATAGACACTTGTGACCTGTTGCGCGGAGGATGACAAAAGCAAAAAACAAACAAACAAACAAACAAACAAAACGAAGCGTGTCCACATTCCACGGGGACAAGACCATCACATATGTGTAAAAGCCAGATGACAACATTGGGTGTCATTTCTCAGGAGACATTCGCCTTGGATTTTGAGACAGCATCTCATATACCTAGGGCTCAACAAATAAGCTTAAACTAACCAGCCAGTGAGCCATGCGGGGTTCTCCTGTCTGTCTATCTTGCTCGGGATTGCGAGTGTGCACCGCCATGCCCGTCTTCATACATTGGTTCTGGGGTGTGGGGGAGGCGGGGTGGTGGATCAAACTCATGTTTGAGTGGCAAGCACTTTGAACCAAAGGGAGCCCACCTTCCAGCTCCAGGAAGTGGAAGCTTACTGAGGGAAAGAGAAAGGCTTGCCTATATTTCAACCTGGCCATCTTTATTCCTTCATTGCTTGCTCTTCGCCTTTTCCTTGATTTCTGGAAGGTGGGGCTGCTGGCTTCTGGTCCACACTTGGCTCCGTTCTTCTGTGAGTTCCAGTGTACCCTGTGCCTCCCTTATTGTCCCTGTCCCACTGGGCCAAGCTCAGGCTTACCTCTGTGTGTGTGTGTATGTGTGTGTGTGTGTGTGTGTGTGTGTGTGTGTGTGTGTAGCCTCCCTGATCCTATTGTGCCCACCCAGGCTCATCTGGGGCAGTGCTGTGGCTTTCAAGCCTGGCTCTTCGTCACATCAGCTATTTGCAAGGGGCCACCCCTAGTGCGCTTGTTGACAGCCTCTGTCCCCTCAGAGAAGGTCACCGGACCCTCACCTAAGATTCCCGCTTCTCTCTCCTGCTCCTCTCAGCCATTCCTATGAGATTCTTCCCTTAACTGGCTCAGGCTTTGTGTCTCTGGAAATGTTGGGATGTATGGGCTAGGGAATGGTAACTGAGGGGTGTATGTCTGCTCCGTCTGAGCGGTGATGGGGAAGCCATTATCCACACGGGGTCCAGACCTTACACTGTGGCTGCTCTTGGGTCCCCACATTCTGGTCGGTAGAGTCCTACCTCAAGCTCTGTGAGCAAGCCCCAGTAATCCCAGTGGTTCCCAGGGTGAGCTTGGGTGGAATGATAGGTATTGTAAGGACTTTATGGGGGAGGGAAGTAATGTCATATGTGTCTCTCCAGGGACAGAATTCTCCAGGCACCTCCTTATCCTGTGTGCTCTGGGCCACGCTGGCTTCCTATAGCTCTGAAACATGGAGTTATCCACTCTCTCCTAGGGGTTGGGGGAGGCAGAGGTGGTGGTGGGGGTCATCTTTCATACCAGATCCCTGTCTTTGATTCTCTTATTCATACTCAGTCAGATCACCCCCTTTCCACCTACGTTCTTCTCACACTGCGCTGTTTTCTGTTCTGTTCCCTTCAGTTTTGTTGAGACTGCTGGTTGTCGTTCCATGAATTTATTTCCCTGGCTCCCTGTGAGTTCTGTGAGGTCGCTGAGATCACCAGAGCCCGTCCACTCATTCTCTTGAGAGGCCTGCCCGTATCAGTACACATTGGGTTCGGTCATCTGTTGGGACATTTCCACCGTCCCAGAGTTCCGCATGGGCGATTTCCTAGCTGCCCGAGACGTGACTCAGTCAAACTTGTCTTCACCCAGCAGGTAGCTGGTTGTTTAGGAGGCTGTGTGTGTGCACGTGAGCAAGTGTGTTCATGCGCGCGTGTGTGTGTGTGTGTGTGTGTGCACACTCGTGTGCACCCGCGCACTCGAGCAAGCATGCACATTCTTTTTCCAAACCCGCCCACCAAGTCCTCAATACCCTCGGACTCCTCCTGAAACCAATACTCACAGTGTCCCATGACCCCCATAGCCCAGCTCCTGTGCTTCCCTACTACTGAATACACTTTGATCCTATATCTCGGTTGTTGCTTTTTCCATCCTAGGCTACTGGCTTATCCTTCTCACAGCCACGGAGTTGCCTGAATCCCTTTTAGGCTCCCCTATGCCACAGCCTTCTCAGCAGGAACACTTGCGCATCCTCCGACCACAATTACTAAACATATCAAAATTTCTTCACCCATTTTTTTTTTTTTTTTTTTTTTTTTTTTTTTTTTTTTTTTTTTTTTTTTTTGGTTTTTTTCCCCCCTTTTGGCTCATGCTATCGTCCCACCTCCCTGGCTGTCCTCAGAACTTTGCACAGCAGTTCTTGTTTCACAAAGGATCCCCCATGAGTCTTGTGAGTCATGACGCTAATCCCCACAGTGGCCAGGATACAGGAGGCGCTGGCTCAAACCACCTAGAGAACAGAACTGAGAAAGTACCTCTGCGCCCACGGATCAGAGGCCACGCCCTCTTCCGGAAGGCCACGCCCCTTCTCCGCGCATCCGTAACCCTGTACAAAGTGAATAGCAGAACCTGCTACCTGTACCTGGTGCCTGCTCCTGGGACTCTTTTTTAAATATCAAAGTCAGACTCCCGAAGCCGATTGAGGCTTGAGAAGAGGTGACATATACTTATCCGCAAACCACCCCACAGATATTTTCCAGTTTTAATTATCATGATGAACTGATCATGTGTTTCAGCTTGGGAGGAGAAAAAAAAAAAAGTATCCTCACGGTGACTGTTCGCTGCCTCAAAATGAGGAGTGCCCTCCTGAGGCATGCAGAGGTTTCGTTTCTAATCTAGCTGTTTTGATAAAGTACTTGTCTACTGAGATGAATAATGCTTTTGTATGGAACCTCAGAATCAAATCTTTATTTAATATTTTATTTTATGTGAGTGCTTTCTCTCCCTTTCTTCTCTCTCTCTCTCTCTCTCTCTCTGTACACGCGCAAGCGTGCATCTGTCTGTCTGACCTCAATCACATGCAGTGCCCTCACATTGTCATAACTGAAGTTGTGGAGGTTCTAGTTTCACAAAGGATCCCCCATGAGGCCTGTGAGTCATGGCGCTAATCCCCACAGTGGCCAGGATACAGGCGGCCCTGGCTCAAACCACCTAGAGAACGGAACTTAGAAAGTACCTCTGCGCCCACGGATCAGAGGCCACGCCCCCTTCCTGAAGGCTACGTGGGTTCTAGAATCGACCCCAGGTACTCTCCAAGAGCAGTACGTGTTCATAATTGTTGAGCCATCTCTTCAGCCCTGAGATCAAAATCTTCATCGTGTATAATGTAGTTTTAATTCACTTGCTTTTATTTATCATGTGTCGCATGACCATGTATCATTTATCGCATGACCCCCTGTGTGTACGCACACATGTGTCCACGTGCTTTAGGAGGCCAGAAGAGGGCATCAGATGCCCTGGAGCTGGAGTTTCAAGCAGGTGGGAACCCCCAAAAGTGGGCGCTTGGAACTGAACCTGGGTCCTCCGCGACAAGTGCTCTGGACCACTGAGCTATTTCCTCTGCCTTTATAATGTGATATCATGAGTCACGTTGACAGAATGATTCGTTCTGAGCCAGGTTTTTTTTTTTTTTCCAATTGCAGAATATCAGTGGCATACATTTTAAAATAGCCTTTGATGTTCACAAACAAATATATCTTATCTCATTGCCTGAGAGGAGATAAAAAAAAAAAATTTGGATGTGAGGACTTCAGTAGGAGGCTGGAGAAGGAAAGTAGGCGCATCAAGTCAAAGGGGATGCTTGGGCCTGAGAAAATGGCACACAGTAAAGCAATTACTGCTGGGACATGGGTTTCTGCTCCCAGAGCAGAGCCCCCTCTACTTCCAGCTCTAGGTAATTCAGTGCCCTCTTCTGGCCCATTTGGGTACTGCACTCATGTGTGTACACATCCCCCCCATCCCCCCATAGTTAAAAATAAATCTTAAACAAACAAACAAAACAAAAACAAAAATAGAAAAGGGGTGGGGGGATGCTTGGTGCTACGGAGACGGCTCCATTAGTAAAACATTTGCTGCACAAGGACGGGGACCTGAGTTTAGACCCGGAGCACCCAAGTAAAAAGCTGGCCACAGCAACATGCATCCTTAACCCCAGTACAGCAGGAATAGAGACAGGTGGATGAAAGGGGCTCTCCGGCCAGCCAGCCTAGGCAATCGGTGAGCTCCAGGCTCAGGGAGAGACCCTGTCTCAAACAGTGAGGTAGAGAGTGACTGAGGAAGATACCCAGTGTTGACCTCTGACCTCCATGCACGCATTTGTGTATATGCCGGAACACACAGACACACAGACACACGCACACGCACACACATCTCCATAGAATTATATATCTTCTCCTCCTTGGCCTGCTGAGGCCTCTGCATGGGGAAAAAAAGACCACAAATGACCCAGCTCAGAAGAGCATAAATCACACAGCCAAGAATGGTGGCAACGTGACTCTTATGGGAAATGCCAACGCTTTGAAGTGATTTGAACGATTTTTATTTTTTAAACAAAAATCTTGACAGGCAGAATCCAAGGCAATATACGTTACTTGCTCGAGAGGCTGGAGTTTTTCCAGATATAATCCTTCATCCTCCACATTGAAAGCTGTGAAGTCTCCAATCTGATTTTTTAAAAATATTTATTTATTTATTTATTTAATGTAAGTACACTGTAGCTGTCTTCAGACACTCCAGAAGAGAGCATCAGATTTTGTTATGAATGGTTGTGAGCCACCATGTGGTTGCTGGGATTTGAACTCAGGACCTTTGGAAGAGCAGTCGACGCTCTTAACTGCTGAGCCATCTCACCAGCCCCAATCTGATGATTGTTGAGTGCACTCCTGTGCAGCCGTGGGACTGTCGTCAGGGTAGGACCTAAGGACATTCTTTTAGCCCTACATAAAGCATGTGTTGGTGACCAATTACCACACATTTTACCTTCTCCAGACATCGATGTGCCAGGACTGCTTTGCCTCTAAAACGGGCTCAGCTACATGTGGTCTCTGTGCTTGCCTGGCTTTTGCCCTCACCTTGAGGTTTTCAAAGCTCATCCATTCTGTGGCACGTAGATTCCGTTCCTTTTCCTGCCCGAACAGTGGTCCATCCCGTGGCTATACCATATCTTGTTTAGCCTCTTTTCCACTGATGAGTGGATGAGTTGTTTGCACTTCAGAGGCGTGAAAACGTGCAAGTACAAGCCTGTAGGTAGCCAGACCACTTCTAGCTCCCTCGGATGCGTACTTGCAGGTCAAATCAATGGGTCTCAGGGCAACTCCGTGCTTTAAGTCCTGGATGAGCAAATAAACTGTCTTCTAGCATACCCACCCCCACTTCAGAGTCAAACTGATCATGCTTCTTGCAAGGAGGCTGTGTATGCTGCCGTCTGTGAGCCTGCTTCCTGTTCGCCCCCACCTTCTGGGAGGTTGCTAGGGCGGTTGCTCTAGATCCAAAGGATAATGTGATGAATGATCCGAAGCAGGAGGCTTTGCGCGCGCTGGGGATTAGAACTCGGGGTCTTTGCGATTGCGCAGCAAGTGCGCTTACCCACTTTAAATTTGGTTTCGATGTGTAGTTCTTAGATAACTAGTTAGGTTTCTGGGCCTTTCAGAGACATCTGTTCAAACCTCTGCCCGTTTTCAAAAGCCGTGTACATGTGTTGGTTCCTATGAATAAGTGGCAGAAAGAATTTGGCTTTTGAATAGCATATATATATATATATATATATATATTTTTTTTTTTTTCAAATTTTGATGGGACTCACTTTGTCTGGTTTCTGAGAATCCAGGATCCAGTCCAAGGTCATGATGCTCACGTCTTTCATCTTAGCTTGCTGTCTTGGCTCCATTTTGGTGTTTGTCATCCTGTTTTAACAGGCTGTTGGTGCGAGGTTGGGCTAGCTGTGCCTCCAGTCTGTGGATTGTGGGGTTGCTACACGCTGTTTATTGAAAAGATTAGTCCCGGCACTATCATGGCGCCCGTGAGCGTAACACGATGCAGGTTTCCATCTGGATAACACCCTCAAGCCCCCTTACCCGTGAGCTTCTTTCCGTGTAACTGGAAGCCTGTAGCCCGTGTAGGAGCTGTCAGTTGCTCACAAGGAAGTTGTGCATGTTATTGTCTGCGAGCACTTAACCAACCAACCCTGCCTACCACTACCACGGAAAGTGTCCCACTTTACGACCTGGCAGGTCGATGGAGCAGCTACCTGCCATCCGTAGGCTAATGTGACAAATGGCCCCAAAGAAGGAAGCTTTGGACAGCAGAAATTGACCCTTCTCCAACAATGTGGGGTAGGGAGGTTGTGGGGGGGCGGGGTTCTGAGGCTGTGGTACCAGCAAAAGCTCTGGAAAACGTTAGGTTTCCCCTGCTTTTGTTGGGGGGAGGGGATGTCTTGGGATTCCAAGGTGTCCCTCTCCCATAAGTTTCAACCTTCGTCTCCGTCTGCATGTGGCCTTTTCCGTGGTGTGACTGTCTGTAACTGCTCCTTTCAAGCCACTGGCTTCAGGGCCTGTCTGAGGGTCGTTATTATTAATTATATCCAGGAAGGTAATTTCTGAATGAGACCACCCTAAGATTGTCTGTGGGTACGAACGGAGCGGGGTGGGGTGGGGTGGAGGGTTCTCGAAATCAGACCCCAACCAGCTGTGGATCCAAGCTGTGATCATCCATTCCAGATAGCAGCTAGAGTTGGACAAAGAGCCCGTGGGGGTGGGGGTGGGGGTGGGGGTCGGGTGGTATTTCTCCTCACCCCCTCTCAGGTGTGCTGTCTGCAAGGTCTGGCTGTGACCTGGTGAGCCAGCACCAGGCCCTTTTCTTCTTCCCTAGACCCCGGGGACAGTGACAAACCCATTGTCATTTGTCCCTGGATGCTCAGCTCCCGCTTGCTCTGTGGGGAAAACTCTTATTAAAAGACAACCACCCAGCCACCTGAAGGGAATCTGTTCTCCCACTGGGCCTCTGATCGAGTCAGCGATGGTGGCTGCTCTGCTCCGTACAAGGGATAAAGGTGATCTCAGCTGGGGTGAGTGGCTTTTTGCATTTTATCTACATGGCAGCAAAAAGGGGATCTGTGGGGGCCGTGCGGCACACTCTAGTAACACTGCTAAATTAAAATTCCCTTTAAGACCACGAGTGCTGAAGGATAACTATTCCGGCTAAGTCAGCAAGCCTGACGCCCTTGCTTCCTGCAGCGCCCACATTCTCCAGGGTCTCTCCCCAGCCCGGGCCGCTATCTCCCTACTGTGCCTGGTGGTTTGATTATCAAGCGCGGCTGGTGTCCCGTTTGATAATATTCCTCTGAGGGACCGAGCCGCAAACCCTCGCATGCGCTGTTGCATCCCGCCACGCTCATTGAGGTCTGGAAAGACAGGCACCCTGTGATCCTGACTGCCGAAGTCTGGCTGCCAGAGATAGGAGCACGCGTGTACTGGGAGCGTGTGGGGGTGGAGACTGTCATTTCTGAGGGAAGATGGGCTCACATCTGTGCCCCCCATATGGGGCATAGGCAAGAGGGTAACCTCACCTTCACAGATGGTGACATCATCTCTCCAGAAAAGCTGTTTCAGAGACAAGCCCAGACCAGAGTCTTAGAGGCTTTCTCTGTGCCATCTACGCTGGCTTTAGAACCCCAGGTCCCTTAAATAAGTGGGCATTGGCATCTTGCAAGATTTGTGTGCATAAGGGGAGCTTAGTTTGCTTTCTTCTAAAATATAACATGAGCGGTCTCACAGCCTGCCAAGTGTTCTTCTGTGTCGGCCAATAATTACAGCATAGAGTCACATTCTGAGGCTATTAATGGCAGTTTTAGCCAACTGTCTGTATTTGACATCAGGTTTATTCAAGATTTCTCTAGTGTCATCACGGATAGCACCATACGCGTCCTGGTTTCGGATCTCAGTGCTTCTTTCTGACCGTCTCCTTGTGCCGAGTTCTCTTCGTAGGAGAGTTCCGATATCCAAGGTCCTCGTATCTTGAGGAACTTTCATTTGCGTCACCCACCCAGTGATCCCACAGAAAGACGACCGTCGTCTCTGTCTCCACCAACATGCTCCACCCTCTGGTTTTAAATTTCTACTTATTGGGCTGGAGAGATGGCTCAGCGGGTAAGAGCACCTGACTGCTCTTCCGAAGGTCCTGAGTTCAAATCCCGGCAAACCACATGGTGGCTCACAACCATTCGTAACAAGATCTGACTCCCTCTTCTGGAGTGTCTGAAAACAGCTACAGTGTACTTACATATAATAAATAAATAAAGCTTTAAAAAAAATTTCTACTTATTGTGTGTGTACATGTGCATGCAGAGGCCAGATGACAACTTTCAAATATTTGATCTTCACCTTCCACCTTTACGTACGTTCCAAGAATCGAACTCAGGTCATTGGACTTGCACACCAGCCACCTTTTCCTGACATCTTGTCAGCCCACTGCACCTCTTAGACTTTGTAATGAAGTAAAGTCTGATGACATCGGTCTACTTTGTCTCCTGCTGGGGGGGGGGGACCGTATGTACTTACATATATATTTTATTTCGGTCACATGTGGGTAACTATCCATTTATTCCCTGAATTCTTTGGAGGTGTTGGCTAAAATGGTAAAAAGCCTTTCTGTGTGGGGAGGCTGGGATGTGAACTCTGGCCCTCAGGACTGCATAGCAGTCATTCTTAACTACTGGGCCATCTCTCCAGCCCTTCTCCTTCAACCTTAGAAGGGTTTGTTGCCACAGATTGAGAGATTGGTTTGTTATTTTATGTGTATGAAGTGTTTTGCCTGTCCCATGTGTGTATCCCATGTGTATGCTATGCTCCTGGAGTCTGTGTTAAGGTTTGTGCGAAGAGACACCGTGACTAAGGCAACTCTTATAAAGGACAACATTTCATTGGGGGCTGGCTTACAGGTTCAGAGGTTCAGTCCATTATCAGCATGGTGGGAAGCATGGCAGCGTGCAGGAAGACGTGGTGATGGAGGAGCCAAGAGTTCTCCATCTTCATCCAAAAGCAGCCAGGAGGAATGGAGCCTGAGCACAGGAGACCTCAAAGCCCCGCCCCCACAGTGACACACTTCCTCCAACAAGGCCACACCTCCTAATAGTGCCACTCCCACAGGCAAAGCATTCAAACACATAACTCTGAGGTGTGTGTGTGTGTGGGGGGGACAAACCTATTCAAACCACCACAGGGTGTTAGATCCTCCAGAGTTATAGATGGCTGCAAATCATCCTATGGGTGCTGGGAATTGAACCCAGGTCCTCGGCAAGGTCAGCCAGTGCTCTTAAGCTCCCCAGACTGTGATTGTTTTTGCTTCTACCTCCTTAAGCCAACTTAGATGTACGTCGTAGATGAAGTTATAAATTAGGGAATTTGAGGCACTTAGTGGTCATCAAGTTGTCTGAAAATGCCTCGGCCTCTACCTTTGATTTGAAATGTTGTGTTTATTAGTTGGTCTCGGTCTTCCTCTCTTGATCTAAGGACCCATTTGATCCCTGCCAGTGGCCTTTGCCTTGATATTTGCATGTGTGCAGGTTATATATGCACACAGCTTGGCTTCAGGCTCTCAATGCAGCTTATTTTAAAGGTACTGGATTCATGCTTTTGTTTAATTTGTGTTTGCAAGTTTTTCCCTTGTGGCCATTTTTAGAGACGGCCACCTGCTATTGCTATGCTAACCTGGGTCCAGTCAGGACACGAGGGCTACAGCTATAAACAGAGAAGGTTTATACAAAGGATAAAGATTATCAGGCTTTAAAAAAAAAAAAAAAAAAAGCCAAGCGTGGTGGCACATGCCTGCCTTTATTCCCAGCACTTGGGAGGCAGAGGCAGGTGGATTTCTGAGTTCGAGGCCAGCCTGGTCTACAGAGTGAATTCCAGGACAGCCAGGGCTATACAGAGAAACCCTGTCTCGAAAAAAAAAAAAAAGATTATCAGGCTTTGTGGTGGGGGCATGATTTTAATCCCAGTACTTGGGAAGCAGGGATAGGTAGATCTCTGAGTTCAAGGTCAGCCTGGTCTACTGAGTTCCAGGAGAGCCAAGGCTACACAGAAAATATTAACTACCAAATACGGGCACCCTAGGGTAGGGGGCAGCACTCAGCTCTGCTCAGAATTTATGGGCGTTGTCTTCGCAGTGCTCTGTGGGGACAGGGAAACACTGCTCTGCTTCAAGTCAGGAGGACTCTCGAACACTGGGCCAGCAGGAAGCTGATATGAGCCACCAGCAGTAGCCAGGCACATGGCATAGAGAGAGAGACTCATTCAGACTAGAACCTGGCACTCAGAGCCATCAGGGAATCGATGCCACGGATGGACTGGGGCTCAATGACCCTCCTCAATCCGTGGGAATCAAAGTCTCGGACAGATGGTCATAGAGTGTCAGCGGGGATTGACAGACGACAAACAGAGGAACGGTGGCCTCAGGTAGGGTCAGCATGAAGGTCAAGAGGAAGCTGTGTATTTTGGGTACACAGCTGAGCATCCCAGCTTTCCCTGTGCCTGAGCAGCTCTCCTTGCGTCCGCAAGTTAGAACCAGTTTACCTGACTGCATTCCTGTCTTCAGTATCCCAATCCTTTCCCAGGAATGGGTACACTCACTCACTTTCACGTTCCCGCCACCATCAGCAAAACTTGAAGTGTTCATTGTTTGTGTCCTTTGCTAGCTTTCCAGCGTTTGCCCCCACGATGACGTTGATTCCTGTACTCATCAGTGAGCTAGATTATCTGATCTGAGCATTCTGATTTTTGTAGAGCACTTCCCTGTAGGTGGCGCTGTCCGGGTAAGGGGGTGTGTCCTATTACAAGTTGAACTGTCCGTCCATAGCAGCTCTCTGTGTCTTGGCAAACAGCTCCAGGTCCTCATTCCGTCAATCCTGTGGCTTTCCTTTGGCAGATTCACTTGAGTTCTATTAATTAGTATCTAAAACTGTGCAGCCCGCATTACCAAAGCAAGCCTCGTTGGTCGTGGTGACTCGTCTAGGTCACCGTGCCTCATCCAAGCAGTATGGCTTTGACCTTGATTTTTTTTTTCCCTTAGTGTTAGGGTTTAGAACCTTCTCATGGGAAAGGAGAATATCTTTGTTTTCCTTCTTGAACTTTTTTTTTTTTCGTTTTTCGAGACAGGGTTTCTCTGTATAGCCCTGGCTGTCCTGGAACTCACTTTGTAGACCAGGCTGGCCTCGAACTCAGAAATCTGCCTGCCTCTGACTCCTGAGTGCTGGGATTAAAGGTGTGAGCCACCACGCCCAACCTGGTGATTTCCATCTTTGTGTGTGTGTGTAAGTCACTAAACTGAGTGGTTTTCAAGGCTTGGTGTGTTCTGAGATATACACTGTCACATCGTCATCTTGCTCCCACCCTAACTGTCTTAGTCAGGGTTTCTATTCCTGCACAAACACCATGACCAAGAAGCAAGTTGGGGAGGAAAGGGTTTATTCGGCTTACATTTCCATACTGCTGTTGATCACCAAAGGATGCAGGACTGGAACTCAAACAGGTCAGAAAGCAGGAACTGATGCAGAAGCCATGGAGGGATGTTCTTTACTGGCTTGCTTCCCCTGGCTTGCTCAGCCTGCTNTCTTNTAGAANCCNNGACNACCAGCCNAGGGATGGNNCCACCCACAAGGGGCCTCTCCCCCTTGATCACTAATTGAGGAAATGCCCCCCAGCTGGATCTCATGGAGGCATGTCCCCAACTGAAGCTCCTTTCTCTGTGATAACTCCAGCTGTGTCAAGTTGACACAAAGCTAGCCAGTACACTAACCAATAGCTCAGACTTCTGTCTCTGCCCCTGGGAACCTCACTGACAAGCACAGCCATTCACCCGTGGGTGCTCCCAGCCACTGGCCTCTGCCGGCTTTCTGTAGTGTGTAGGAGAAGCCTTCTTCTTCCTGGTTCTCCTGCATGCTGTGTGGCCCAGAGCAAGGGCCTGCAGCCTCCATGCACCCTTGAAAGAACACTAATGGTCAAATATCGAGATCTCCGGGCTGTCAGCATCAACGTTTCCAAGCTTAAGTTTACGCAGTGAGAGTGTGTATTCCTAGTTCCACAGGCTGGGAGTGTGGCAAGACCGTTCTCTTTTGAGATTTGATGGGAACATCTCTCCCAGGCGTCACTCCTGACTTTTAGTGGCTCTTGGTCATCCTTGGTGTATCTTGGTTCACAGCTATATCTAATTCAATCTTGTCTCTGTCCCCCCATCCTCACTGAATTCCTGTCTGTGCCCCAGTTACCTTATTTGATCTTAATTTTATTTTGAGACTGGTTTGAACTTGATAATATAGCATCAAGGCAATCATGAACTTCTAAGCTTCTTGCCTTTCCCTTCTGAGTGCCACAGGCCAGACTCCTATGGGCATATGATAGGCATGGACCACCACGCCTGGCGAAATCAAACCCAGGGCCCCATGCATCCATCCGTACCAACTGAATCACACCCCAGCCCCCTTGTCTACCTTTTCAAAGGACACTGATCCAAGTGTCAGGGAAGCATCCTTAGGACCACATAGCAAGAATGACATCTCCAAAGGTTTCCAAATAAGCACCATCCTGAGCCCTCCCTTGGGGCCTAGGCTTTCCGTGTGAGGATGTGCAGGGACTATATCTCAGCTCTACCACCTCTCAATGGGGCTGCGGGGATCAAATGGGGTCATATGTGTCATGATGCCAAGAGTAGTACCTGGCTGGTCTCAGCTGCTACCAGCTGCAGTTCCTTTTGTTGACTCAGAACATCTTCTGAGATACAACTCCTGGTGTAGGAGCCTGGGAAGAGCTCGCCCTTTTCCCTTCAAGGTCACATTGCCCTTGGCTCTGACAGATAAATGCATAACTTGGCTTCTTGTTATGGTTTCATGCCTCAGTATGAGCAAAGCATGCCTGTCTCTCTGCCCCCTTATCCAGCAGACAGTTACAGATCTAAGCATCATAAGCTCCCGAATGAGCCTTTCTTTGGTTTCCTCCTTCCCTTCAACCTCTCCTCCTCCTCCTCCTCCTTCTTTTTCTCCTCCTCCTCCTCTTCTTTATCCTCCTCCTCTCCCTTTTCCTCCTCCTTACATGACCACTTCCAAGAAAAAGAAGCTGGGCCTGTAGCACAGACCTCTCATCCTAGCTACTCAGGAGGCTGAGGCAGGAGAAGAGCAAGTTCAACGAAGTAGATGTTTTTGGTTTCTCTAACAACTCAGTCGTGTCATGTGATGGTTTTCTGGAAGCTGTCTTGTGAGAGGACATGTGACGTTTGGCTGAAAACAGACATGTAAGAGGGTGTGCGATGTTTAGGAAGAATATAAATGGAGCCCCACAGACTGTGAGCAGATAGATGCTCTTGTATTGCTACACTGTGCAATGCTCTGCCGGTCTTTGCTTCATAGAGAGACGTGCACCAAAGATCGTCTCATGGTATTCCTGCTGATTCTGACTGCTTCTGCTGGCCCAGCTGATTCTGGCTGCTTCTGCTGACTCAGCTGATTCTGGCTGCTTCCACTGACTCATGCCAATTTGCTGGAGCTTTGCTGTTTCTGTTGGATCTTGCTGCCACTACTGATGGTTGATGTTTGCTTTTGACCTGGATGGCTGGTATCCCGACAAAGCAAAGTGGAATTGCCCCCAAGGAACTACTTCTAAATAGATTCATTAACTGTCTTTTCCCCCTACCTCTGGTTGATGGGCTAAAAGGGAAGTTGAAGTGTTTAAGAACCCTAAGAAAAGTAGGTTTTGAAAAATCTAAGCCTACAGGTGGCGCCCAACGTGAACCCAGAACTCTGAGATTAAAAGTCTCATGTTCTACCCACTAAGCTAGCTGGGCTTGCTGGGGTTGGAGACCTCAGGTGGAGGAGGGTTCACAGGGCCCTGGACTGCCCAGATCCCCATATGGGCAGCCACTGTTGTAGTGGACATCCTCTGGCTGCTTATTCACTTGCTGTTACAGCAGCAGCAAAAAGAGGCGCTCCTTGTGGAGGCTTGGCATCCCATTTCCAGGCCCAATCAGACACTTGGCCTAGGAGGTTTCAGCACTGGCCACTTTTCTTTGGCTCACCCTCCCAGCAGACTAATAGAGGCACTGAAGCAGTACAGGGTTCATGAGCCATGCTACAAGGCCTGGTGGGAGTCATAGTCCCAGCCTGGGCTCCTACCAGGGCTGCCCATGGGAGGCCACGGTGCACAGACTACACTTCTACTACACTACTACAATCTTCTTGGATGGCGGAGTAAATTCAAGGCTAACCCAGAGTCTGTCGAGAAACTTTGCTTTAAAATAAAAAGTGGAAAGGTCTAGGAGATGAAACTCAGTGTTTGCCTAGTATGTATGGGGCCCTGGGTTCCATTTCAATACTGTGGGGTGGGGGAGGGGAGGAGAGGGGAGGGATGGAAGGGTCAGGCATCAAAGCATTGCAATGGCTTTGTCCAAAGCACAAGGATCCTGCCAGCAAGAGCAATTGGCTGGTTTTTTTTTTTTTTTTTTTTTTTTTTTTTTTTTTTTTTTTTTTTTTTATTTTATGTATTTGAGTACACCACCATTGCTCTCTTCAGACACACCAGAAGAGGGCACCAGACCCCATTACAGATGGTTGGGAGCTACCATGTGGTTGCTGGGAATTGAACTCAGGACCTCTGGAAGAGCAGTCAGTGCTCTTAACCGCTGAGCCATCTCTCCAGCGCTCCCCACCCCAATTGGCCTTTCTAAAGGTGCTAGCCACCTTGAGACACCACCAAATGCAACCCAGATGTCCCTTCTAGATGCTGCTGCAGCAGCTTCCTCTGCAGCGGCAGGGCAGAATGTCTGCCAGCTGTGAGCACATGAAGGCCGAGAGCATTTCTGAGCTCAGGAAAACACATCGCAGCAGCTAGAGCATCCTTGTCTGTGTAAACAGACTCGCCATAGGTTAGAACCTCAAAGTCAAGATCTAATGGCTTTGAGTCATCCTGGGTTCTTCCCACTCTTGATGAAGGCGAATGGAGGCCCGGTGGCGGCCAGATCATGACCAGATCATGGCTGCCTGCAAACAGAGGGACTGAGAAGAGGGGTTCCACTGACTAGGAATGAAGGGCTCCGGCAGGGAAAGGGTTAAGCTCTGGGGTTTGTAAACCCGAGGCTTCACTACACCCTCCCCACCCATCACTCTCCTGAGCGCTTCTCGCCAGATAAAGTAACCAGCGAGACCCATGGCATTTGATACCCTTCTTGTCAACTAATTGGGGGCAGAGGGCAACGGCATTCCAAGAACACCCAACACTTTCTGTCCTACACTTGGCGCCCCTCCCCCCTTTTGATGAGCAGCCTAGTGGTTACTTGAGTTGGATTCCCCAGTCCACGGCTTGACGGAATGGTGATAGTAGATCACAGAGGCCCACACCCATAACCCCAACACTTTGAGAGCTGGAGGCAGAAGAGCATTGCAAGTTAGAGTTGAAGCTAGCTTGAGCTACATGCTGAGGTCCTTTCTAAAACAAAAAACAAACAAACAAACAAAAAACCCAGTCAGTATCAGTACATGAGCTCTGTGGTTAAGAGCACTCAATGCATCCTCAGAAGACCTGAGTTCGGTACCCAAACGCCCATGTTGGGTGACTCACAACCACTTGTTAGGCCAGTTCCAGGGGATCTGGTGCTCTCTTCTGGCCTCCATGGGCAATGTACTCACATGCACAAATGCACTGTGGTTATCTCGCTCTCTCTCTCCCTCTCTCTTAAAAATAAATAGGGGTAGGAGGTATAGCTTAGTAGTTCTGAGTGTTTTCTGCTTCTGTAGAGGACCCAGGTTCTATTCCCAGCCTCCACATGGTGACTCACAGCTATCTGCAATTCCAGTTCCAGGGGGTCTGGCGCCCTCTTCTGACTTCCACGGGTACTACATGTGCACTTGGTACACATTCGTGCCTGCAGGGGGTGGGGGTGGGGGTGGGGGACACTCATCCACATAGCCATACTTAAAAAAACCAGTAGTTTCAGAGGAAGAATCCAGAAAACACTGTTGACACAAAGGGCATGGCCTGGTTCCCTTCAGAGTCCTCATACAATATGAATTGTGGATCTGTAGCTTACCAGTGTGTGGGACCTCACGTAACTCAGTGCTACCAGCCGCAGACTAGTCACAAGACTCCATACTGTCTGTGACCCTGAGCTGCTGAGATGGTGTGTGACTGTTAGCCTTGTCGACTTGACATGATCTAGTACAATCTGGTGAGAGTCTTAGCAAAGAATTGTTTTGGTAAGATTGGCCCATGGGTGTGTCTGTGGGGGTTGTCTTGGTTATATTAAGCGGAGTGGAAGGATTCAGCCTAAAAGTGGCGGGGATCACGTTTCCTGGGTTTGGACCCTCCGTTCTGTAAGAGAAGAGAAAGGGATTGGAGTGTTAAGTGTGCACACAATCCTTCTTTCTTACTACTTGACCATGGATGTGACCAGCTGCTTTAAACTCCCGGCCTCTACTTCCCCACGTTGCTGGTCACACAAACCCCCATCTTGTGAACCTGTTGATGTCACAGCAAAAGGAAACGGGACTAAGACAATTGGTGCCAATCTAATGTCCCTCAGTGCCAGCTCCCAAGTACTGCATAGGCCTTTCTAGTACGTTAATATTGGACATAATCATTGTATTGTCTAAAAAGGGGCTGGGGAGTAGAGCTATCCTAGAGGTCCTTTGGAGAAATAAAGGCCTGCGTAGTCTCAGCCTGCTAGGGACAAAAGAGGGAAGCAGGGCGGGGAATAATGGCTACCACATTAGGTGGTGAAAATTGGTCTTAGGAAGAAAAGAACGTTCAGTTTCAGGCACCTAAGCTCAAAGAAAATGAGAGCCCAAGTTTAAGGGAGAGAGGATTCCATATGTGCTCTTATTTTTACACCTCTGTTCTCCCTTCGTAACGTTTGTTGTTCAAAAGTCTTTTAATATGTTTAGCCTCACTCTGGAGACACAGCATTTTCCCAAGGAAAACTGAGTGCCTAATGGGATTTCAGTCACTTGTGTCAGCTGACGACATGCCACCGCTACCCTGGCCCTGTGATGGGCTCCGAGCTTTTAAACAGGGCCAGGCTGTGTCAAAATACTGTGTGTCTCCGGCAGCACGGGAAGATCCTGAAAGCCCAAATCATAGTTCATCCAGCTCTCGGCCTCTGGGGATGCCATCTGCCTCTGTGCCCTCAGTAGTGGTCTAGTCTAAGCTTTCCCGTCCAGGAAGTTTCCTAGACGCACTGTCAGCCCTTGGCTTGTCCATCACGGTGAATCGAAAGCAAATGTTGCCCGTGATGTTTCGGCGCTCCAGGCACCTGCCTGATTCTGCTGGTGCAAAGAGGGCTCCCAATAGCAGGAGAGGACTTACCACTGTTATGAGATATTATTAGGGAAGAGGAGGAGGAGGTAGAGGAGGAGGTGAAGGAGGAGGAAGAGGAGGAAGAAGAGGAAGAGGAGGAAGAAGAGGAAGAGGAAGAGGAGGAAGAAGAGGAGGAAGAAGAGGAGGAAGAAGAGGAGGAAGAGGGGGAGAAGGAGGAGGAGGAAGAAGAGAAGGAGGAAGAGGAGGGGGAGAAGGAGGAGGAGATGGAAGAAGAGGAAAAAAAATGATGAGGTGGTAGTGGTGGTGGCCATAGTCAAATCAGAAAACCTGGAAAGCAAATCTGAAAGCCAGATGTCCCCAAGCCCCCTCTGGTCATGACTCCAACATAGAACCTGACTAGTAAAACGTAAGCTCTTTGGGGGGGGGGGGTGATTGTTATGCGTGTGCAAGCACATGTACTCATTTGCCTGTGTGCACACTTTGTGGAAACCAGTCACCCTCCACCTTACCTTATAAGAGACCAGGTCTCACAGAAACTGAAGTTCCACATTTTGGCTAGCCAGGGTTGTGATGGTTTGTATATGCTTGGCCCAGGGAGTGGCCCTTTTAGGTGTGGCCCTATTCGAGTAGGTGTGGCCTTTTGGGAGTAGGCGTGACGTGTGGGTGTGGGCTTTAAGACTCTCATCCTAGCTGCCTGGAAGTCAGTCTTCTGCTAGCAGCCTTCAGATGAAGATGTAGAACTCTCAGCTCCTCCTGTACCATGCCTGTCTGGATGCTGCCACGCTTCCCACCTTGAGGATAATGGACTGAACCTCTGAACCTGTAAGCCAGCCCCAGTTAAATGCTGTCCTTTATAAGACTTGCCTTGGTCATGGTGTCTGTTCACAGTAGTAAAACCCTAACCCAGTCATAGGCATTACAGACATGCTCTGTACCCAGCTTTTGCAAGGGTGTTGGGGGTTCAAATTCAGGCCCTCAGGCTTGCACAGCTTATAGGCTGAAACCCCTTTCCCTGGTCGCCAGGTGTCCCCTTAGAGCCAAGCAGTTGGTGAAAGGATAGGCCTCAGGTTTTCTCTGAAGCTGCCACAGGAGGACAGAGGTTTGTGTCATTTGCACAACAAAGGGGCACAAGAGAAAGGGCTGGGGTAGAGGTGGTGGTGGTGGGGAATACATTGCTACCAAAGCCATCATAGAGTGTACAACCAGTCATGTGGTTCCCAATCCTCAGAATGATGTGACCCTCCTACACCAGTCCCCTGAGAGACAGACAGACGACAGACAGACAGACAGACAGACAGACACATACACACACTCCCACTGCATGCATCCCCAGGTGTGCCTTCCACCCTACTGTGTAGAGAATGGGAGAAGACAACCTTGAACCATCTCAACTCAGAGACAACGCCCACTTTAGCTGTGGCTTTGGGGAGCAGGGGTGCGTTCCACCCTGGTTTTTCAGGGCTGTGACATTGCTCCCAGGCTCACTTCTGACCTCCCCTTCTCCTCCCATCCCATCGTGGGCCATTTAAATAACATTGTTCAAAGGCTTTTGATGGTCCTCACTGTTTATCTTCCCAAAGAAGCTGAGCACAGATGACTCCCACATCATATTTATGTAGTTTTAACCCCCTGACCCACCAGAGAGCCCAGCAGGCTCCCGCTTAACAAATGTCCCCCCTGCAGGGCGAGCACAGCCTGCCTCAGGAAGCCATGGCTGAACCTCTGAAGTTTTCATCTGCACGGACAGACACAGGATCAGTATTACCCTGGGAAGTCTCGCAGGAGATGCCAATGTCTCTTGCATTACGGCACCATCTAGTGGTGGTGTTGTGGAACAACTTGCTTGTCACCCGTGGAAGAGTTGATGTTGGGGCTGTATTTCAGATTGTGACTTCTAGGGCTTACAAAGGGAACGCTCTGGGTCTATAATCCCGTCATTTTGGGATTTGAGACCAACCTGGTCTATGTAGTGAGTTCAAAACCAACCAGAGACCCTATTCAAAAAAAAAAAAAAAGAAAGAAAGAAAGAACAAAAGAAAGAAAAAAAAAAGAGCCATCATGATGAATCCATCTGTTCTTCAAACCTTCAAACTACCGTTTGTGCCAATATCTTGGCATTTCTCATTAACTTTCTTTTGTTGTTTTCAAGATGGGGTTTCTCTGAATAGCCCTGGCTGTCCTGGAACTCAGAGATCCACTTGCCTCTACCTCCCGAGTGCTGGCATTAAAGGTGTGCGCCACCACTCTTATTAACTTTCTATGAGTGAATGAGATTAGCTTTGTTTTTTTTTCTTTCCCTACACGCACCAGGTTAATTCCACACACACACACACACACACACACACACACACACTGCCCAGTCCTTCAGCCTCCACCTCCAGAATGCAGCTATAGTGGGCATGTTCCCCCATACCCAAAAGGAAATACTTCAAAAAAGGAAATTCTTTCCTCCCTTCCCAAATTTACCAAATCAGAGATATATGGAAGTCTCTAAGTTTTAGAAGCTCTTCCAATGACTTTTTACACTCAGGCTAACATGGGAAACCCTGGCGGTCTACCCTGTCCCCTTCACTCAGTAGATTATGGGGCTGAGAATCCACCACCCCCCCCAGCTCCTGGCAAGTATACTTCCTCAATAATAAATGTAACATCTGCTTTCTAAGAGGAACTTTTTCAAGCAAACCCGAGAGAACCCCATGTCTACAGACTGATTATTCCTATTCTGAAACCTCCAAGTCTGAGGTGCTCCCCAAATCAAAAATTCATGACAACAGACATTAAGTCACTGGTGGGGAATCCCACAGTTGACTCCACAGGATGGCCCCAGAATGCAGGTACACTGAAGACCTGGCGTAAAATCACCTTTAGGCTGTGTCTAAGGTAAGCTTGAAACTAGAGTGAATTCCATGGTTTTATTTCACTCTCAACTCCAAGGCAACCAACCTCATTTGGTATACACAAATATTTTGATAGCCAAAAAAAAAAAAAAAAAACGAAAAAAAAATCCCAGAAAAAAAAAAAAAAAAAAACGAAAAAAAAATCCCAGACAGATGTCAAGCATGCTAAAGAAGACACACCCACTTCCCTTTATTTATTTAGCTAACTCAATGCTACAAGCCAGGAGCCATCTTGATTCTCAGGTTGGCAGGTTCCTGCGATGGATGGCTAGCTTGCCATCTATGGAAAGGCCACTGTGTCTTATATCCCATACATCCTGCAGCTTGAACGACGTGAGGGGCTCTGCTCTGTTTTATAATGTCCCCACTGATTTTACTGGTTTGTGTGTTGATTCCATGAGGAAATAGGATATTAAGACCAATTAACTCAGGGTGGACCTGCATAGCTGCTTATGGGTCACGTGCGACTGCTTGGAATAGAGACTCACACCGGATCACACCACCTCAATTGCATCTGTAGTGGGGTCTGGCACAGGGTGACTCTAACGTGTCCTGTGGCGATATTGCAGCCAATAGCTTAGCATGGATCAGCCACCTACTCCAAGAATTAGAAAAAAAAAATGAAAATTTGGAAAATGACTTATCCTTTCGGCTTTCCTTCAACCCTCGCATGTCCAAGGGGGTGGAATGACTTGCGACTTTTAAGGCCCAGCCAGAGATGGCGTCCCAACTCTTTGCAGACGGCTGGAAGGACCACCATTGAGTGAGGAGGATTCGCACCTGGAGCAAGGACCAAAGAGTGGGGTTTGGGCGTGGTCTCGAGACCCCGCCCCACGCAAAACCGCCACCCGCGTGGCAGCCAATCAGGACCCAGCACGTGTCTGCCTCGCCGTTAACCCAGAGGTCTGCGGAGGTAGCTTCCGAGGAGGCTTGGGTGGAGGGGCGGAGGGATCTGGCAGTTGGGGCTGTTAGCAGGTGCCGCAGCAGGTGCCCGCAGCAGTGCGAGGTGGTGGCAGCCCCTGCGCCCGCGAGAAGCCTGCTGCAGCCGGGTGGCGTGAGGAGCCCCAGGGGCTGCGGACCTAAGCGTGCTGAGCACGGGACCAGGATAGGACTGGACGCTGCTGGATCACGACGATCAGGGTCTGGAACCAAGCTGTGCCCACCTGTGTCTTGACCTCGACAGACCTTGTACCCAGGCCCGGTCTTGGTCCCTACCTCTCTCCTATGCTCGAGTTTCATCTATACCTCTTTCTCTGTCCGGACCTTGACACCTCCTCGTTGTTCTGGGCCTATTTCCCACTTTAACTTGTTCCCAGGCTTCATCCAGAACTCTCCTTTTGCCCAAGCCTGGTCCACACCCCTCCTCCTGCCTGCCCTCACTTCTCTATTGTCCTTGGACCTCTTCCACACGTCTCCCTGTGTCTGAGCCTGGTCCCAGTTCCCCGATCCTGGAGCCTGGTTGCTACCTCGCCATGCCAAGGTGCACAATAGCATCTCTGACTGTATCCCCATCTGCTGCAGCCTCCAGCTCTCTCTCGCTGTATCACACCTGCCTACCTGTCCTTTCCGATCTGAACCCCAGCCGTTTCCACAGCTGGTGTTACCATGCAGAGAGACCTGGCTCACTTACCTGCTGGGCTCGGAGACCACCTTTGAGACAAAGTTGGGGGGGGGTGTCTTTTTTTCTTGCTCGAGTATCCAAACTCCATGTGGGAGTCCAAAAGACTCGATTCAAGGAAAGGCGATTCCTCTTGGGAGTTGACACTCTGAGAAGGAGAGTCCGGACACCACGAAATAGTGAGCAGGTGGTCTTAGCATCGTAAAGTCAGCTGGGAGGTGTTGGAGTAACTGGCCTTCTTGTTTGGGGACATGGCTTCCTAGATAGGAATTTGAGGGCCCCTAATGTGAGGGGCTGGAGTGGGGGAACCTTTGAAATGGGAGACGATTGGCACCTTGACTTATTACCATCTTTTTGTGGTCCTCCGGCTGCATGGTCTGACGCTAGGCAGGCCAGTATGCAGCCCCCTCCCCTCTTGCTGCGGAACTGTGGCCCACAAGAGGGAGTGAGCAACTTTATCGTTCTTCAGCACTTTGCGCCATAGCTTTTGTTTTGTTTCATTTCGCTAGCCGGAACAAGTGTTTTCGTCTCTAACCGACTGTCTAACCTAGCTGCCTTGCTGGGCGAATGGGATCTGTATGGTAAGCTCTTCTCACGGGGCTAGGTGTGTGGCTCTTTTCTTGTAGGAGTGACCACCCCACCAGCATCTGGCCTGTGACCGTTGTAGGACTGGAAAGGAGGCCAAGCTGAACACCTGAACCGACTGGGTGAGCCCAGAGAGAATGATTATTCCAGGACCAACCTCCGCATGCCACTCTAGACCAGCCCCGCAGCACTGGCTCTGACAGGGCTCTGGGGTGGGGGTGGGGTGGGGGTGGGGCAGAGAAGGAGACTTCCCTCCCTTCAGAGGGCAGCATCAGCAGCATGCAGTAGACACTGCCAGTCAGAGGCATCCCCTGTAGGTGGCTGCTGTTGAGCTCCTTGCTGGTGCGCTTTGGAAGCCCTTAGATGTCAAGCAAGGCAGTCGTTGCCAACGTGCCAAGCGTTGGGCCCAGTGCAATGGGACAGAGGCATCCGTGACATCCCTGAGTCATGAGATTGGCAAAGGGAGAGCTGTAATTACTAGGCTCTTCCTCCTTCCATTAAGATATCAAGTGCAGGACCCAGCCCTTGGCACAGTCCTGTTGTATATACCTGCATTTAACATGAGGCGTGTGACACTAGCTACGGTGTGCTGTACCCGACAGATAACCATATAGGACACGCTTTGAGACTAGCTAGCACACGTGTGATCTGCTCCAGGTCCAGGGCCTTGAGCCTGGATGACCCCCCCACCTTTACTTTGTCCCCTCTGATGGGTGATCAACCTGCTGCTTGCAGCAGGCTGACTGGAGAGCTGGGAGCTATTGGTGCAGGCATAGAAGCAGTTTGGAGGTAGACAGCCCTCCTGTGGTTGCTCCTTACAGACCAAGGCTGTGGGAACGGGAGGGACTCTGGGAGACACGGGAGGCAAGGCGGGGTGGCTTGGGTTGGGGTATGTTCCTTTCAAGCTGCAGTTAGAACTGAGGGAGTCTTTGCGGGGATACATGGGCCTGAGGAAGGGTTCTCTTGAGGAGTCACCTGGAAAGGCGCTACAAGTGTCCCTCTTCACTGTGGTTAAGCTTGGCGTGTGACTCATAGACTCACCCCAGAAAGAAAGCACCAACCTTGACACTGTAATCCTCTACACTTGGGCTTCCTAAGTCATCATAATCAAAATTATTATGTATGTTATGGGTGGGTGGGTGGGTGTGGGTGTGGATGTGTGTGTGGGGGTTGGTGGGTGACACATGCCTGCCTGCATGCATCTATACCATTTGTGTGCCTGGTGTACTGGTGAAGCCAGAAGAGGCCATCGGATTCCCTGGAACTAATGGTTACGAGCCACTGCGAGCATGCTGGTAACAAAGCCCACATCCATTGTAAGAGGAGAAAGGGTTCTTAGCTCCTTGGCCATCTCTCTAGCCGCCCTGAAAGCAAACTGTAACAGTACATTTCCACTTGAGCTCTGCCGTCTAGCACAGTGGCTAGTCTCTAGTGAGTACCAGGTTTTCCCTGAGAAGTCTGTGTTGGGATGCTGGCTAGCCCAGCATGCATGAGGCGAATCCTCAGTAGGAAAGATTCAAGCATACCTGATTTGGGGGACTTATTTTAGAGCTTTAAAATACTTGACTTAAATACTTTAAATACTTAAACGCTTTAAAAAGGTTTAGTGATAAAATGGTGGATACACGCGAGCCCATCGTGTGCTTTTCCTCTTGGACAGAAAATGACTGGCCGAGCCCGAGCCAGGGCCCGTGGCAGGGCCCGAGGTCAGGAGACAGTGCAGCATGTTGGGGCTGCTGCGGTGAGTACCGTTCTTATCCAGCTCAGTAGTATCTTAACAATCAGCCAATGGGACCTATGGCAGGGAATTAAAGATTTGGCTATAGCTCAGTGGTAGAACATTTGTCCCGGGGCACAGGAGGCCCTGAGTTCCATCCCCAGCATCTCAACCCAGCAGGTATAACCTGGGTGCTGGGACAAGATGAGACCGGGTGTGGTGGGAGGAGCCTGGGTCCTTTTTGAATGATCACATGCTTGATAACTCAGTTCCCGAATGCTGTGGACTAGTGTGCCCACCCTGCGGCATCAGGGAATCCCATTGTGTTTGTGCATGAGCAGAGCCAGCAACCTGGGTACATGCCACTGAGACCTCAACAGTCCCCCACAGAGGGGGACTTGGTTGGCCGAGGACGACAGAGGGGGACGGTAGTCGGAGCCACGTCCAAGTCACAAGGTAAGGGGGGGAGAAGTGAAGGACCACCATGTGCAGGGGGCTCGGTGCTTCCAAGAGGGCCCAGGACCATGCTGCTGCAGAGTCATGGGGCATGTGCTACCCTGCCGCAGCGTGCCAGGGCCATCTCAGCCATACAAGAACTGTCACATATGACCTCAGTGTGCCTACTTCGTGTGATTAAGCCATCTTTCGAATGTTGTCTCGGCATCTGTAGCGATGTCCTCTGAAGCTGGTCTGACCCTCTGTGGCTTTGACCTAGACAGCGCATCTTCACATGTGCAGAGAATCAGCTCACAGCCAGCCAGCTTCTTTGCGGAAGTGGGCCCAGCTTCCGGGAGGGTGGGGGAATGTCTCTGAGGGGACATTGCTCCCCATACGTCCTGCCCCCCTGAAAGAGGAAGTCCACTAGTAGGCGCTGCTACAGGAGACACACTGTGACAGCTAAGAGTACCAACCACTGACCACAAAGCCAGCGTTGCTTTGTAGCCCATGTGTTGCTGCTTTCAGACGCCAGGATGCATGCACGCTGCACATGGAATGGATTAGTAACCTCAGACTCTCAGGACTGTTTTCAGAATAAGCGAAAATTGATAGCTTAGTCCTATTGTTCTATGCCCAATGTGACCCAGTATGTGAGTGTACCTGCCCCTGCTGCTGCTGGCTGCAGGCAGAGCAAGTAGTCAGGAGGTTGCCTGTCATACTTATGCCATAGTCTCACCCAGGCTACAGAGGTTCTCAACCTGTGGGTCGCAATCCCCAAGATATTTACATTATAATTCATAACAGCAAAATTACAGTTATGAAGTAGCAATGAAGATAATTTTATGGTTGGGGGAGGGTCACCACAACATGAGGAACTGTATTAAAGGGTCACAGCATTCGGAGGGTTGAGAACCACTGTTTTAATCCCTGGATTCCCTCAAGACTTATTTCCCAAACAACAAATCTGTGCCGCCAGTCCTAGCATCATAGTCCCGGGAGCCTGGCTTTTTAGAATAAAGAAGTCTTTTAAGGAGCAACAGGAGAGAGATGGCCCTATGAGGGAGGAGTTGACAAAATGACAGATGGAAAAAGAGTGGCTGTATTTCCTGCCATGAGCCATGATGGGAGTCCTCCCACCCTTTCTCAGTCCTCCTACCTTCTCGAGGTCCTCCCATCCACTCGAGGTCCTCCCACCCTCTCCGTGTAATGCCTGAGTTGCTCCCGTCTTTCCTCAAGAACTGCAGATCTCGGCTGGGTTTCAGGAGCTGTCACTGGCAGAGAGAGGAGGGCGTCGTCGAGACTTTCATGACCTTGGTGTGAACACCAGACAGAACCTTGACCATGTCAAAGAGTCAAAGACAGGTGGGACCACAGAGGCATCTCTTTGGGGGGGGGGGTTACTTTTCAAGGCACTGGGCTGTGGTGCTTCTCTGGAAGAGGAGCGCACCCTGCTCAGCAGTGGCAGCCTTTCCAGCTCCTCTACTGTGTGTGTGTGTGTGTGTGTGTGTGTCAGCCATCTTAGCTGTGTATTCTGGGAAGCTTTGCGTAACCCCTTTCTAAAGAGATCAGTTGCTTTTGTGGTGGCTCTCATGATCTCCCCTGAAGTGATAGGGCAGTGGTACCCAGGACCAGCCGCCTTGAAGGGGAGAGCTGACCGCTGTCCCCGGCTCTGTGTGTTTGAAGGAGAGGTCACACAGAGCATGACCACGCAGGGGGGCCTAACTGTGTGTGGTGGCCCCTCAGGCTCCTCTGGCATCATTGTGAAGTTGAGCACCAACCACTTCCGGCTGACCTCACGCCCACAGTGGGCTCTGTATCAGTACCACATCGACTATAATCCCCTGATGGAGGCCCGCAGGCTGCGCTCCGCACTGCTCTTCCAGCACGAAGACCTCATTGGAAGGTGTCATGCTTTCGATGGGACAATATTGTTTTTACCTAAGAGACTACAGCACAAGGTTATTTCAAATGTCTCCCACTGGCAGAGGGGGCTGGGGGTGCCTACCCCAAAGCAAAGCTCAGAAAGGCTCTCCTGGTAGGGAAAACAGGGCTCCCAGAGGTCCTTTCTGACTCACATGGTCCTTAGAGTCCCCAAGAGACAGAAAGACTATTAGCCAACTTCTTAGTCCCAGTTCAAACAAGTCTGTGCGTAGAGAGGCTTGTCTTAGTGCGGAGACCTCAAGAGCCTAGGCATGCTTTTGTCCATAGAGGTAAGATCCGGGTTCTCACCTCTCTGCCTTTAGGTCACGGAAGTGTTCAGTCAGACTCGGAATGGGGAACACGTGAGGATCACCATCACTCTGACCAATGAGCTGCCGCCCACCTCGCCCACCTGCCTGCAGTTCTATAACATCATCTTCAGGAGGTGTGTGCCAGGGCCAGAAGCATTCGCTGTGGCCTGTGTCTCCAGGCAGGGGTGGTGGGTGGGGCTCGTGCATATCAGCACTACTACACTACCCGGTCACTTTAAAATGTGGTTTTCTGACAGGAAATTAATTTCTCTGTCTCCAGGACTCTGCCCGTTCCCCACTGCTGCTGACAGGGATGTCTTTGAAATACTGTTTGAACTGTTAGAAAGCACCTTGCCTGCCCCTTCCCCAGGGTGGGTGGGTGGCTGCTGGGGCAGGTGGTGGCCACATGACAAGCAATTAGCTTTCTGAGCACATAGTACACTTGCCATATAAGGACATGTTCTACGTGCTAGGGAGTCAGCTGCGCTAGTGTGAAGGCCCAAGTTCAAATCTCCAGCACCCACACAAAAGCCAGGCATGGCCATTTGCATGTCGCCCCAGTGCTGGAGGTTGGGTAAAACCGTAGAGTCACTGGGCCTGCTGGCCACCAGCCTAGCTCCAGATTCACTGAATGACCCTGCCTCAAGAGAGTAAGGTATAGAGAATGTTAGAACAGGATAAGAACAGGTTACCTGATGCCCTCCTCACACATGCATGGGCACACACACTTGCACATATCCCACACATATAAAACACACCCCCCCCCACACACATAAAGACATGTTCTACAGAAGACCCCCTCCCCATGAGGAACCATTAAAATGGGGCGGTATCTGGGTTCATAGCTTACTTCTTAAGCTCACAGATGGCTCAGTGTGAGGGACACTTGACCGATGGAATGCATTGGCTTGGGGGCATTTTTCTTTAAAGGAAAGCTACTTGGATAGCAAGAGGCAGCCATTGGCTTTTGTAGCTAGGCATAGCCACAGACAGCATGCAAGTGGGCTGTCTTGGTAGATCATGATAAAATGTGGTTGACGCAATTCAATTGTATCTTGAAAACTTCTTTTCCTCAATTTTTGGACAGTTTAAGATCTGTCGCTAACTCCCAGGCAGCGTAGAAGTGCCTGACCTGGAAGGGATACCTGGCCGGCCCTGCCCTGACTGTATGTGACTACAGGCTGTCCCTAGGATCGTCGGTGCTAACTGTCCTGACTTTCAATTCGTAGGCTCTTGAAAATCATGAATTTGCAACAAATTGGACGGAATTATTACAACCCAAGTGACCCGATTGATATTCCAAACCACAGGTTTGTACGCTGTGGGAAAGTGTGCTGTTGTCAGGGCTGCACAGACTTTGAAATGATCTGTAAACTAGAAACAGCACCGTTGTTGGTGCTCAGAGTTAAGGAGCCATGGAAGCTGGTTTGAACAATGTAGACTCATACCACACTACTTACATTCAAAACAAAACCAAAAAAAAAACACCAAAACAAGGACAAAATCCTGGTCAGCAACATGGACCGTGTACCCTGTGGTCGGTCCTCAGCATCAGCAGCTGAGGGTGCTGAGACATGGTGGCTCAGGATGTTAGATGGCCTATCATAAAGACGAGTTTAATCAGGTCAGTGTGTCTACTTAGCGAATGCTGTTGGAGCCCTGGGAAGGGCAGTGTGCTGTCTGCGATCTTGTACTCGGAAGTGAGCCGGCTCAGCACTTTGTGCTTCAGACACAGGGACCAGGGCATGAGGCTGCCCCTGACCCTCCCTGTGTTGGCAGGTTGGTGATCTGGCCCGGCTTCACCACCTCCATCCTTCAGTATGAGAACAACATCATGCTCTGCACAGACGTCAGCCACAAGGTCCTCCGCAGCGAGACCGTCCTAGACTTCATGTTCAGTCTGTACCAGCAGACAGAGGAGCACAAGTTCCAGGAGCAAGTGTCGAAGGAGCTCATAGGCCTCATTGTCCTCACCAAGTACGGCTTGGCTTCATCTCAAGAGCCCCGGGGTTAGAGAGCAGCAGGGCTGGGGGTGGGAGGTGGGGATTGGACGGGGTCAGGCCGAGGGGGAGCAGAAGCGAGCCAGCTGTGTCACATGTGCTGCTTTTCCTGTGGTCAGGTACGAAGCACGGGCTCTTCCCGCTTTCACTTTTTTCCACACCTTCATTTCCAGCCATCATTCAGTCCTTTGCCCTGCCCTTCCAGCATCAAGCATCTCCAGGGCCCTGGGAATGTGGCTTGAAAGCCCCATGTCCTGGATGCCCACAGGTACAACAACAAGACCTACCGGGTGGATGACATTGACTGGGACCAGAATCCAAAGAGCACCTTCAAGAAGGCGGACGGCTCGGAGGTCAGCTTCCTGGAGTACTACAGGAAGGTAGGTTGTCCCTGTGGCATGAAGGAGCATGCGGACCCTGCTCAGTCTTGCTTGTGTCACTGAGAAATTTCCCCACATGTCAGAAGCACACTGCCCTAGTGGCTCTGTCCAGCAGAGTGATCGGATGTGACAGTGTGTCATGGGGACAGGCTGGTACTGCCAGCGGGGGCAGCAACTTGGCATGTCCCCTTGCTCTGTAGCTCTGTCTGATCCTTAGCCAGCTCTGCAGCAGCTGGGTCTCTCAGACCACATTGGAGTACACAATTCTCAGAGAGGATCTCATAGGGCAGAGCTTACAGATAACAGGAGGCCAAGGGTCATCCAGCATCTGTGGACTCCAGCCCTACCTCCCTGTGGCCAGGACTCTAATGAAGGCCCAGGAGACGGGGATAGGGACACCCCATATTCTTGCCACACTAGCCGTACTTGTTCAGTGATGTGTGAGGACCGTGTCTGAGGGACCATTAATGTTTTAAATCCTGGTGGTTGGTTCTGTAGGACACAGGAGAAAAGACATGAGTCAGGTTTTTAAATGGCATGGCCTGCTAGTGACACCTTGACCCAGGGTGGGCATTAAGACTAGACTGGTCCTAGCACTTGGGAGGCAGAGGCAGAGGGATTTCTGAGTTCGAGGCCAGCCTGGTCTACAGAGTGAGTTCCAGGATAGCCAGGGCTATACAGAGAAACCTTGTCTCAAAAACAAACAAACAAACAAACAAACAAAAAACCCAACAAAACAAAACACCCACAAACAAACAAACAAACAAGACTAGACTGGTACAACCTGGCTAATTGACATAATGATATTCCTTTTATGATCAGTGGGGGAAAAAATTTAACCCAAATCAAAAGAAAAAAATTGTTGTGAAGTAAGTATCTTCTGGAACTATAGATGACAAGAAAGAGCCTTTATGCCCTGGGGCTGTGGGCGCCACGACTGTGACCTGAGAAGTCTGTTCTATGTCACCATGGTCAGGTCTCCATAGCTAAGTCCTGGACTTGGCTCCATGGAGCACGTCCTCCTGAGAAAAGCTGGGTCACCCCCGCCCTTCCTACTCCCAGACCCTCAGATGGTGGAAGGAACAAGGGCATCACTACTCGGGGAGGTTCACACGTTGTTAGTAAAGCACTTATTGCACCCGTGGGTGTGCGCACTGCTTGGTTGGTGCATAGCATACCTTCCTTTCCTCCTGAGTAGCAGTACAACCAGGAGATCACGGACCTGAAGCAGCCGGTGCTGGTGAGCCAGCCCAAGCGGAGGAGAGGCCCCGGCGGTACCCTGCCTGGCCCAGCTATGCTCATTCCTGAGCTTTGCTATCTCACAGGTGCATAGTGTTCCCTGATTCTCTCTGACCATCCTTAGCCACACCCTCCTGGGGGAGATGGCAGTGGGGGGAGGGGGAGCTGGGGGAACTCTGCAGCCCTGCTGACTGGCTCTCTCACCTGTACCCTGGTTGCAGGCCTGACTGATAAAATGCGCAACGATTTCAACGTGATGAAGGACCTGGCGGTGCACACACGGCTGACCCCTGAGCAGCGGCAGCGGGAGGTGGGCCGCCTCATCGACTACATCCACAAGTAGGCTGGCTCGCAGCAATTGGGTGGGTGGGTGGGGGGTGCCCTGTGGGTCTGGGCGGATTCTGGAAGGCAGGAAGTGTGGCCTCCTGTGTTGGCCGGGCTCTAGAGGGCTGTACTGGGTTCCTGGGACCAGCTGCTTCTCAGGGAGCCAGGCCGTGAAATCTCATATGCAGATGTGTCCTTTCCAATCGTGCCAGGGCAAGGCAGTGGGAGGGAAGAGCCAGCAGTTGTCAGACATACATGCCAGTGTTGACTGTGGGTCACTCTGCTGTGGGTGGCAGGCTAGGCATCGGGACTCTTTTTTTTTTTTTTTTTTTTTTTAAGATTTATTTATTTATTATATGTAAGTACACTGTAGCTGTCTTCAGACACTCCAGAAGAGGGCATCAGATCTTGTTACAGATGGTTGTGAGCCACCATGTGGTTGCTGGGATTTGAACTCCGGACCTTCGGAAGAGCAGTCGGGTGCTCTTACCACTGAGCCATCTCACCAGCCCGGCATCGGGACTCTTAAGTGGGTAGAAAGAAGTTTATCCTTGTGTTCCAGGCTCAGGGTGGTCTTGAAGTGGGCTTCAAGCCACAGTGGTACTCTCTCCACCCAAATGTGGGTCACCAGCCTGGCTGCTGCCTGCTCAGTCCTTATGTTCACCCCGCAGGGATGACAACGTGCAGAGAGAGCTTCGAGACTGGGGCCTGAGCTTCGACTCGAACTTGCTATCCTTCTCGGGAAGAATCTTACAATCCGAGAAAATCCACCAGGGCGGAAAGACGGTAAGGCTGGCGGGGTAGTTCTGGGACAAATCTCACTGGGGCAGAAGACAGCTCACCATGGCATCAGACTGCTTCTCTCTCACCCCCCTCCTCTTGCTCTGGAAAAAACCGCAGAAGCCACCTGACTGGCAACTTGCAAGAGGCAGCCTGCGAGTCTAGCACATGTAGATAGAACTCAAAGCCCAGTCCTTGGAAGAAGCTAAGAGCTGCTAAAAGGAGACTGCAGTTTTTTAAGCGATGCACGTTAGGGTGCAGAAAGTCAATTGCTAGGAAGCCCCACTTAATTGGCTTCATCTCTGCCTGGGCCATGTGTCTCTCAGGAGTCAGGCTAAGACGAGATATCCCAAAAATAGTTCTAGGAAATTAAGATGCTCCAAAAACCCACACTTCGAAACCATTTCTAGCAGTCCGTGCCTTCCTGCCCCAGATAGGACTGAGAGAACCAGTCCAGCCAGGTGTAGGGACAGTGAACTCGCAGGGACCTTAGAGGTTCTCTGGGTGTTGGCTGAGATGGTGATCATGACAGCTCCTTCCAGAACTTGCTGTCTGCACAGGACATACCACTGCCAAGGGGCATAGCTTTCTTTTGCACCCCAGACAGGATTTCACTGGCTGGTCTCTAGCACATGAAGATCTGCCTGCTTCTCCCTCCTGAGGGCTGGGACTGTAAACGTAAGCCACCACCCCAAGCCTGAGCCTTAATTTTTACACCTCTATCGTGAGGAGGGAAGTGGCTCTCAGAAGCCGTTAGGAGGCAGGAGGGGAGAGCTTGTCCTGGGCCCTTGGAAGGGCGTAGTGTCAGAAAAGTCCTCCGGGTGCTTCTAGTGTCTTCTCCACTGGGGACTTTTGATCTGTCACTCTGATTCCAACTTAAGTGTGGTCATCTATGGTTCCAGATGCAGGATGGGATTGTCCAAGACCAGTGGCTTCATCACAGCTGACAGTCGCATCTCTGCCCTTTGTTCTAGTTTGATTACAACCCACAATTTGCAGACTGGTCCAAAGAAACAAGAGGCGCGCCGCTGATCAGCGTGAAGCCATTGGATAACTGGCTGCTGATCTATACCCGCAGGAATTATGAAGCGGCCAACTCACTGATACAGAACCTGTTCAAAGTGACTCCGGCCATGGGCATCCAGATGAAAAAGGCAATCATGTGAGTGTCCAGGGCCATCGCCTCTCTAGTCTGCAGGGTGATTGGCAGTTATGAGAAGGCTATGCATGCTTCAAAGTGATGCCCCATAGAGCTCCTGGTGGCTCTGTGATCTTCCATGGCATCCATGGCTCCATCCCTCCACACAGAGGGGTCGGATGGGAGAAGAGAGTAGGCAGGGATACTGTAGGGATAGGCACTGAAGCCCGGACGGACGGTGGTGCCGATTGATAACCACTGCCTTGCCTTTCGCTGTGTGGTCGCTTCTTTGTATCTGTGCTTTGTACCATTTGGGATTGGCCCAGGACAATCGGCTGTGTGATAGTCGGACGTTTGTCCCACCCGTCTTTATTGTTGATCCTAGGATCGAGGTGGACGACAGAACTGAAGCTTACCTGAGAGCCTTGCAGCAGAAGGTGACATCAGATACTCAGATTGTGAGTAGCTGCTAGGGGCAGGCCATGCTGGGGCATGGGGGAGGGCTCTCTGGGGTCAGAGGACCGGGGCTAGTCCTCAAAACACACATTTGACCTCAGCAAGGCTGCTGAGCTGGTGCCTGTGTGAGTGTGTGCCCTGCACGGAGCAAGGCCACATTCCACCTTGGAGCTGCTGCTTCTAGAAGCTCTGGGGAAAGCAGAAAGGCAAATGAGGAAGGTTCAGTTCCTGGTTGTTCCACAGATGTGGATATATAGCCATCTAGAAACTGGAGGTCACAGGGCGAGGCCAAGAGCCAGCCTGCAGACCCCGCGGTGAGGTCAGCGTGCACAGGCTGCTGAGCGGAGCGGGTTGCCATGGGCTCCTCTTCTGAGCTGGGATGCCTTGACGTTGGTGAGGGCCATCTTTCTGTCATGTGACACATGGCACGCAGGAGAGGAATGATGGTATAGTAGGGTGGTGACAGTAAGGTGACGTGCCTGTGGGAGTCCTCACAGTGCCCGTGGTGTGAGGAGTGATGTGGGAGAACCAGGCTGCGTTGCTTTGGGTTACCACGGAAGCGAGCAGCATCCCACTCTCACACATTCCTCACCTCTGACTGCATCACTGGTCCAGTGTTAAGCTGGGTCTTGGAGGTGTGGACAGCCAACTGGGTCCTGCTGTGTTGAGGCACGCTGTAAGTGGTATCACTGTGTTGGGACCTAGGATTCCACCACGCGGCATGCCTACTCATGCCAGGCACGTGTCTTATGTTTGTGTGTTTCCTGCAAAGGCTTCTGACTCTGAAGGCTGAGCCACCCTGATTTGTGGTCATGCTGCTGGTTGCTCTGTCGCTGTTATATTAGGTCCTCCCAGGCAGGGGGGGGAGCATGATGGAGACTGAGTGCCCTCATCAATGTGGGGTCAGGGCTCTGGGCAGCAGCCAGCTTGGTGAGACCTTGTTACTGTCCTCTGCCCAGGAAGCTCAAGCCTGCTGTGGGACAGGAAGCCACTGCAGGCTAAAGGTGGGAGACTGGCTGCAAGGGAACCATGCTGGGAGATTAGTTTTCCCCAAACCCCACATCCCCGCCCTGTGAGGGAGGGGCCCTGCACATTTGGACTCAGAAAATGGCTAGTTAAGATCTCTTCAAGTTTCCCAGCTGAACATGGCCCACATTTTGGTTCATTTTGCTGATCTCTGAATCCTCAAGGCCTGAGGCTGCCATTGCAGCTCTCATCAGTCTGGGGGTTGATGGCAACTGCTCGTAAAGTCCTTGGCCTCCAAGAAGGAAACAAAGCCCCAAGTCCCAAGGAGCAGATTCTGTGACGCCAGGTAACTGTTTGCACTTAAAGCTGTAATGACAGTGACCTGAAGCAAGTGAGTGGTGGAGAGCTACACACACACACACACACATGCATGTGTGCGTGCACACACACTGCTGCCTTTATAACTCAGTGGGAGCCTTGTGAGTCATGGGAGAATGGACCTTCAGTGGCGAGGGTACAGGTCCTCTGTGGCACCTTCATCTGCAATGAAGATAACTTCAAGAGTAGAGATCTCCAGTGCTCACTGTGAGGGTATTCCCGGTTTTCCCCTGACCCACCCATGATGTGCTGTGCTCAGGGCTCGGGTCGCAATGGCTTTGTTTCACTCCCCCGGGGTTTATTTGTGTGCAGAGCCTCCCGTATACATGCCTGTCACTTAGAATAAAATGAGCAATGTCACCCCATTGACTAGCCACATGGCAGAGTCAATTGATGACATGAGTGTCAGGTGTCATTTGCAACACAGGGTTCAAATCTGTCCCCTATTCTTCACCTTCTGAGAGTCTTGTCAAAGGCTGTGGCTTTGGTCTTGGGGACCACAGGGGAAGCATGGAGGGCATGGTCTGCCAGGAGCAGAGCCGTGAGCACTTCCTGGTTCTCTGTAATGAGATGCTTCGTTTCATCTCAGGTTGTCTGTCTGTTGTCAAGTAATCGGAAGGACAAATACGATGCCATCAAGAAGTACTTGTGTACAGACTGCCCCACTCCAAGTCAGTGTGTGGTGGCCCGGACCCTGGGCAAGCAGCAAACAGTCATGGCCATTGCCACCAAGATTGCCCTGCAGATGAACTGCAAGATGGGAGGCGAGCTCTGGCGGGTGGACATGCCCGTGAGTCTGCTTTCATCGGGAGACAGGGTTGTCACATGGTTATTGAGGGAAAGGTGCCCCGCTCGTGGCTGTGAGCACTGTGCCACACACTCACACGCACACACACACTCACACACACGTACATACACACACACGTGCACACACACACATCTAAACAATACTGTTTTCACTAAAGCTGAAGCTGGCAATGATCGTGGGCATCGACTGTTACCATGACACCACAGCTGGGCGGAGGTCCATTGCAGGATTCGTTGCCAGCATCAATGAAGGGATGACCCGGTAAGCCAGGGAGGTGGCCAGCTCAGAAAGTGCCTTGGGTTGACGGCTGCTCTTGGTCCCGAAGTGTGACTCAATGTTTTCAGTGTGACAGCCCAGCTGGCTCAGTCCTTTGCTTTTCAACATTAGTTTTCAATGTGTTTGTGGGATGAGGGAACAGCCATGAAAATGCAAATGGCCGTGACCTTGATCTTGGGGAACAGAGTGGGAGGATAAAAGAAGTGATCTGTTAGGAGCAGAGCAGTGAACACTTGTTCTGGTGGGTAGGTGATCCCTGGTGACTCCAGGGAGTCACTTGTCCCTGCTGAAGAAATTACACTGCTGAGTTAGAACTGTCATGGGCAACTAGAGACAGTCTCTTACTCTTCTGCTTAGCCCAGGTCTCCTGGAAATGTGGGTGGGGAAGATGGCAGGAATCGTCATAGGAGGAGAGAGCTCAGAGCTGCTGAGCCTGGTGGACCCAAGTCCTCATTACCCTGGTTTTGTCTCAACAGCTGGTTCTCCCGCTGCGTCTTTCAGGACCGTGGGCAGGAGCTGGTGGATGGTCTCAAGGTGTGCTTGCAAGGTGGGTGTGTGTACCTTTGTCCTGAGTGGAGCTGAGAGAAACGGGAGATTGTGAACTCAAAACCTACCCCACTTTTTGCAGCTGCTCTGAGGGCTTGGAGTGGCTGCAATGAATACATGCCCAGCCGTGTCATCGTGTACCGAGACGGTGTAGGGGATGGGCAGCTGAAGACCCTGGTCAATTATGAGGTTCCACAGTTCCTAGACTGCCTCAAGTCAGTCGGGAGAGGTTACAAGTAAGTCCATGGGTCTGACATGACTGCCCGGGGCACCCAGGCTTCATAGCAGTTGGGCTGAAGGTTTTGTGGCTAAGGGAGGCAGGGCTGAGCAGGCAGCCAGGGCAGCCTTCCTGTTCCTTGAAACTAAGTTCTAGCTCAGTGCTGCTCACCTCCTGTGGTTCGCTCAGGGTAGGACACTTTTGGTGGTCCTCAGCAGTTGCCGCTACCGCACCACCCTGAGCTCCCTGCCCTGAACCCAGTCTAAGCATGGATACATTTGAAACAGAGCCTGTGGCTCACAGCCCATGGATGAAGGACCCAGCTGGGTTCTGGGTTCTGCCCAGAGCTGCAAGCAGGTGGCAGGCCTTGAAGCAGCTGAGCTTCATGGAGCAGCTGCTGACTTTTCTGGGATGGCCCCGCTTCTCCTAGTAAAGTCCGTCTTTCTGCCTATTGCCACCATGTTGTGACAGAGAAGCCTCCAGCTCCCACCCTGTGCCTGGGATCTCATGAGCTGCTGATCCCTGGAGCATGAGCAGTTCCTGAGTAGCCTGTTCTTAGGACCCCTTCTGTCTGAGAATGGAGGTCAGCCATGTCTGAGCTTGGGAGAAACTGCTGTCACCTGGATCAGGGACTGCTGATCATATTAGATGGGGCTGACTCTGAGGTCTGGTCCAGTGACTTCCATGAGAATTGTGTATCCACAAATGACTGTCCCAAGGGATTTAAGAGGAGAATGTCAAGAGTCTAGAGGATGAGGTGGTGCGTCTTCCAGCAGACTACTCACTGCCCCAGGGAGAACTGTCTACAGGTCACGTGCTCCGGATGGGCATCTAATAGCTCCCATGAGTGTCAGCAATGCAGAGGGAGCGGGTGGTAATGTGTGTATGCCCTGAAACAGCCGGAGACCATGGGTTGCAGGGATCTGCACAATGCCCTTGAGACTCCAGGGAAATAGGGGCTGTGAAGGTCAAATTGTCTTTCCTGGTGATGTGTATTTCAAATGGTGTGTGTTTGTATTTAACATATTGCACAATTATTACCTTGGAACACACAGCATAGAGTAGGGGATGTGTTTATACACACATGCACACACACAAACACACCACCTGGGATCCATTTTGAGCCAGTGATTCTGGAATCCGTGAACAAACTCTCTTAGATCTCAGAGTAGGAAATGCCCATTGTGGTACCACAAGTACTTTGGCAGTCTCTTGAGGGCAGTGTTCTGGTATAACAGGTGTAGTCAATTTGTTCTGTGCCCACACCCGACTAACCTCATGTCATAGGGCACACAGGTGACAGATGGTTGTCCACCTTCCAGATCACTTCTGGCCAGGAAGGTGCAGACCCTCCTCCAGAATGCAGTAAGATGATGTTTCAAGACAGGGGACTCCCCGAGGGATGAGTGAGCATGTGACTTCTTGCCTAGACAGGCCACCAACTCCATGTGGCCATGTCCCTCTTTGTCCTTAGCCCAAGACTGACTGTGATTGTGGTGAAGAAGCGTGTCAATGCCAGGTTTTTTGCTCAATCTGGGGGAAGACTTCAGAACCCTCTTCCGGGGACAGTCATCGACGTGGAAGTCACCAGACCAGAGTGGTGAGTTTCGGGGCCTCTTGGCCGTCAGTGTGAGCTTGTCTGTCTTCCAGTTCCTAACACTGTGTTTCCTGGACATCTTAAACTCTTCCTCTAACCTGCTCTGACATGTTCCCTCAAGCCTAGGACTCTCAGCATTGAGACCCTGGGAGGCAACACCCCCGGACTGGCTCTTTGGGAATTGGAGAGTTGTCTCCTGTGTGGTAGTTCAGACTTCTGCATGGAGTGTGTGTGTGTGTGTGTGTGTGTTCCTCACACAGTCCCCCAGGGGGTCAAGGTGATGAGAGGGTCTATGTGCCAGCAGACCTGTAGCCTGCCGTTGACTCCAAATAGGAAAGTAAGATGGAGCTAGGCTGGTCACAGCACACAGGTTCAGCCGTGTAAGTGGACAGATGCTCATCTCTGGTGACCTCCTCACCAGCTCTCTTCTGGGGTTGGGATGGGTGTCTAAGGTGGTAAGCTTCATCCCTTCGTGTGGGCAGCCATTCATCACCCAGTCTGAAGCCACTCTCTGTTCAGAGCGTGAGGCAGGAGATGGCTCCCAGCATTGCAGGTGAGGGCTGGGATCCTCCTTCATGTCCCAGCTTTCCCTGACCCAGATGCCCGAGCTGCTGATAATGGCAGACCATCATGGATCTGAATACCTAAATTGGATGCTTAACTGACTGACCGGTGTAGGTACATCCTCTGAGGTCCGAACCCCAAAGCATTTGTGGGCCCTTGCATCCCAGAAACTGAAATGGCCACACATGGTTTTTGTGCCATCTTCTCAGCTATGTGATTGAACGGGGTTTCTATTTTGGAATACACAATCTTCCTGTCTTTTGCTCAGAGGCTGGTATGGAATTGGTTCTGGAGGAGTGTATTGTCACATAAGGAGCAAACTCGGGCAGTCTGCTGAGGCCAAGACCCAGGAAGGTCTGGACTGTGTCTGAGGCCTCTCTCTGACCCTTCACGGAGCCGGTGTTATCGCCGAGTGTTCAGGAAACTCAACAAGAAGAGAGGGTTGGGAGCCTATGAGCTAAGGGACAGCCCTCAGGGAGTTTGAGAGCAGCAGGTGTTTGCGTTCTTGCCAGATATCGTTCAAGCCCTGTAGCTGTGTGAGCCACTCGGGCCCTTGGAGCCAGCAGTAGGAACCTTTGAAGGTAGCAACCTGAATTGTGCACACATAGATGTCCCTTTCCCTGTTAGAGCTCACCTGTGGGCACATCACTGAATGTCTCTGACTCTTTCTTTCCTAGACAGACTCCAGTGTGGACCACTTCTGATTTCCAGTTTATCTAGTTAGGTGACATCTCGATTGCCAGGTTTTCTTCTGTCGCTAGGGTCAGATCACAGGAGCTCTTGGCTGACATCCATTAGTGCCAGGGACCAAAGAACTCAGATGGACCATGGCCCTAGCTTGGGTCCTCCACTCACTGAGAGGGCCTCTGGCTCTCACACACTTGTTCTGAATCTTTAGTCACTATGTTCATTGCGTTGCTGTTTCTAAGACGGAAGCCGCAGGAGGAACTGGTTACACCCTATTCTGCTTCTGCTGTGTGCCTCGTGTGCAAGTCCCCTCCCTCCCTACAGCGAGCAGGGGACATGAGGCCCCAGAGTGTAGCCAGCATGCTCTGTGGCATTGACATGGTAGCACATATGAAACCATCTTGCCTTCAGTCTTCTCTGCACATGGTCACAGTGGCTCATGAAGAGCCTATGCTAACCATCCCAGACACACTCGGACCTGGAGGAAAGGCGAGGTTGTTTAGAACATGAGATTTTTTTCCTCATAGAAAGTGTGTCCTAGCCTTGCCTGGCTCTTCCTGCCTCTCTAGGTATGACTTTTTCATCGTGAGCCAGGCAGTGAGAAGCGGGAGTGTGTCCCCAACACACTACAATGTCATCTATGACAGCAGTGGCCTGAAGCCCGACCACATCCAGCGGCTGACATACAAGCTCTGCCACGTGTACTACAATTGGCCTGTGAGTGTCCGAGGTCCCGCTGTGGACCACCTGCCCTCTTGTTAGCGTGCTGTGTGGTAGGGACCCTAGGAGTCCCGCCCAACTCAGCCCAGTGACTGGCCCTCTTTCCCCCCACAGGGAGTCATCCGAGTCCCTGCACCTTGCCAGTATGCACACAAGCTGGCCTTCCTCGTGGGCCAGAGCATCCACAGGGAACCGAACCTCTCCCTGTCCAACCGCCTCTACTACCTCTAACCGCAGCGAGGGCCCGCATGCTGGTTTCCTTCAGAGCTCTGCCAATCCTTCAGTTCTGTTTTTCATAGGATGATGTTCTAGCGGGATGTTTGGCGTGGAGGGTAGGGTGGGGTCAGGGGCCACTGTTCTGTTCTGTTTTGTTTTGTTTTGTTTTTAGTTGCTGGTGTGTCGCGGCCATAGAGGTAACTAAGGGTTGCTGTTTGATTTGTTTCTCATAGTGTGTTGTGACAGTTTGCTTGGCAGAGTGGTAGCAAGGGCCATGGTACCACAGATAGACTTTCCTAAAGCAGCCGTGTTGGCAGGTTCTCGGAGGTGCTCCTGGGAGCACCTCCTATTGTACGCTGCTCTCTCTCTTTCTCTCTCTCTCTCTCTCTCTCTACATGTTTGAATTTAAAAGAGGAAATGACACAAGGCAAGAATTCCCAGAGCATCCTAGATGGCTGCTATATGTGACTCTGACACCTCAGGTTCTTAAAGATCCAAAGGCCGGAGGTACCGTTCTGTAATTCTTTTAAGAGTTAGGTCATAAGGAATGAAAAGAGTTGTTAGAAAAGTTTTAAACTTTTCTCCATGAAAGTGTTTTTTTAAGACTGATGAGGCCAGTGGTGGAGTGAATGTTGCTGTTTTGTTTCGCAATTTTCTTACCAAGTGAAATTAGCGACCATCGTTTTATTTAATAGTTTTTAGTTTTTGAAAGCCTGTGTTTTCTTTGTTTTTTAAACTACAGGCGACCACTCTGGGATAGGATTCCACTCCCAAAAGTAATGTGTCGGGTGTGGTGGCACACACCTGTGATCTCAGGACTCGGGGGGTGAAGCTGGGGGAACCCCAAGTTCCCCGTCAGCCTAGGCTACATAGTGACACTTTGTCTTAACAAACAGAAAAAAAAAGGGAAAGGAAGGAAGGAAGGAAAAGAAAGGAAAGGAAAGGAAAGGAAAGGAAAGGAAAGGAAAGGAAAAGAGAAAAGAAAAGAAAAGAAAAGAAAAAAGAAAAGAAAAGAAAAGAAAAGAAAAGAAAAGAAAAGAAAAAAGCAAAGAAAAAAAAAAGAAAAATGGAGCAGTAGGAGTTCCGGGTGCCAGCTTCTGCAGGGGACGTTGGGAGTAAGAGCTACCTCTGTCCCTGCAGGCTGCAAGGCTGTGGCTGGGGGGCCAGTTCAGGTGCCAGGCGAGGTATGGCCACATCTATTTGCCGGGCTCTTTGGCAAAGAGAGCAGCTTGGAGTGGCTAGAGTGTGATGAGTTTTTACACAGTGGTGCTGTGTGTGTGCCCCTGGCACAGCTCAATAAAGTTTCTGTCTCACTTAACTCCTGTGGTGGGCGTCTCTGTGGTACCTCTAGGATCTGGCCTCATCAATGTGTTTTGTAAATGAAAAGCACTTTTGTTTCCTTGTTGTTCCAAAACCCAGCTGAGCCACCATCTGGGCTCATGGCATGCAGCCTTTAACCCATCCTGTGTCTGACATCAGAGGGTGACAGGCGTCATAGCCTCTCAGGCCCTGAGAGAGGAAGTACAGTTTTAGGGTTTCAAACTCAGACTTGGGTGTCTGGAGGGTCAGCCACAGCTTTATTCCCCAAGGATCGGCAGGAAGGCTGGAATCTCCTTGGAGCTACAGCGTACCCCTGACCACCATTTCTAGAAACTTCATACCCATAACTGCACCCTCAGGTTGTTCTTGAAGGGGTTCCACCCCCCCCCTCTCTCTCTCACACACACACACACACACACACGTTCCTACCCAGTGTCAGCTACTGGGCATCCCTTAGCCACTGGCCATGACACAAGCCCTGAGCTCTGGGCTATACTAGGAATGCAGGACTTGGAGGGACAGGCACAGCTCGTTTGTCCTCAGATATGGGCAGGTGCCAACTGGCCATGTGTATAGGGTAGAGCCTGTCTTGCCTTGCTGTTGGTGGACTTGTCACATGAGGTACAAGGTAGTCAGCCTTAACTGGAGCGAATACCCCTTCCTCAATTGAGTAGGTGAGCCAACCTGGAGGTTTCCCTGGGACTCAAACTTCCAGGGTAGCAGAGCCACCCAGCCTCAAATCCATGGTGGAACCACAGAGTGGTCTCTGCATGGAAGCCTAAGATCCCACCCTTCTGTCACCACAGTTGTTGGGGACAGAGGCTAGACCTTGGTAGCCCTGACAAGCTGAATTCAGTCACGCATCCCCCCAAAAGCCAATGGACAAACACATTACAGTGACTACCACAAAGCGGGGGGGCGGGGGGAGAATCACTCACCATGGCCACCCTGGAAGGGAAAGAGATCAGTGACCCAAAGCCACCCTTCGGAGTTCCAGCCCAGTGAGGGTGTGGCGGAAGCCCCTTTCTGCTAGGCAGGGAAGAGCCTTGATTGTGAGAAATTCATCGTTACTTTCAAGCAAGAGGTTGGTGTCAGGTGTGTGTGTGTGTGTGAATCTTGTTCCTTATCACCTTTGATTTAGTAGTATGTTGAGGGGAGGGCGTTGTCAATGTTATCATAAGACTTGAGTGAGCAGAATGGTGGTTCCTCCGTGTGGACCCAAAGGGACTCAGACCCCCCCCCCCATGAAACCCCTGGACCTGTCTGTGATTGTGTCAGGAGAGCTATGGCAGGTGAGGAGCAACACTGTGTCTCTACTGCCCATCCGGGTGCAGTGCAGTGTGGCCAAGCTGCCTCCCACGGGGTGCCACCCCCAGTCTGTGACCAGAATAAATCCTCCCTTTAGAGCATTGAGAAAAGTCACCAAGACAGATATTTATCCTTGTGATCTTGGCTGGTTCTTTCCCCGTTGTAAGAGTTAGGTCTACATGTGATAGGTAAACGTGTAAGTTCTACATGAATAACATCGTGGCTGTGGCTATAACTACATCAGTGTGTGTCGGCCCACGAGGTGGTAACATTTGAACTGTTATTTTCATCTTGCCATAAACGGTCTGGTCTTAGCTCTTAGAAAAGTTTCTACTGTTAAGGGTTGAACCTAAGACCATCACCCAAAGGTGGTGTGCTCAGGGCTTGGCTGCCATTGGAAGAGCTCTTGGGAAGTGACCTGATGCTGGGGGAGGGGATGGCGGCTTCATCAGTCAGTTAATCTACTGAGTGAGTTTATAGCTGAACAGGGTCTTAGGAGCTGGGGCCTGGCTGGAGAGAGTGGCTCAGTGGGAATGTGGGGTGGTCTATCCCCTGGTCCCTTGTGTTTTCTGAGGAGAAAGCAAACACTGAAGAGAGCATCCTTTCTCTGCCATGCCTTTGCATCTCCCTACATCCCAGGGAAAATGTGGCCAGTAGAACTGAGCTTGCAGAGGGAAACCTCCGTAGACCTAGTGGGTAAGTTAGGCTGCATTTGGCTGTGTTGAGTCTGCGTGGTTCTTTATTAATATCCCTGGAAAAGATACCAGGGGTGCTGTTAAGAGATTTGGTGTAAACCAGGTGTGGTGGCATACCCCTTTAATCCCAGCACTCGGGAGGCAGAGGCATGCGGATTTCTGAGTTCCAGGACAGCCAGGGCTATACAGAGAAACCCTGTCTCAAAACAAACAAACAAACAAAGAGGTTTGGTGTAAATCCACACATTCATTAGATTCTCATGGTCTTTGCTATGTGTGCGTGTCTCCACGCACAAAGATCCCATACCGATTACTGCCGATTACTTTTCCCACAAAGATTGCCACCAGGAGTGTCATAGAAATGACTCCCAGACCATGGCTCAAGAACATATTTTAACTGGTCCCCAGAAATCCCAAGCCCACAGAGTTCTTTAGGGATGAATAACAGAAAAGAATTCCATTTCCCTGCCATGATAAGAGTATTCGGAATAAAGACACAAAAAAGGCGGGGCGTTGTACAAAATAACAAAGTTTATTTCTAGAAAATATGTCACCCTAGCTGTACACATGCACACACCCGCACAGCACTTCACACACTGAGGAACGACCTTTTTAATCAATCTACCACATACAATCATATTACAATTTACAATATAGTTTCTGAAGACGCACAGGGAGAGCTTTGCCATTCATTTACAAACCTTCCAGAAATTACAAAAGAAAGGCAGTCTGAAAAGTATGTATAAAGAAGTAAAAACAGTTTACAGTGGACAGGAATTACAAAGTCACGGCCATCCCATCAGCCAGCAAATGGGGGGGAGTTTCTGCTGTTCGAGGCTAATGATAAAGATGGGTGTGGGACGTCTGAGAGATTTCCATTTAGGCTCCTTCTGGTTTGGCTACTGAAGCGTGTGGTGGCTTTGCTATGTGTGCTGTGGGTGGTGTCTCGGGGCAAGGCATTTCAACAAATAGTGAAAGGAACAAGAAAGCTAAAAGCCACAGGATAGGACATTGAAGGCAAAGATTGGTCAGCTTCCTGGCTGGCTAGAGGACACACATGCTGCCCGGTTGCTCCTTCTCCCCTCCCCCCCCCCCGTGTGGTGGGCTAAGTAAACATGTCCTGTGTGTTGCTGGCTTGCTTTGAAAGACCCAAGACAGGCATCTGAAAGTGGAGGGCCTGGGCCACTGTGAGGTGAAGCCACTGTGTCCGTGAAGATGAAGAGCAGGAATGCACAACACATGCGAAGTATACATGGTGTTTTTTATTCGACAGTACAAACCACTGTGCAGTTATAAGGCCGGAACATCAAGGCGAGTTAAACTAGGAATCTCAAGAGCCGCGTGAAAATGACAATAATGTGTAATGAGGCAAGCGTCTTGAGAAGTGGGGGTGGGTGGGGGTGGGGGAGAGGTCAGAAAGCCAGTCGGGGCTGCCCTCTAGTGTATGCAGGCTGGAACTGCAGGTGGAGGGGAGGTGGCTGCAGAGAGCCCTCCCCCCCTGCCCCTTCTGCTGCTCAGCCAGCTGCCCCACCCCCTGCCACCTCCCCACCCCAGACCTTGGACAGAACCTTGGGAGCAGAGGGAGAGGGGTCTGCGGTGCAGCCCCTTCCCTGACCTCTCCAGTGGTATCACATGAATGGTAGTGTAAGAGTGTATCTCTCTACGGCTGGGGTAGGGGGTCAAGGTTGGGTTTTGGGAGTCCTCATTTGGAATTAAAGCGAGTGACATGGATTTGGAAGTGTCCGGAGGCTCAGGGGGTCACTTCACTGCAGCCAGCCTTTGCAGCAGTTTCTTGCCTCTGGAGAGCAGCCCTTTTTTCTTTTTCGAGGACATTTCCCTGCCTCTCCCAGGACTACCAGAACCCATAGATGACGTAGGTGACCCCGAATGGAGATGGGCTGTGGGGGATGGAGCTCTCCTTGCTGTCCCTGAACCCTCAGGAGGAACCTAGTAGGTACATTGCGACAGTTTTATTGAGTGCGTCAGCGCCAACAACAATTCACTCGGTAACACTGCCCCCGTCTCCCGCCAGCCAGGGGAAAGGGTGGGTTGGGTGGTGGTTCGTTTCTTCTTTCAATTTTTAAAGTATGCCATGAGAAGCACACACCCTCTCCCAAGGCCCCTCTGAGAGAGAGGGGCTGGCCCTCCATGGGCTTTCGCCGTCTTTGTCTTGGGAGATGGGGTGGCCATCGCTTTGGCAAAGAAAGCCAGGTCATAATTTACTCTGGAAATTCAGACTAAAAGCAGGGGAGGGGTTATTGTCAATCAGATGGATAGGCAAGGTGGCCGAGATACCTATCAATCATCATAAAGCAAAAAAAGCTCTTGGTGGGAATTTAGATGGATCATGAACTAGGTGGGGTCGATAAGGCCCTGCCATGGTGGAGTGAGCCCTTGGGTTAGTTAGAGTCCTACAGAAACTTTGGGGATGGCACACTGTTTGAAAGAAAAAAAAACGGAAATGAACCTTAATTGTAATCTAAGGAAGCTCAAAGGCCCTTCTTGAAGACTCTCACCATTTCCCAATGGAGGAGTGCGCACTTTCCCCAGCACAGAGAGATGGTGGGCTTTGAGAGACTTTAGGTGGCCGACCAACGGTGCTTCCAAGGGGGGGGGGTGGAATTTGATTCCAGAACACTGCGTGCCAATTTCACTTTGTTCTGCAGGCATGGCCAGGGATCGCCAGGCTTTCTGGTTCACTAATCTCCCCAGAGCAAAACTTGGCGAGTGAGACCAGGGCACTCAGCGGACGGGCACACAATACAAGGCAAGGGGCCCCCAAGCTTGCTTGGATTGAAAATCAAGGTCTAACTCTAATGGAGAACACCTAGGGCGCACCCAAAGCACACCTGAAGATACCATGGGGCCAGCTAGCGCAGTCATGGGAGCTGCCGCATCCGGAGACACTATTGCATTAGTATGCCAGCACCTCGTACGTACATATGTACATACCTCCATGAGCTGGGGACAATTGTGCTTTGAGGAGAGGGAACACCTGCTGCTAAGGCCAAGGGGCTGCAGCTGGGTATTCCGGCCAGCTTTGGCATGCCCAGAGCCAAGGCCACCCCTCGGGGGCTCGATCTGGGATTAAAGTTTTGTCTGGGCTCTCACCATGAGTCAACCCTGCTACGGTAAACACATGGATCCGGTTGTGCTTTTTGACCGAGGGTAGCTCACAATGCAATAGGCAACTCTCCTTGTGAGTACACGCTGGCGCACTCTTGTGTGTAAACAAACAGCTTTAAGAAATATGTTCCCAAGGTTGCCTTTTCTGTATTCTCAATGGACATATTTAAAAAAAAAAAAAAAAAAGATTGTTCGAGACAATTCATTTCACTATGAATCCAGTTGCCAGGCAACTGAGACCAGCTGAGATAGCCTAATACTTTAGGTCCATAATTTTTGTTTGTTTGTTTTGAGACATATTTCTTTTCTCTCTCTTTCTTTAAGCCCACATTGAAGTCTTAAGACTACCGCGCTGTCCGCTTAGGGTAGCTTAAGTCGGTATCTCTAAGGTGTCTTCGGTTGCTCACTTACGTGAAGGCTACATGCCTGATTAGGGTGTGAAATGAACACTCTTCTTCTATGTCCAAGCAGATGAGCGAAGAGATAAAAACATATACGTAAAATACAACAGATAAGAACTCGCAGTGATGGTGAAACGTAAAGATGAGACACTCGAGAGAATGCAGTCTCAGGCAGGCGTGCTACGTATGCTAAATAAGCCCTGCCAACTAGAACCCTAAGGGGGGAGGCCAGTGACATCCAGGTCCCCGAACCTCACTCTCTGTCAGCTGAACTGTGCACCTACTGTGGAGGCCAGGGCAAGACCCTGGGGTCAGGCAGACCGACTGAAACCAAAGGGTCCTTCTGTGGAACACCAACTTGTAAGCTGGAGCTAAGCATTTGCGGGCACAATGTCCAAAGAAGGACAGAGAAAAACTAAAAAAACGAGGGCAGATGCTGGTGGGGCCCAAGTCAAGAAAGCAGCAATGCAAAGATTGCAGAGAGGGGAGGAGGGAGGCAGGCGGGCTAAGGGGGCTGGCTTACCCTTTTGGCCTTGGAGCGCATGGGCGGGTCGTGGGAGTAGTGGGGCGGAGCATCAGAAAGGTGGACCTCCACATCATCAGGCACTTCTTCCAGGAAGTTGGAAGGCACAAGGCCTTTCTGCCCATTCAGCTCTCCCTGTAATCATAGGGTGGGGGGTGGGGGGGTGGGGGAGTCACTTAATTCTTCAGAGCTTATGTCACCCACATGGTCGTCCTGCTTAAGAGGACAGAAGTGAGCAGTTGATTCTGGCTAGAAGTGGCAGGCCTTGGCAGAATGCTGGATTAACACTCCCAAAATGCCCAGATTAGAAGAACAAGAAGCCCAGCCACATACAAGGTATGAAGTCCTGGGCCTTGTACACACCAGACAAGTGTTCTACTGTTGTGTCCAGGGCAGCCCGAGAAGCGGCAGCTCGAGTCCTATGCAGGTCTTGATCTGCCCTCTCCAATGCAGCTCTGACTTCAGAAGTGGGAAAGTAGGTCCTAAAGATCTAACACCTTGGTTCTCTAGGGCAGGAGTGTGGTGAAGCCAGGACTCTGCATCCTACTGAGCCAGTTTGGGCTACCAAGGGAGTTCAAGGCTAGCACTGGCAACTTGGTGAGACCCCGCACTGAAGTAAAAAAAATGGCTGAGGTGTAAGACGGTGGGCAGTATGCTAGCCTAGCTTGTGACAGCGGTGACATGGGGTTGTGTTCCTTCAATGATGGTCAGCCTACATCATCAACTAAAACACACGCAGTACACCACCAATGGACACAAGGGAGGGAAGGAGGGATATGTAGTTATCTGTGGTCTTTCTGCTGGGGGCTAGTAACCAGAATATGTAAAAAGAAAAACAGCCAAGCAACAAAAGGCATTTAAAAATAGACATTTCTCCATATAAATAGACAAATGCTACCCTCCCTCCTCCCAAATTGGGGGGAAGATCACAGTACCACTGGTCACAGTGCAAACGCCAATTATACTACAGGATGAACCAGCAGGCGAGGTGCCATCATCGGTCTAACACCAGAGTTCAACCCCTGGAACCCACTTGGTGGATGGGGAGAACAGTGCCATCAAGTTCCTAGTGTACCTACCACCACCCCCCCAGTAAAAAGGTAATAAATACATGAATCTTGGAGCATCATGATGAATATAGCCAGGAACTCCCTCCTCCCGCCCACTGCCGGAACCCTCCCAAACCTGAAAATACACATTGGTGAAGGCTTGGAGAGAGACATGGGCCCCCATCTACGTGGAACTGACGGGAATGCTGGGGAGCCCAGTGTGGCAGGTTGTCCCCACACTCCAGACAGAGCTACCATGTGATCCATGGCTCCACCTCAGGGTGTGCACCCCAAAACTGGAGAGCCAGGTCTCAGGGAGCCACACGGACAATGTTCATGCCTGCATCGTCGGCCACGATCAAAAGGCAAAAATGTCCACGGCTGGGTCACCAAAAGATGACATGCATGCCATGGAACAGACAAACTTAAGAGGAAAGCCCCCATTCTAACACACCCACAGCTTGGCAAACGGAACCCAGTACTGTAAGACGGGTACCCCCCCACCAAGGATTTCTGGGTAAACTGCTAGGCTGGAAGTCTCACCACCAAAACTCAATGGGAGGGGGAAAAAAAAGCTAGTCCTTGGTGTGCTCTCTTGCAAGGTCTGTTGAGTTTTTGTTTTGTTTTTTGTTGTTTGTTTTTTCGAGACAGGGTTTCTCTGTGTAACCCTGGCTGTCCTGGAACTCACTCTGTAGACCAGGCTGGCCTCGAACTCAGAAATCCGCCTGCCTCTGCCTCCCGAGTGCTGGGATTAAAGGCGTGCGCCACCACACGGGGCTGGCCGAAAAGCTGTTTCTTGAATGCACCCAATGTACAAGGATAGAAGAGGCCTCGCTGAGTGTGTGCAAGGGTCCAAGAGAACTACCAAGGAAAGAAGTAACATGCCCACCCCACTGGGACAGCAGGAACATGAGACTGCAGGGAACAATAATAGCTCCCACTGTTCCCTCCTGCACACAGCAACACAGGGATCCTTCTAGAGCAAGGGGGAGCTGAGGTGTTCCCCTTTCAGCATAACTGTGCCAGCAGGTCAAACTATAAATGCTCTGTTATTTCTACCCTTGTCTATACACATGTGTGGCTTTTGTTTGTTTCGTGCTCATTTTTGAAGATGTCCAGATACCCCATCGGGTTTACTATACTATCAAAAATATACCCCTCAACCTTATCTCAGATGTTCCCCTTCCTTCATCTTATCTTAAGATTATTTTATGTACGTGAGTACACTGTCATTCTCTTCAGACGCACCAGAAGAGGGCATCCGATCCCATTACAGATGGTTGTGAGCCACCAAGTGGTTCAGAGGAATTGAACTCAGGTCCTCTGGAAGAACCATCAGTGATCTTAACCACTGAGCCATCTCTCCAGCCCACCTTTGACTTCTTAAATATAACCTTCCATAGATTTAATACTCTCTAAAATCTGAAGACCCCCAACAATATGCCAGTGCCTCCTTCTCAATACCCATCTCATTTATCCCCAGAGTCGATGTAACAGTTAATCCTTGCCCTTCCCGCTGTACTTCCTGCCCACTCCTAATCTCATTAAAGGAACTATGTGTTCTCCACACAGTCCTTGATTGTCTGCCCACAGTTACTGAAGTCTGAAGGGTCCCTGTTATTAAATGGAAAGCCCGCCATCTGTGGTGTAGCAATGTCCGCAGCCATGGTTGCTCTCCTAGTTCATATGCCACCCCGGGAATGATGCAGAGGTCACCAAAGCCCTCAGGGCTCCTGGACAGAAGAGTTATTTTGTGAACTACACATTCAAATTCTAGTTGAGTTGAATGTTAAAAAGATACCAACTGAAAGAAAATAGCAAAATTTTTAAGAACCAAGCAACAAAATAATATCAGGTGCATACATTCCATCACAGCGATCTAAGACACAGACGTCCTCCAAAAAATGACTAATCCTAAAGCAACGGCATCTGGGGAGATGGAGCTAAGTGGCACAGAACTCAATAGAACGGTCACAAGGATGTTCAAGACAGAAGGAGCCGAAGAAAGGAGGAGGGTGACGGGTGATGTGAAAGAGGAATCCAACCAAGAGAAATGCCAAGGAAAACCTAGTCTTAAGTACTAGAAATGAAGAAAAAACATAGACAACTGTAAAACCTCTGTGGAGAATTCAGTGACAGAATAGATTGAGGAGAGGACAGAATATCTGAGCCTGAAGACGAGGTGGCGAGAACGAAGTGATCCAGCAAGGCCGAGGATAAACTATAGAGCTACAGGACTTACTTGTAAGGCACAAGTGACACTAGACCAAATACTACAGGTTTATAGGCACAGCGGGAAGAGAATCTGGTTCGAAAGCCAGAAACCATGTTCAAGACTGACAGATAGTTCTCTAGAGTTAGGGAGACCATACAGACAGACCAATCAAAGCACTAAACATACAGAACAAAGAAAGGGATATTAAAAGTGGCCAGAGAGAAGCACCGGGTCACAAAGGCAGGCTCCTCGGCATAACAACAGACTTGGCGAGTGACACTTTAAAGTGACACTGGCCTTGAAAAACCGCATTTCAGGTTCTGAGAGACAGCTCTGCCAAGCCACACTCCTATAATTGAAAAGTAAAAAGGCTGAAGGGATGTGTGACCACCAAGGCAACCCTATGGATAATATCTGAAGAAATCCTTTAGTCCGAAGGGAAAACCCACCCCGTCCCAAGACTTCGAAGAAGACCAAATCACACTACATTAATACTAAGAGAAAAACCAAGTACCACGACAAGCGAGCAAGCAAACAGACAACTTTCAACAACAACTCTGAATTCTGATGGTCTCAATTCCCCCAATCAGAAGACACAAGTTAGTACATTGGGTTAAAAAACAAACAAAAACCCCAACAACTCATGAAGCATCTATTTGTTGCCTCAAAAAAAAAAAAATAAAATAAAAGCCAACACTGCATCCGAGTGGAAGGTAGAAAGGATGGTCCAAGAAATCGGACCCAGAACACAAGCGGCTGATGCTGCCCTAGCATCTGATAAAATAGATGTCAAACCAAAGGACAGAGGAAAGATAATGACAGCGACTTGGTACTGATCAAGGAAGCAATGCCTCAAGAGGATATCCCCATGCTGAACACACATGTCTGGACACAGGAGCATCCAATCCCACAAGCAAATGCCACCAAGATGTCCCAGAATAACCCAGCACAAGAATAGTACGGGACAGGTCATTCTGACGCCAAAGCAAACGTCTGAGTTTAAACGGTATCATAGACCAAATGTGTTTAAGGGACACCTACAGAATGTTCCATCCAACCACTGCAGAATCCATATTGTCCCCAGAAGGCCATGGAACTTTCTTTAAATAATATATAAATTATGTATTATACAAATCAAATCTCAACAAATACAGGAAGGCAATTCCTTGTATCCTCTCTGATCACAGGTGGATTAGGACTACAGATGGACAGACAGCAAGATAAGGCCTCGAGCATACATGAGCTCTCAGAGATTAAAGAACACACAACTGAAAGATAAGTGAGGAAATCCACATGGAAATCAACATGTTACTGTGATCAAATGAGCATTCCCTACCAGCACCTCTGGGACACAAGAAAGACGGCCATAGTAGGGACGTTTATAGATAGGGTTCCGCCTACATCAAGAAGTCAGATCTTCAGTAAACAGCTTAACAAGATACCTTTAAAAACCCCAGAAGAGGAGAAACATGACAAATCAGCATATGGAAAGAAATAATTAGATCAGGACGGCAATTAATGGAACAGAGAAAGATACAAAGAATGAGCGGAGAGTTCATTCCAAGAGAGAACCAACATTCACAAACCGTTAGCCTAACCAACCGACAGAATGAGAGGGAAGACCCAAATTAGAGATGAAAAGGGAGCCATTACAGCAGATACCAATGGGTTCAGAAAGTTGTCATTACCGTAAAACCATCTGTTCCAATAAACTGGAAAATTTAAAAGCAATGGATGAATTTTTAGATACACTATGATCCACCAAGAAGAGATAAACAATTTAATTGGATCTATAGTAATCATTGAGACTTAAACAGTGATTAAAATCTCCCAACATTTTTTTTTAAAGTCCAGGCCCAGATGGACTCAGTGGTGATTTTTACCAAATCTTCAGAGAAGAATAAGGCCACCAGTGTTTTTGAGAATATTCCAGAAAATAGGAAAGGAACATTACCAAGTTCTTTTCAGGAAGCTAGTATGACAGAGGTACCCAAAGCAGGCAAATATTTAAGAAAAAGGAAAATTCCAGAATAATTTCCCTGATGAATGCAGATGCTTAAATTCTCAACAAAATATTTGCAAAATGAATTGAAGAGCCTTCTCACACATTAATGTTGATGTAGTAAGACAGAAATCAGAAAAACAAGCCCATTTAGTATATATGTGTGTGTGTATATGTATGCATACACATATGCATATATGTTCCATGGTCAGTCAGTTAACAAAAAAGATTATTGACCATGACCAAGTTGGGCTTGTTCCAGAGGTGCAGGGACTATTCAGTATATGTTAATCAATATACACAACATAAGTTACACTGAGTAGATAATGTCAGGGACAGAAATCACATGGTCATCTCAATAATGCAAAAAAAAAAAAAAGTTTTTGACCAAGTATAACATGCTACACGTTAAAAGTTCTGAAGACACTGAAATAAAAGAAACGCGTTTCAATGTGATGCATCTGCATAATAAAAGGTATTCATGCCAAACCTACAGCCAGCACCATATTAAATGGGAAAAACTTGGAAGCATTTGCATTAAAACCAGGAACAAGGCAAGGGAATCCATTACGCCATTACGCCAGCCCATACGGTGTTGAGAGTCTTAGCTAGAGCAATAAGACAAGAAAAACAAAGGTATTCAAATGGGAGCGGAGGAGAGGTCGGAGCGTGAGAGACCCCAGGGCTCCAACAGGAAATGAAGAGTGGCTGAATGCAAATTAAAATACAAAAATTATAGCAGCCTTCCCCTGTAGTCATGATGAGTGCACTAAGAAAGGAATCAGGAAAATAAACCCATCCAGTATGTATACACGCACATATATGCATATATTCATATATGTGCACAGATATTCCATGTCAATGGGTTAATGATTAAAAAGCATTTAGTAAACTAAATCAGGATCTCTATATCAGGAAGATGGAAGTCTACCCCGTGTAGGTAGGTCTGCTACTGAAGTGTGCTACAATCACCTGTCACAGGCATTGACTTGGCTACCCTGCAAGAGTTATTCAACATTGTTATGACAATAAGACCACAAGAGGAGGTGACAACTGCTAACAGAGACAACCCAGTTGTCATTTGGAGCAGTCAAGGGACTCAAGCTGATGCCAACCACTACAAACTCACCGAGTCCTTGGAGAACACACGCATTCCCAAGATGCATTCTGTGTAGCCAGTGACCGTCAGCTCCAGCCAAGCCTAGAGGGACAGGCCTGTAGCACTGTCATTCAGGAGGCTGAGGCAAGTTCAAGGCCAGCCTGAACAGCGTAGCAAGACCGTATCTCAAAATGAAAAAAGCAAACTGAAGCCAGGGGTAGAGAATAACAGTGAGCGCCATAAATTCTGAACAATGATTTAAAGACGTATAAAAAGAGGAGTAAGAGATTTCCAGATCTTCAGCTAGAGAGCAGGAAGTGCATTCCCTGTCCGACAGACATAGTTTTCCCGGAGCCTAACCTAAACGTGACATAGGCTTTCTCTGTTAAACAGTGTCCAAAGGGTTTGCAGTTAGGGGCAAGGCTCACTACAAAAGGATTCCCCCGGAGATGCTATAAAATACATTCTAAAAATACAGAGTATGGAGGAGCAGAGTCAGGCGCCACGGTCCGTGCAATCCTCCATACAAGTGGAATTTAGTGTCTACACTATGAGGCAGCTTTCTTTCAAAAAATATTTCCATTTGTGTGTGCATGTATGTGTGTGTGTGTGTGTGTGTGTGTATGTGTGTTTGTGTATTTATATGCCACATGAGTTGGGGTTATCGGCAGTTGTGAGCCACCAGGCATGGGTGCTGGGAACCAACTGGGGGTCCTCAGCAAGAAAAACAGAGCTGGTAAGCTCTGAGCCACCTCTGCAGACCCAGGATGGGTTCTTTTTA